>NC_080556.1:9327500-9690000 GCF_028640845.1 Ahaetulla prasina | reverse complement strand
AAGGACCAGGGGAGACAGGATAGCAGCCTTCCAATATTTGAGGGGCTGCCACAGAGAGGAGGAGGGGGTCAAGCTATTCTCCAAAGCATCCGAAGGCCAGACAAGGAATAATGGATGGAAACTGACCAAGGAGAGATTCAGCCTAGAAATAAGGAGAAATTTTCTGACAGTGAGAACGATCAACCCATGGAACAGAAGTCGCCTTCGGAAGTTGCGGGAGCTTCATCACTGGAGACTTTGAAGAAGAGACTGGACTGCCATCTGTCAGAAATGGTGCAGGGTTTCTTGCTTGGATGCGGGGTTAGGCTAGATGACCTACAAGGTCCCTTCCAACTCTGTTAATCTTTATCTGTATCTGTCTTCAAAGAAAACCCAGAAAGTTCAGTTGCCTTTTCTGCTCTGTAATTTTCCTCTCTCTTTCTCCTCTCTCTCTCTCTCCTCCCTCTCTGCCTCTCTTTCTCTCTCTGTCTCTCTGTCTCTTTCTCCTCTCTCTCTCTTTCTCCTCCCTCTCTGCCTCTCTCTCTTTCTTTTCCTCTCTCTCTCTTCCTCTCTTTCTCTCTCTTTCTCCTCTCTCTCCTCCCTCCCTCTCTCTGCCTCTCTTCTTTCTCTCTGTCTCTCTCTCTCCTCTGTCTCTCTCTTTCTCTCTTTCTCCTCTCTCTCCTCTCTCTCTCTGTCTCTCTCTCTCTCTCTCTTTCTCTCCTCCCTCTCTCTCTGCCTCTCTCTCTTCTTTTCCTCTCTGTCTCTCTCTTATTCCTCTGTCTCTCTCTCTTCTCCTCTCTCTGCCTCTCTCTTCTTTCTTTTCCTCTCTCTGTCTCTCTTATTCCTCTGTCTCTCTCTCTTCTTCTCTCTCTTCTCTCCTCCCTCTCTCTCTCTTCTTTCTCTCTCCTCTCTCTCTCTCTTCTCCTCTCTTCTCTCTTTCTCCTCCCTCTCTCTGTCTCTCTCTTTATTCCTCTCTGTCTCTCTCTCTCTTTCTTTCTCCCTCTCTCTCTTTCTTTCTCCCTCCCTCTCTCTCTCTGCCTCTCTCTCTTTCTTTCTTTTTCCCTCTCTCTCTGTCTCTCTCTTTATTCCTCTCTGTCTCTCTCTCTCTCTCTTTCTCCCTCTCTCTCTTTCTCTCTTTCTCCCTCCCTCTCTCTCTGCCTCTCTCTTTCTTTCTCTCTGTCTCTTTCTCTCTGTCTCTTTCTCTCTTTCTCCCTCCCTCTCTCTCTCTCTCTGCCTCTCTCTCTCTTTCTTACTTTTTCCCTCTCTCTCTGTCTATCTCTCTCTCTCTCTGTCTGTCTCTCTCTTGAACATATGAATGAGGTAGTTAGACCCGTGCTGTGGTTTGGGGACCCGCTAAGGCTTCATCTGGAGGAAGGACCAAGAGAGGGTTTTAGAAGTGGAATTCTGCAAACCTTGATTTCTCGCTGCCTTTGGGGAAGGGTGGGAAAAAGAAAATTGGATGACAATCAGGATAGCAGCCGCAGCAAGGAGGATGAAAATAATAATAATAATAATAATAATAATAATAATAATAATAATAATAATAATAATAATAATACGGATAAGGATCCTTGTTAAGGAGGTTCCTTCTCTCCGCTGGAGTGCACGTGTGTGTCAGCTGCACAAGGGTTAAGCATCTCGTGTGTATGTGTGTGTGTGTTTGTGAGAGAGAGAGAGAGAGAGAGAGAGCGCGCGCATAAAAGAGGGGGAACTGTGCTCCCCCTCCCTCTCTTTCTCCCTCTTTCTGCAATAAATCCAGCTTAAAGGACGACAGCAGAAGAGCCTCGGAAGGATTAAAGGAGTCTGTATAATACAGACGCCGGCAGCGAAAGCAGAAGAGGAAGGAAGGGAGGGAGAGGGGGGAAAAAAGAGAATAAAATAAAATAAAGAGGCAGGCGGCCGAGGTGGGGGGGAGAGGAGGAGGAGGAGGAGGAGGAGTTGTTGAAGGTTCACATCCCAAACTCCAAATCCGACTCCTCCATTCGGGCGAGGACCACAAAAACAGGCTCCGTCCGTCCGTCCGCTGGGTACCGCTTGGCAGCAGCATCTTTCTCCTCCAGCCTTCCTCTTTCTCTCTCTCTGTCTCTGAGCTTCTGTGGTCCTCTTCGGGTTTCTCTCCCCCCCCCCCTCATCCCCACCTGCTCCGCCGGGCGCCCAGCGATGGATGCCACCCGCCCCAGCCTCTTCCGTGCTCCTTTTCTGCCTCTGCTCCCCTCCGGAGCCTCCTCGCCGAATGGGAGGCTGGCGTCTTTTTGAAACCAGATGGCGTTTAGATTCGGTGGGGGAAAAGGAACACCATGTGCTGCGCGCTGCTGCCGTTTTGCTTCCTATTCAGCAAACTCGCCGATTATGCTGCTTCGGGTAAGTGGGGAGACCTTGCCGGGGTGGGGGGTGGGGGAGGAAGAGGAGGAGGAGGAGGAGGAAATCAAGGAGGGGCTGCTTCTCCCATCCATCCACCCTTACCTGCTCCTCCTCCCCAAACACCTCCCTCCTCCCCCACCCACCCCCCCGGGAAGGAAAGAGACCAAAAAACAATGCAGGAATATTGGCAGAGCGGATGGTTGGGGGAAGAAATTTCCTGAACTCGTGCCAACTTTGAATCCCCCGTTTGTAGGGTGGGGGGGGCAGGGTTTCGAGGGTGCCAAAGCTGTCCTTCCTTCCCAAGCCTCCCCCCGATCCCCCTTTTCCCCCTTCTGGGCTAGTCAATTGTTTGCCAAAGGAGTCAGGGAAGAGAGGGGTGCTTTTGAGAGGGGTGGGTGGGTGGGTGGCATTTCGTCCGTGCCATCCTTCGCCTTCTCTTCCTTCTCCGCCAACAGCGGCTCCCCTTTCCTTTTACAGCTGCTCCTTCGAAGGTAGGGAGCCGCCGTCCTGAATTATCGGGCGACACTTTCCTTTGGAAACCCTCCCCCCCCCTCCGACGACACCCCGTCTCAAACCGTCAACCCGGCTTTGAGAGGGGTCTGGAGGGGTGGTGGTGGTGGTGGAGGGGTTTGGGGAAAGAGAGTCTCGGGGTTGCCTGCTTTGGAGACTTGCTTTGCTTTTAGGCTCCCCAAAATGCAACGGGTGAGTTGGTGCAGGAGCATCCGCGATGGGGCAGGAAGAGTGAATGCGGGGCGTAAAAAAAATGCCTTCTCCTCCCCCCCCCGGATGTGTGGGTCGATGTGAACGCGTGTCTGTCCAAGGAGGGGGGAGCTACGTTCACAGGAGGGATAACTAGCTAATTGACTAATCCCTCCTGCATCTCGGGGGAGAATACCCCCCTCCAAAAAAAATCCTTCCCATTCTCAGCTCTTTAGCTATTTATTTATTTATTTATTGTTTAAATTTCTATACCGCCCTTCTCCCAAAGGACTCAGGGCGGTTTACAGCCAAAGTAAAGACAGTTAGTACAATTTTTAAGACCAGTTTAAAAGCTATGCCCCCTGTCCTTCGCCAGTCACTCCCTGGAGGGTATCAGACTGGACAAGGGCTTATTAATCGGTCCTTCCTTCCTTCCTTCCTTCCTTCCTTCCTTCCTTCCTTCCTTCCTTCCTTCCTTCCTTCCTTCCTTCCTTCCTCTCTCCCTCCCTAACCTGCCTTCATTTCCCCCACCCCACTAACCCGTGCTGTGGGTGTGTGCTTGGCTTTCCAGTTGAGACCCAAGGGACCCAAGCCGATTTCCTTTTATCACACTGGCATCCAGAGGTTATATTAGGTCACGGGGTTAATCCTTGGGCTTCGGCAGATGTCAGTTTGGCGTGGAGAAAGTTTTCCCAGTTTTTTTTATTCCTCGCAAACTAACGAAACCCACCATTTTGGAGGCACTAGGTGCTAAGTGAGTTGGGTGGGTTGGGTGGGTAGCCGAGATAGTGATCTCTTGGGGTGTTTTTGCCTGGCAGCCTTCCCTTCTCATTGCTGTGTTTTTTGTTTTTTTGGGGGGAAATACAACCTAGTTACAGACCAGATCAGAATGTTGATTCAATCAGCGTTTGAACCACAATTCTTGCTTTCCCAGTTGTTCATTTTTAATTTATTTTTTTGGTTCTTGGCTTGGAAGCGCTGGTTATCCCAAAACATTTCTCTCTCTCTCTCTCTCTCTCTCCCTTTCTTTTCTTTTCTTTTCATTTCATTTCTTTTCTTTTCTTTTCTTTTCTTTTCTTTTTTCTTTTCTTTTCTTTTCTTTAAGAGAAAGGCTCATTTTTCCAGGTGAGGGGTTTTTTTTGGAAAAGGTGTAATTTGGAAAAGGCAAACAGCTGAGGCTTGGTGGCAAAAGTTTATTTCCCCGCCCCCCCTGCATTTTGTAGGGAGGTGTGAGTTGGGAGTTCCTGTTGCAGAGTTTCACGCACAAACCATTTGGGAATGATTTTTTTATTTTTTTTTAAGTGGAAAGTCCGAAGTTGCAAGGTTTTTCTTTTTCAACTGAGCTCGGGGTCGAGGGGAGCTGGAATTTTGGGTGAGAAACCTTTGAACCCAGTTGCGTCAAGAGATTTTTGTTTTCCCCCAACCTGGGTTACGAAGTTTCTTTTTAAGGGCAGAACAAAAGGGGATCATTATTTATGGCTTGCGATCCAAAAATAAATAAATAAATGACCTAGTTGGTTTATTTGATGTTATTTACAGAGACGGGGGGGGGAGGGTAATGACAGGCACAATAAAGAAACTACTTGAGCATGCAGCTTGGCTCATTGGCTTGAGTTACCTAGACCTATGAACTAGATCAAGATTTTATTAGTATTATTTCTTTCTTTTGCTGGGCTGGTCCATACTGATTCTTTAGATGGGGAGGGGCAATTAGCGGCTAGGTTAAGTTATCTCCCCCCTCTCCCCCCCCCCCGGCAACTCCTAAACGTTTGAATTTAGATGCACTTGGTTCGCAAAAACCTTGAGCGTTTGTTGAAAGGACAATTTTTCAAAGTTTGCTAAACAGAGGAAAGGCAGCAGAACAGATCGGAGGGGACGTTTTGCTCTCCTGGGTTTCAAGACGGATTTAAAAATGATTTTAACAGAACCTGAAGGATGGTGAGATGGTCGTGGGTTTGGGTTTTTCTGGGAATTGGTGGAGATTCCTTCTGTGGCCAGCAGAGGGTACTGCTGGGTGCATTTCCCCCCCCCCCCCAGCCATTCCTGATTCATTAGCAGACTTTTTTTTTATAAGCATAAGTATGTAATAACTATACAATACATAAGCATATATATAAGTATGAGTATGTAATAACTATATTAATTGGATATAACGAAAGGAAACAATAGGACAGGAACGGTAGGCACGCTGGTGCTCTTATCCCTTGACCGGGATGCCCTATGCACAGTCACTCATGCTCTGGTTACCTCTCGCTTGGATTACTGCAATGCTCTCTACATGGGGCTCTCCTTGAAGAGCACCCGGAGGCTCCAGTTAGTTCGGAATGCAGCTGCGTGGGTGATAGAGGGAGCCGCTCGTGGCTCCCATGTGACACCACTCCTGCGCAGGCTGCACTGGCTACCTGTGGTCTTTCGGGTGCACTTCAAGGTGCTGGTTACTACCTTTAAAGCGCTCCATGGCTTAGGGCCGGGTTATCTACGGGACCGCTTACTGCTACCGACTGCCTCCCACCGACCCGTGCGCTCTCACAGAGAGGGACTCCTCAGGGTGCCGTCCGCCAAGCAATGTCGGCTGGCGACCTCCAGGGGAATGGGCCTTCTCTGTGGGGGCTCCCACCCTCTGGAATGAACTTCCCACAGGACTCCGCCAACTTCCTGACCTTTGAACCTTTCGCCGCGAGCTGAAGACATATTTGTTTATTCGTGCAGGACTGGCATAGAATTTTAGTTTTTATATGGTTTTAATTTTTAATGGGTTTTCTTGTTTTAAATGTATTTTAATCTGGGCCAAATTGAATAAGTTTTTTAAATAGTATTTTATCTTGTATTTATATTGCTGTTCTGTTTTATCTGGCTGTAAACCGCCCTGAGTCCTTCGGGAGAAGGGCGGTATAAAAATCTAAATAAATAAATAAATAAATAAATAAATAAATAAATAAATAAAATGCACGCCCCTTACAGACCTCTTAGGAATGGGGTGAGGTCAATGGTAGATAGTTTTTGGTTGAAGCTTTGGGGATTTTGGGAAGAGACCACAGAGTCGGGTAGTGTATTCCGAGTATTAACAACTCTGTTACTGAAGTCATATTTTCTGCAATCAAGATTGTAGCGGTTAACATTAAGCTTAAACCTATTGTGTGCTTGTGTATTGTTGCGATTGAAGCTGAAGTAGTCTTCGACAGGAAGGACATTGTAATAGATGATTCTATGAGTTAAACTCAGGTCATGCCGAAGGCGAGCATAGTTCTAAATTTTCTAAGCCCAGGATTTCAAGTCTGGTGGCATGAGGTGTTTTGTTGTGATCAGCGGAGTGGAGACTTGAGTTAAGCAGTGAAGTCGCAGTTCAGACAGGAAAACTGCCCCCATCCTCCCTTCATCATCTTCCTCTTCTCCCCCTGGGTCGTTCATGCATTGTTCCCACAAGAGAGAGAGGGAGAGAGGGAGGGAGAGAGAGAGAGAGGGAGAGAGAGAAGATTGTACAGGATGGGGAGGAAAGCTTTGAAGAATGGAAGCTGGGTTGCCTTTTGAAGTGGCTGGCAGGCAGTAAAAATTTAATGGGCTGGAAACTGCTCTTCCTTCGTGCTCTGCTGCCCGTGGCCTGTCTCGTGTCAGTATGCCACAAAAAATAATAATCTGTAAATCTCCAATGAACGGGACACCCAGCTGTGTGCTGGGAATTGGAGTTTTTTGCTTTTTGCCTACCTGGGAATATCTTTGCAATACTGGACTGTTCTTTGTTGCATCCATTGGATTTACCACTCTGGGAAGGCTTCTCCTGCAGGCTTACTCCAGAGTAGAACCTGCACTTGTTGGGCTCTGGCTCGCTGGGAAGGACGGACCAGATGACGGCCTTAAACGGGACCCATCCTTAACGCCTTCTCGGAATTGGTACACGACTCAGAAATGCGAATTAAACTTTTTAGTGGGGTGGCGGTGGGATGTAACATGGTCCTTCTGTGGCCAGGAATGGTGGCTGAATGTTTTCTTTGCTTGACCGAAAATCACATCGGTCCTGGTTTTCTATCAGAATTTGGGAAAAGGGAGGTCCGAAGCCCTCGAGAACGGCGTACAAGTTAATATGAAGTCATTTCTGGTATCGAGATACTATTTTTTTAAAAAAGAGACATTATCGTTTGAGTGAATGGCACCAAGTTTGCAGCGAAACGAAGAAGAGGTGAAGGAAAGGTGGATGTAAAAATTAATTGGATTCAACTGGGGGCTGCAGATAAGAAAAAAAATGCAGACAATCCCCCCAAATTTCTCTTTGGGAGAGTCAACCAGGCAGTGGTTGGAGATGCTGCCTATAGTGTCTTGCTACCCTCCCTCCCTCCCTTCTTTCCTTTCTTCCATCCATCCATCCATCCATCCATCACATTTTCTTTCCTTTCTTCCTTCCTTCCATCCATCCATCCATCCATCCATCCATCCATCCATCCATCACATTTTCTTTCCTTTCTTCCTTCCTTCCATCCATCCATCCATCCATCCATCCATCCATCACATTTTCTTTCCATCCATCCATCCATCCATCACATCTTCCTTCCTTCCTTCCTTCCATCCATCCATCCATCCATCCATCCATCACATCTTCCTTCCATCCATCCATCCATCCAACCATCCATCCATCCATCCATCCATCCATCACATTTTCTTTCCTTTCTTCCTTCCTTCCATCCATCCATCCATCCATCACATTTTCTTTCCATCCATCCATCCATCCATCCATCCATCCATCCATCCATCCATCACATCTTCCTTCCTTCCTTCCTTCCTTCCTTCCTTCCTTCCTTCCTTCCTTCCTTCCTTCCTTCCTTCCATCCATCCATCCATCCATCTCTGGAGACCTTGGAGAACATCACCAGAACACTGCATCTCATAGACATCTTGTCTGGCCTTTCTTCATCTCCATCTGCTCCTCTTGGAAAGTCAAGTTCCCTCACATTATCTCTTCTCCTCCAGACTTCCTCGCCCTTGTTGAGGTTTTGCCGATCGGGTTTCTGGTGCTTTGTGTTTTACTTTCATCTGCTTTGGGGTGAAATTTTGCTGCCTCCAGAAATCCACGTTCTTCAGATGTTTGGGAGCCGATCTGGAAACTGGGAGGAGGATTGTATGGAGCATGGGTGATATGTAGTCATAATAACATTCCTTTCTCAGAGAGTCAAGGACATCTTGCCCTGCACTTGCCTTACTCAAGCTGGAGACCCTATACCAGGGGTCTGCAAACTTGGCGCTTTTAAGACTTGTGGACTTCAACTCCCAGAGTTCCTCAGCCAGCTTTGCTCTGGGAGTTGAAGTCCACAAGTCTTAAAAGAACCAAGTTTGCAGACTCCTGCTCTATACCATTCCAGACAAGTGACTGTCCAGTTTCTTCTTAAAAACCTCCAGTGATGAAGTACCCTATACAGTGGTGGGTTGCTATGGGTAGCAGCGGTGGCAGACTCCATCCAGATGCTTCTGCACATGCGCAGAAGCGTTGTGCATGCACACAAGTGCGCGCGCGCCCGCCCACGAGCAAACCGGTAGCGACGGGTTTTGAAACCGGACCCTGACCCCATAACTTTTGAAGACAACTTCTGTTCCAAAACGACGCTATAGAGCACTGCACAACAGAACAACTAGACACAGGAACAGTTTTTTCCCGAAGGCCATCACTCTGCTAAACAAATAATTCCCTCAACACTGTCAAATTATTTATTAAGTCTGCACTACTATTGATCTTCTCATCGTTCCTATCACCAATCTCTTTCCACTTATGACTGTATGACTGTAACTTTTTGTTGCTATCATTAAGGGTTAAATTGCAACCTATGGCCATCATTTGTGTTGTAAATGTTGTACCTTTGATGAAGGTATTTTTTTTCTTTTTCTTTTATGTATACTGAGAGCATCTGCACCAAAACAAATTCCTTGTGTGTCCAATCACACTTGGCCAATAAATTCTATCCTATTCTATTATTTGTCCTCAGCCTTAATTTCTCCTTAATTCCAGGTTGCTTCTCTTCTTGATTTGTCTCCATCCGTTGTTTCTTCTCCTGCCTTCAGGTGCTTTGGAGAATAAGTTGTCCCCTCTTCCTCTTTGTGGCAGTCCCTCAAATACTGAAATGTTGCTCTCATGTCCCTCCACCCCCAGTTCTTCTTTTCTCTAGACTAAAGAAAGAGAAAGCTTAGCTTTAGCCACATGAAGGGAAAAAAAGGGATTGAGAGGCAGCTTAGATGCAATCTTGCCACACGAAATGACTGCTGAGACCCCCCCAAAGGAATGGGAAAAACAGAAAGAAAGAAATGAAACTAGATTGGCCCTATTGGCTTCCTTCTCTGCCAGCTAGGATCGACATCTGGTCATTTTTGTGTGTGGAGGGGGGGACTTTTTAAAAGACTAATATATTATAATAATAATAATAATAATAATAATAATAATAATAATAATAATAATAATAATAATAATAATAATAATAATAATAATAATAATAATAATAATAATAATAATAATAATAATAATAATAATAATAATAATAATAATAATATAACAACAGAGTTGGAAGGGACCTTGGAGGTCTTCTAGTCCAACCCTCTGCCCAGGCAGGAAACCCTACACCATCTCAGTCAGATGGTTGTCCAACATTTTCTTAAAAATTTCCAGTATTGGAGCATTCACAACTTCTGCAGGCAAGTCGTTCCACTGGTTAATTGTTCTAACTGTCAGGAAATTTCTCCTTAGTTCTAAGTTGCTTCTCTCCTTGATTAGTTTCCACCCATTGCTTCTCGTCCTACCCTCAGGTGCTTTGGAGAATAGCTTGACTCCCTCTTCTTTGGGTCAGCCCCTGAGATATTGGAAGACTGCTATCATGTCTCCCCCTAGTCCTTCTCTTCGTTATAGTAAATATGCCAATACTCTGTTATTAATACAATAAAGGAGTTGGAAGGGACCTTGGAGGCCTTCTAGTCCAACCCCCTCCTTAGACAGGAAACCCTACACCATCTCAGACAAATGGTTATCCAACATCTTCTTAAAAACTTCCAGTGTTGGCTCATTCACAACTTCTGCAGGCAAGTCGTTCCACTCATTAATTGTTCTAACTGTCAGGAAATTTCTCCTTAGTTCTAAGTTGCTTCTTTCCTAGTCAGCTGAATAGGTTGTAAAAAAAATGCTTTTAAAAGTAAAAAAAAAAAATGCTGAATAGGTTGTTTAAAAAAGGCTTTTAAAAGTAAAAAAAAGAAGCCACTGACAATCAGGCAGCTCAGCTGTGATCGTTGGAACCTTTTAAAAGCATTTTTTAAAAAAAGAAGTGGCAAGCGGGCGACCGGGCATTGGGTGGGCATGGGTGGGGGTGGGCAGAGATTTTTGTTACCGGTTCTCCGAATCACCCGCCGCCATCGCTACCAGATCAGATGATCCGGTCCAAACCGGGAGCATTTCACCCCAGTTCTAGAGATCAGTGTGTTTGTGTGTGTAGGTAGAATGCGTCTAAATAAGGAGGTTTGATTTCTCCATTCAGTCTTAAAGAGCTACCGTTTCTTTCCCTTCTAATACATCCCATCGGTGCAATTGAGAAGTCAACAGTCACAACGTTTTTATTCTTTGGACCGCATTGAGGACACTGACCTTTCGAGCTTGCTGCGATGGCTCGGAATCCTCAAGAGGACTAGAAACTTGCTTCCTTTGCTAAAAAGGGCAGTCGCTGAATCTAGAAAGGCAGAAAACACCGGGTGTGATTCTTAAGGCTGGGAAGCATTTCCGAAAGAAGATTCGCAATGCAGGATCTTGCCCCCTTGAGCAGTGTTGGCCAACCTTGGCCACTTGAAGTTGGATGGACTTCAACTCCCAGAATTCCCCAGCCAGATGTTTTTTTTTTGGGGGGGGGGTGTCCCTGGATCCCAGCAGCAGAAGGGGGAGAAGGGTATGAAATCGAACAAAGGCTTTTGTTGTGACCAAGGCGCAAGTAGTGATTAGCAAACACAATTCAGTCCTGAACAAACTTATTTCTTTAAAACAGCTGAGAATTAATCCATTCTCAGCTTAGTCCAAAACAAAATTCTTCATAAACAGTCCTGCAGCCTTATCACCAACCTTCGTTGTCTTTGGCACCCTGCCAAAGGCTTTTCTTGGCAAAACCCCCACAAAGCTTCAAGAGACGCTGACAAGAAGCAATGGAATCAACGTTGCTTTTCCAAAAAGAACCCAACGGCTCATTGCTGCTCTTTTAAGCCTTGTGGGAGTAGCCAATCCTCTCCTGGCCTTACTCCTGAGTTGTCCTTTTTGCTTCTGCTGCTCTTGCCTTCTGGCTGCTCTTAGCATGTGTGCACTAGGAACAGGCTCCTCCTGTTCCTCTGCCTCTCTGTTGTCCACCTCTGGAGGCTCCGGAGTCCACGCATCACTCCCAGATGGCCCTGGCACCATCTCTGCCTCCGATGCAGAGCCCTCACCCGGGCCTTCCCCTGACTCCAGGACTGACCCATCATCCTCCCCAGCCTCCTCACTGTCCGACTCTGCTGCCAGCTCTGCAGGCTGCTGGCAGACCACAACAACTTTCGTAAAGATGCATCCGTTTCAACGAAGCTCTTCTCCATCAAGGAAGAGAAGTCCCCCAAGCAACACATTAGCATGCAAGCCCATTACACGTCAGAGTTTGGGGATTGGGGTGGCGAGGTCACCTCCCTCCCATCTCTGCTTGGGTGTCCAACCAAGGTGGCACCACCTGGACCAAGAAGATCTCCTGGGGAACTCTTCACAGCTCTGCCTGAGGAGACAGCAGGAAGTTCTGCTCATGGATGGGAAGGTGAACATCAGCAGTGAGTTTCACATTTTGTTACCACTGGCTTGCCGTGCGCACGTTCGCTTTGCACATGCACCTTCCGCATCAGGGGTGAAATGCTCCCGGTTCGGACTGGATCATGCAATCTGGTAGCGATGGGGGCGGGTAGTTCAGAGAACCGATAGCAAAATCCCTGCCCCCCGCCCACTGCCCACGCCTCGCTGTTCCTCTTCTCTGTCCCTGAAGCTCTCAGTGGTGATATTGCTGCAAACGGCATTAAATGACTGCCGGGGCTCTTCAAAGGGCCACACTACAGCTGATCAGTGCTGTAGGCGGCTAGTAGACTGGTGTCTCTATGTTTAAAGAAGGTAGACCGGTGCCTCCCAAAGAAAGGCAATTAGTAGACCGGTGCCTCTATTTTTAAAGAAGGTAGACCGGTGCCTCCCAAAGAAAGGCACTTAGTAGACCGGTGCCTCTATTTTTAAAGAAGGTAGACTGGTGCCTGCCTTTGCAATTGGTAGACCGGTGCCTCTATTTTTAAAGAAGGTAGATCAGTGCCTCCCAAAGAAAGGCACTTAGTAGACCGGTGCCTCTATTTTTAAAGAAGTTAGACTGGTGTCTCCCAAAAAAAGGTAATTAGTAGACCGGTGCCTCTATTTTTAAAGAAGTTAGACTGGTGCCTCCCAAAAAAAGGCAATTAGTAGACCGGTGCCTCTATTTTTAAAGAAGTTAGACTGGTGTCTCCCAAAAAAAGGCACTTAGTAGACCGGTGCCTCTATTTTTAAAGAAGTTAGACTGGTGTCTCCCAAAAAAAGGTAATTAGTAGACCGGTGCCTCTATTTTTAAAGAAGTTAGACTGGTGCCTCCCAAAAAAAGGCAATTAGTAGACCGGTGCCTCTATTTTTAAAGAAGTTAGACTGGTGTCTCCCAAAAAAGGCAATTAGTAGACCGGTGCCTCTATTTTTAAAGAAGTTAGACTGGTGCCTCCCAAAAAAAGGTAATTAGTAGACCGGTGCCTCTATTTTTAAAGAAGGTAGACCGGTGCGCTCCCAAGTTTTGTATACTTTATTATTTTTATTATTTATTATTATTGGCCATGCCCATTCAGTCACCTGACCACCAAGCCACGCCCACCAATTAAGCCACGCCCACAGAACAGGTAGGGAAAATTTTTAGATTTCACCCCTGTTCCGTGCATGCGCTTTGCTCACACACACGCGCGCCTTCCACCCATGCTCCCAGCTTCAGAAATGTGCCTGAATAGGATGGCATAGAGTCGGGGCAGTTAGGGTTAGGGTTAGGGTTTTCGTTACCTGTTCAATACCACCTATGGTGAACATGGAGATATGTTTGCAGATCATAACATAACATAATCATAGAGTTGGAAGGGACCTTGGAGGTCTTCTAGTCCAACCCCCTGCTCAGGCAGGAAACCCTACACCATTTCAGACAAAAGGTTATCCAACATCTTCTTAAAGATTTCCAGTGTTGGATAATTCACAACTTCTGCAGGCAAGTTGTTCCACTGATTCATTGTTCTCACTGTCAGGAAATTTCTCCTTAGTTCTAAATTGCTTCTCTCCTTGATTAGTTTCCACCCATTGCTTCTTGTCCTGCCTTCAGGTGCTTTGGAGAATAGCTTGACTCCCTCTTCTTTGTGGCAGCCCCTGAGATATTGGAAGACTGCTATCATGTCCCCCCTAGTCCTTCTTTTCATCAGACTAGACATACCCAGTTCCTTGCAACCGTTCTTCATATGGTTTAGCCTCCAGTCCCCTAATCCTCTTTGTTGCTCTTCTCTGCACTCTTTCTAGAGTCTCCACATCTTTTTTACATCATGGATCAAAAGGTATGCTTTGCTGAAGTTGTGAAGTTGGCACTAACTGAGCTGCGTGAGCGCACGTGCACACAAACACACACACACACACACACACACAGAGGGAAACACAGCACCAGTGAGATGTGGGTGGTTTCTTGGTCAGCCCCCCCCCCCCCCCACCGCTTCCTGGATGATTGGAGGTCTTCTCCTTGGCCAAATAGCTCAGGCAACAGTTGATGGACAGTTCGGAGGTCCTTGAATAGCCCTGCATGACCTCTTCGCTGTCCTCTGGTGCATTATTTCCCCCTTCCAGCTTATTGTTTTAAGCTGCGGATTAATGAAGATTTAATTGCTCAATCCATCAACCAGTCAGGTAATTAATAGGTTTGAAAATAGAATAGAATAGAATAGAATTTTTTATTGGCCAAGTGTGATTGGACACACAAGGAATTTGTCTTGGTGCATAGGCTCTCAGTGTACATAAAAGAAAATAGAATAGAATAGAATAGAATAGAATAGAATAGAATAGAATAGAATAGAATAGAATAGAATAGAATAGAATTTTTTATTGGCCAAGTGTGATTGGACACACAAGGAATTTGTCTTGGTGCATAGGGTCTCAGTGTACATAAAAGAAAATAGAATAGAATAGAATAGAATAGAATAGAATAGAATAGAATAGAATAGAATAGAATAGAATAGAATAGAATAGAATAGAATTTTTTATTGGCCGAGTGTGATTGGACACACAAGGAATTTGTTCTGGTGCATAGGCTCTCAGTGTAAAGAAAAGAAAAGAAAAGAAAAGAAAAGAAAAGAAAGAAGGAAGGAAGGAAGGAAGGAAGGAAGGAAGGAAGGAAGGAAGGAAGGAAGGAAGAGAACAGAACAGAACAGAACAGAATAGAATAGAATAGAATAGAATAGAATAGAATATATATTTTTATTGGCCAAGTGTGATTAGACAAACAAGGAATTTGTTCTGGTGCATATGCTCTCAGTGTAAAGAAAAGAAAAGAAAAGAAAAGAAAGAAGGAAGGAAGGAAGGAAGGAAGGAAGGAAGGAAGGAAGGAAGGGAACGGAACAGAACAGAACAGAACAGAACAGAATAGAATAGAATAGAATAGAATAGAATAGAATAGAATAGAATAGAATATATATTTTTATTGGCCAAGTGTGATTAGACAAACAAGGAATTTGTTTTGGTGCATAGGCTCTCAGTGTAAAGAAAAGAAAGAAAGAAAGAAAGAAAGAAGGAAGGAAGGAAGGAAGGAAGGAAGGAAGGAAGGAAGGAAGGAAGGAAGGAAGAAAACAGAATAGAATAGAATAGAATAGAATAGAATAGAATAGAATAGAATAGAATATATATTTTTATTGGCCAAGTGTGATTAGACAAACAAGGAATTTGTTTTGGTGCATAGGCTCTCAGTGTAAAGAAAAGAAAAGAAAAGAAAAAAGAAAAGAAAGAAGGAAGGAAGGAAGGAAGGAAGGAAGGAAGGAAGGAAGGAAGGAAGGAAGGAAGAAAATAGAATAGAATAGAATAGAATAGAATAGAATAGAATAGAATAGAATAGAATATATATTTTTATTGGCCAAGTGTGATTGGACACACAAGGAATTTGTTTTGGTGCATAGGCTTTCAGTGTAAAGAAAAGAAAAGAAAAGGAAAGGAAAGAAAAGGAACGAAAGAAAGAAAGAAAGAAAGAAAGAAAGAAAGAAAGAAAGAAAGAAAGAAAGAAAGTTAGTTTGAGACGGGTTTGAGACGGGGATATATAGTTATATATCTCTCATATCCCGTTGTCCTCCAGTCAGCATCCCTTTTTGAAAATGCGTCGGGGGTCACATCTATTGTGGTATGTAGACAGTCCTCGCTTAGCGACCAGAGTTGAGACTAGCCCATTGGCTTGTCAGAGAATTGGTCACTAAGTGAAACTGCGCTTATCGGCTTTCCTTTGCTTCCCAGAAGCAGCGCAGAAGTCGTAAATGTTTTATCACCATCGTAACTTTATTGCTTTTATATTCCTGGTTTCTGGCCGTTGTAAGGTGCCAGAGAATCTCTTTGGATAATGAGACAGGCGGCGTTTAAATTTAATAAACAGTCACTAAGCAAGTCAATCGCTAAGCGAGGACCACCTGTACTTGAAAGGCATTTGTTTGGCCAAAGGTTAGTTTTGGAAGTTTTGAGGGAAGAATTAAATCTATATAATATATTAATTAATATCTTAAATATATAAATATGTATGTATGTATGTATTAATATATGTTAATCTGTATTTAATTTGAGCATGAATATTTATTTCTGCTGGTGATTTTTTTACCCAGCTTTTAAGTCCCGTCTCAACGGAGGGTGGCTTAAAAGTTACCCTCAACTTTTAAGCCACCTTCTGTTGAGACGGGACTTAAAAGCTGGGTAAAAAAAATCACCAGCAGAAATAAATATTCATGCTCAAATTAAATTTAGATTAACATATATTAATACACACTTACATGCATACATATATTTAATATATTAATTAATATAGTCGGTAAATTTGGGCGCGGTGGGCTTTTTTTTTTGGGGTGGGTGGGTGAGGGGCTGACTTGAATATGATCGCGGCGCCAGTTATATATCTTGCATTTTTTACTTTGCGTGTGCCTGTGTATTTGATAGGAGCTGCCCTGGGAATCCCTGCTGGAAAGGAGGCCTAGATGCAATAAATAAAGCGAGTGAGTTAAGCCAGGTGGGGGATTTGGTTTTCCCCCGTAAGGAGCCAAAAGAGGGGTGGGTTTTTTGGGTTGTTTTTTTTTTAGCATTGCAGAAAAGGAAAAGTGGGCGATTCCCCCCCCTCTCTTCGTTCCCCAGCACGAGACTTGAGTGGTTCCCTGGGAAATGCAGATGCCAGATTTATAGCAGAGGGGAAAAAACTCTTTTCTCTCCTTTGCTCCCCCCCCCCTTACCCCCGCCTCCAATCACAGGGAAAAATAACTGAACTCTTTAAGGGCTTTTTTAAAAACATCTCTCTCTCCCTCTCCTTCTCCCTCTCTCATCTCTACCTCCTCTCCTCTTCTTCCCTCCCCTTCTCTCATCCCTCTCTCCATTCCTCTCTCATCTCTCCCTCCCTTCTCTCTCCTCTCCTCTCTCATCTCTCCTCCTCTTCTCTCCTCCTCCCTTCTCTCATCTCTCTCCATTCCTCTCTCTCATCTCTCCATGCCCTTCTCTCTCCTCTCCTCTCTCTCTCATCTCACCTCCTCCTCTCCTCCTCCCTTCTCTCTCATCCCTCTCTCTCCATCCCTCTCTCTCATCTCCATGCCCTTCTCTCTCCTCTCTCTCATCTCTACCTCCTCTCCCTCCCTCCCCTTCTCTCATCCCTCTCTCTCCATCCCTCTCTCTCATCTCTCCCTCCCCTTCTCTCTCCCTCTCCCTCTCTCTCTCATCTCTACCTCCTTTTCTCTCCCTCCCTACCCTTCTCTCATCCCTCTCTCTCCATTCCTCTCTCTCATCTCTCCATGCCCTTCTCTCTCCCTCTCCCTCTCTCTCTCATCTCTACCTCCTCTCCTCTCCCTCCCTCCCCTTCTCTCATCCCTCTCTCTCCATCCCTCTCTCTCATCTCTCCCTCCCCTTCTCTCTCCCTCTCCCTCTCTCTCTCATCTCTACCTCCTCTTCTCTCCCTCCTCCCTTCTCTCATCCCTCTCTCCATTCCTCTCTCATCTCTCCATGCCCTTCTCTCTCTCCTCTCCTCTCTCTCTCATCTCACCTCCTCTCCCTCCTCCCTTCTCTCATCCTCTCTCTCCATCCCTCTCTCATCTCTCCATGCCCTTCTCTCTCCTCTCCTCTCTCTCATCTCTACCTCCTCCTCTCCTCCCTCCCTTCTCTCATCCCTCTCTCCATCCCTCTCTCATCTCTCCTCCTTCTCTCTCCTCTCCTCTCTCTCATCTCTACCTCCTCTCCCTCCCTCCCCTTCTCTCGTCCCTCTCTCCATTCCTCTCTCTCATCTCTCCATGCCCTTCTCTCTCCCTCTCCCTCTCCCTCTCTCTCTCATCTCTACCTCCTCTCCTCTCCCTCCCTCCCCTTCTCTCATCCCTCTCTCTCCATCCCTCTCTCTCATCTCTCCATGCCCTTCTCTCTCCCTCTCCCTCTCTCTCTCTACCTCCTCTCCTCTCCTCCTCCCTTCTCTCATCCTCTCTCTCCATCCTCTCTCTCATCTCTCCCTCCCCTTCTCTCTCCCTCTCCCTCTCTCATCTCTCCCTCCTCTTCTCTCCTCCCTCCTTCTCTCATCCCTCTCTCCATCCCTCTCTCTCATCTCCATGCCCTTCTCTCTCCTCTCTCTCTCTCATCTACCTCCTCTCCTCTCCTCCCTCCCTTCTCTCATCCCTCTCTCTCCATCCCTCTCTCTCATCTCTCCCTTTCCCCTTCTCTCTCTCTCCCTCTCCTTCCCTCTCCCATCTCTTCCTCTCCCATCTCTCTCTCCCTCTCTCCCTCTTTCTCATATCTGTCTTCCTCTCCCTCCCTCCCTCTCTCTCATTTTTCCCCCCCCCTCTCCCTCTACATCTCCCTCTTCCCTTCCTCTCTCCTCACCCTCTCTCTCTCTCTCTGAAAAAAATAAGAATGGGAAGCATATTCAACATGGGTAGCTAGTTGGGTGGGAAGCATTCCTGAGACCTTGGGGGCCGTCATGGCTTTGCTCTGTTCTCCTGGATGATTGGAAGAGAGTTTTATTCACAGTTAAACTCCAGGAAGGGGGCTAGCAAAAAAAAAAAAGGCATAATGCACAGTTGGGGAGTGGGTGGTCTCTCCTCAAATCAGGGCTTGAGTTGCTCAGCTTCACTGCAGGACATGGAGGCGAAGGGGCTCGCTCTTGCGAGCATCACTTCCTTTCTTGGCTAACCGAGGGGAGGTGGGGGGAAAAAGCAAGCTGCTAGTCCTCAAGACAGAATATATGGTGGGAGGCTGGCACGCTTTAGCGTGGATTGATTTTTATTTTTATTATTTTTATTTTTTTGCACCGCCTGTGTCATTAAGGCGGTGTCAAAAATCTTTCGGCTTGTCAAAATTGAGGAAGCAGGGGAGGCTCTCCTCCCTCATTTGTCTCTCTGCGCGAGTAATGTGCGCGGCCGGGGAGCCGTTCGGAGTAGCAACGGGCACACCTTCTCTCCGAGGTTGGCTGGCGGGGGTGAGGGGGGAGAGAGGCGCATGGGGGGCACTGAAAGATGCTTGTACAACAAACAACCCTTTTCATCTTTCCCAGCCGAACTGCCAATTCTGTTATGGAGCTGCTACTATTACGGGGCCTCCTGGGACCACTGAATTAAAGGAAATATTTTACGATGCCATGCTTCGTTATGTTTTATTAAAAGCGGTGTGTCAGCTTTCCTTCCCACATTCATCATACAGGCCGTCTCCCTCTCCTCTCCTCTCCTCTCCCCCCCCCGACCCTGCCCACCACGCGGGGCCTGATTTTTAAAGGGATGGCTGCTTGCCTGGGCTGGCTCGGAAGCGAGACCCCCAGACTCAGCTATTTGTCAACCGTGTTCTTTGTATTTTTATTATTGAGCCTCGACAAGGAAATTAAAAACAGCAGCGTCTGAACGTGTATTGTCTTCGTGGATGAATAATTAGGTTTAAGGCTGTGGAGGGGTGCGCTTCAGGTTGATGTGCATCCTATAATAATAATAATAACAACAACAACAACAACAACAACAACAACAAGTTGGAAGGGCCCTTGGAGGTCTTCTAGTCCAACCCCCTGCCCAGGCAGGAAACCCTACACCACTTCAGACAAAAGGTTATCCAATATTTTCTTAAACATTTCCAATGTTGGAGCATTTACAACTTCTGCAGACAAGTTATTCCACTTATTGGATTGTTCTAACTGTCAGGAAATTTCTCCTTAGTTCTAAGTTGCTTCTCTCCTTGATTAGTTTCCACCCATTGCTTCTTGTTCTACCCTCAGGTGCTTTGGAGAACAGCCCGACTCCCTCTTCTTTGGGGCAGCCCCTGAGATATTGGAAGACTGCTATCATGTCTCCCCTAGTCCTTCTTTTCATTAAACTAGACACACTCAGTTCCTGCAACCGTTCTTCATATGTTTTAGCCTCCAGTCCCCGAATCCTCTTTGTTGCTCTTCTCTGCACCCTTTACATTACATTGGCTGGGGGCTGTGATTCTCCAGGGCAGGGGTCCCCAACCTTTCGGACCTCAGGGACCACTAAATTCATAATTTTAAATCCCGCGGACCACTAAATATGATCTGCCTAATGACCGGCTGGGTGGGAGCAGCTAGGTGGTCATGTGATTGGGTGGGTGTAGCCAACTTGATGTCACTCACGTTGAGGGGCGTCTCGCCGGCCTCTTCTCACCCCTCCCACTCCCAGCCACTCCTCCCCTCCCCGCCCGGACTCCTTAGGGCCCCGACAGGAAGCAGTTGTTGGAGCTAAGCAGCCACCACGAGAAAGAGTTGGCAAAACAGCTCAGTTCAAATTGGATCTGGCCAAGAAGGAGACTCAGCAGAAGCACCTCACTGAGGGCTAGGAGCATATGTCGTGTCCCACTCCTTCGCTGACGGCTGGGTCCGGGAAATCCGAATCAGGCTTGCCTCTGCAGCTCTGCCCAAAGTCCTAGCAAAGTCCTCAGAGCAGGCAGGAGACCAGTAAGTGACTTCAGCAAGATAAGTTTGACTTTTGCCTGACTCAGAGAATGCCAGAAAGTAGCTCCTTTATATAGGCCATGGGGTGTGGCTCCATGACTCAGCACTCATTAAGGCCTGCCCCTCCCTTCCCTCTGTTGCCTCCGCCTCTCCAATCTTCTGATGCGAGGGTCACTCCAATCAGCTGTTCTTGGGAGTAAACCCTCCTCAGGCTCACCTGCTGTGGAGGAGGGGGAGGGGTCTAGCTGCTCCGTTTGCCTGGGCATGGAGTCAGGGCTGGGGCAGGGAGATGCTCCTTCTTTTGCAGTTTGTGGGGGCACGGAGCCAGGACTTGGGCCGGAAGGCATACATTCCTCAATGTTGGGGAGCAGGTAAGAAGGCCCCGGCTGCTCTGAGGGCGGGCAAGACACAACAGCATAGGCTTTCCAAGCAGAGGAAAGACCTGCGGGAGTGCAAGGCCAGGTACCAGCGCCTGGAGACCCAGCGGGCTGAGATGGTCAGCCAGTTCCAGGCCATGATGCAGTCCCACTGGAACGAGGCCCTCCGGCTCTTCGCCACCAGCAACGCTTCCCTCCAGCCTCCAGTCTTCACCCAAAGTCCTGCACTAGGAGGCTAAAACAGACCCCAAGTCAGAATTTCTGCCCCCCTCCGACACAAAAAGACCCCAAAGGGGGAGACTCTCTGCAGCAACACAACCGTACATGGACCACTAGTTGTTGACCGATGCTCCAGGGTCTCCCCACCTGCACCCCAATTTGATCAAATGTGACTCCTGCATTTTTCTGATAGTTTTATCTGCCCAACATCCTTGGAAGGAAGCTTAAGACTGTTAGGTTGAGCCGCTGGACGAGCTTTGAAATAGCTTTGAGAGGTAGTCCTCACTTTAGGACCACAATCGGGACAGGCGTTTCCGTCATAGATTGAGCCAGATCCGGTTTCGCCACCCTCTGCAAAACCGACGGTCCCTGCCGTCGTTAAAACGCGAAGCCGCATCCGTTTCGGGGGAACACCGCCGTCGTTCGGTGCGAAGCCCTTCTTTGCTCCCCGAAATTGGCGAAAGCAAAGTTTTTATTTATTTATTTATTTATTTATTCAAATTTATATACCGCCCTATCTCCCGAAGGACTCAGGGCGGTGTACAGGCATTTAAAAGACATATAAATACAATATAAAACAATTAAAAAACTGATTCTAACAAGCCCGTAAATTTAGAATTAAAATATCAAATAAAACCCAATTTAAAACCAATAATTTAAAATCTAGCTCAGCCCTGCACAATTAAATAAATACGTTTTAAGCCCGCGGCGGAAGGTCCGGAGGTCCGAAAGCTGACGAAGTCCGGGGGGTAGTTCATTCCAGAGGGTGGGGCCCCACAGAAGGCCCTTCCCTGGGTGTCGCCAGACGACATTGCCGCTACCGACGGCACCCTGAGAGACCCTCTCTGTGAGAGCGCACGGTCGGTGAGAGATATTCGGTAGCAGTAGGCGGTCCCGTAAGTAGCCCGGCCCAATGCCATGGGCGCTTTAAAGGTGGTCACCAAAACCTTGAAGCGCACCCGAAAGCCACAGGTAGCCAGTGCAGCCTCGCAGGATGGGTGTTATCACGGGAGCCACGAGGGCTCCCTCTATCACCCGCGCAGCCGCATTCTGGACTAACTGCAGCCTCCGGATGCCCTTCAAGGGGAGCCCCATGTAGAGAGCATTGCAGTAATCCAGACGAGACGTCACGAGTGCGTGAGTGACCGTGCATAGGGCATCCCGGTCCAGAAAGGGGCGCAACTGGCGTACCAGGCGAACCTGGTAGAACGCTCTCCTGGAGACGGCCGTCAAATGGTCTTCTAGAGACAGCCGTTCATCCAGGAGGACGCCTAAGTTGCGGACCCTTTCCATCGGGGCCAATGACTCGCCACCGATGGTCAGCCGCGGATTTAGCTGACTGTATCGGGATGCCGGCATCCACAGCCACTCTGTCTTGGAGGGATTGAGCTTGAGCCTATTTCTCCCCATCCAGACCCGTACGGCCTCCAGGCACCGGGACAGCACTTCGATAGCTTCGTTGGGGTGGTCCGTGTAGAAAAGTACAGCTGGGTGTCATCCGCATACAGCTGGTACTTCACACGAAACCACTGATGATCTCACCCAGCGGCTTCATGTAGATAAAGAACAGAAGGCGAGAGGATCGACCCCGCGGCACCCCACAAGTGAGGCGCCCGGGCCGACCTCTGCCCCCGTCAACACCGACTGCGACGGTCGGAGAGATAGGAGGAGAACCACCGATAAACGGTGCCTCCCACTCCCAATCCTCCAACCGCGCAGCAGGATACCATGGTCGATGGTATCGAAAGCCGCTGAGAGGTCTAATAGGACCAGGGCAGAGGAGCAACCCTGTCCCTGGCCCTCCAGAGATCATCCACCAACGCGACCAAAGCCGTCTCCGTGCTGTAACCGGGCCGAAACCGGACTGGAACGGGTCTAGATAGACAGTTTCATCCAGGTGCAAGGGAAATTGATATGCCACCATATTTCTACAACCTTCGCCGTGAAGCGAAGGTTGAGACCGGACGATAATTACCTAAAACAGCCGGGTCCAAGGACGGCTTCTTAAGGAGGGCCTCACCACCGCCTCTTTCAAGGCGGCCGGAAGACACCTCCACCAAAGAAGCGGTCGAATCGCCTGAGCCAGCCTCGTGTCACCTCTCGAGTGGCCAGCACCAGCCAAGAGGGGCACGGGTCCAGTAAACACGTGGTGGCATTCAACCTACCCAACAACCTGTCCATGTCCTCGGAGCCACAGGGTCAAACTCATCCCACACAATGTCACCAAGACCGCCTCACGCATCTCGCCCAGATCACTGCAATCTTGGTCCAGACCATCCCGGTTGAACGATTTTATCGTATAGATAACGTTAAACTCCTCAGCACGCCCCTGCAACGGGTCATCCCGCCCCTGGTGTAAGAGGGAGCGAGTCACCCAAACAGGGCGGCTGGGCGGTTATCTGCCGATGCAATGAGGGAGGAGGCGAGCTACGCCTCGCTTCCTCAATGCCACTAGGTAAGTCCTAGTATAGGACTTCACTAGTGTCCGATCAGCTTCGAACGGCCAGACCTCCAAAGACTCTCCAGGCGCCTTCTCCGGCGCTTCATCCTCTCAGCTCCTCGGAGAACCAAGGAGCCGGTTGGGACCCGCGCCGGGTCAGAGGCCGCAAAGGCACGACACGGTCCAAGGCCCCGCCGCGCCTGTTCCCAGGCCGCAACAAGTTCCTCAGTCGAGCCGTGAGCCAGACCTCAGGAAATGGCCCAAGCTCCGTCCGAACCCATCCGGGTCCATCAGGCGCCTGGGACGGAACCAACGTATCGGCTCCGTCTCCCTGCGGTGGTGAATGGCGGTCAGAAAGTCCAGGCGAAGAAGAGAGTGATCTGACCATGACAAAGGTTCAATGACTAATTCCTTTAAGTCCAGATCTCTCAACCACTGACCAGAGAGAAAAATCAGGTCCAGGGTGCCACCCCCAATGTGAGTAGGGCCATCAACTACTTGGGTCATGTCCAAGGCCGTCATGGAAGCCATGAACTCCCGAGCTGCCGTCGATGACGAGCCGGACGATGGCAAGTTAAAGTCCCCCATGACTAAAAGTCTGGGGGTCTCAACTGCCACCCCAGCCAGCACCTCCAGGAGCTCGGGCAGGGCAGCTGTCACGCAGCAAGGAGCCAGGTACGTGATCAGCATACCCATCTGACACCTATGACCCCATCTCACAAAGAGGGATTCGCACCCGGCAATCTGAGGTACAGTGGTCTCCCTCGGCTCTAGACTCTCTCTAATCACAACCGCCACCCCCCCACCCCTACCCTGGGCCCTCGGCTGATGGAATGCACGGAAACCCGGCGGGCACAACTCAACCAGGGGCACGCCCCCTTCAGTGCCCAACCAGGTCTCCGTAATGCCCATAAGGTCCGCGGAACCCCCCTGTATAAGGTCACAAACGAGGGGGGCTTTATTCACCACGGACCGAGCATTGCACAACATCAGCCGGAGCCGGAGCATTGCAGAATCGCAGCCGGTCATAAACACGCATCGGTCGCCAAGGGTCCAGGATTGTACTCGTGTGCCCGTGGGGGGCAGGGGTGTGTGTGTGTGACGGTCGTCAGCACGAGGACGGGTTGCAAAATGCGAAGAACGGACTTTTTTTTTTTTTTTTTTGGCACCGTGGTAACTTTCAAAGGAGTGGCCAAATTGAGGATTCGTAACAGTAACAGTGAGTTGGGAGGGACCTTGGAGGCCATCTAGTCTAACCCCCTGCTGGTGCAGGAGACCTGTGTGCTAGGGATTCGAACCGCCAAACTGCCGACCTTTCCAATCGACAAACTCGACGTCTTAGCCACTTGAGCCGCCTCCTACCCCTGCTGTTAGGAGTGGAACCTCCCTGCCCAGAGGAAGTCTACCTTTGCATATAAGGGCAAGGGGCAGACAGCAAGCTTGGCGGGGCGGGTGGGTTTGTCTCTTTTGCGGGCATGCGGTGGCAATTTTTCTCCCTCCCCCTAGTCTTCTTTTGACTCTGCACCCTGGTGTGCAAATATGCTTGTTAGAAGCAGGGGTGAAATGCTCCCGGTTCGGACCGGATCGACCAATCCGGTAGCGATGGCAGCAGAGAACCGGTAGCAAAAATCCCTGCCCCCACCCCATGCCCAGCTGAGCCACGCGATCGTCAGAGCCTTTTTTTTTTAACTTTTAAAAGCATTTTTTAAACAACCTCTTCGACCGAAGAGTTGGTTAAAAAAAATGCTTTTAAAGGGTTAAAACAAGGCTCTGCCCATCCCAGCTGAGGTGCCTGATCTCAGAGGCGCTTTTTTTTTTTTTTTTTACTTTTAAAAGTATTTATTAAAAGGTAAAAAAGCTGAAGCCCTCTAGGGAAAAAATGGGGGGTAGACAAAAAATGGGGGGAGGGGGGGGGTTCATTTGGGAGAGAGAGAAGTAAATAAGGAAGGAAGGAAGGAAGGAAGGAAGGAAGGAAGGAAGGAAGGAAGGAAGGAAGAAAAGAATAAAGAAAGAAAGAAAGAAAGAAAGAAAGAAAGAAAGAAGAGAAAAAGAAAGAAAGAAAGGAAGGAAGGAAGGAAGGAAGGAAGAAAGAAAGAAAGAAAGAAAGAAAGAAAGAAAGAAAGAAAGAAAGAAAGAAAGAAAGAAAGAAAGAAAGAAAGAAAGAAAGAAAGAAAGAAGGATAGATGGAGGGAGGGAGGGAGGGAAGAAAAAGGAGAGAAAGGAAGGACTACAAACCTGGCACTAGACTAGACGCAACTTCAGAGGATAATCCAGGACTGGAAGGGACCTGGAGGTCATCTAGTCCAACCCTCCTCCAGCAGGACATGGTTAGTGAGTTTCTGTCTTTTGATCCCCCAGTCACATAGCCACGCCCACCCAGTCACATGACACACACACACACACCCATCAACAGAACCGGTAGGAAAGAAATTTCGATTTCACCACCGGATTCGAACCGCCGAACTGCCGACCTTTCCAATCGACAAGCTCGGCGTCTTAGCCCCTTGAGCCACCTCCTACTCCTGCTGTTAGGAGTGGAACCTCCCTGCCCAGAGGAAGTCTACCTTTGAATATAAGGGGAAGGGACAGACAGCAAGCTTGGGGGTGGGGGGCGGTTTGTCTATCTTGCAGGCACCAGGTTGCAATTTTTCTCCCCACCTTATTTTTTTTCCTCCTCCTTCTTCTTTTGACTCTTCACCTAGTTAGAAGGATCAACCCTTGTCCTGACATAGCAATGAAATTCATTGCAACACGGAGTAAATTGCATTACCGCAAGAGAAGGAGAAGGAGGAGGAGAAGAAGAAGAAGAAAATAATAAGAAGAAGATGCTGTATTAGATTAAATTCTGCAGCTTCTCTGAAAAGCCCTAATTTCTGCCACGAGGGTATCCTTCATGTGAGGATGCGGAGTTTGCATATAATTGCAGAAGGGTTTCGGATGAATATTTGATCAGCCTGCGAGCCGGGTGGGGTGGTGGGTGAAAACAGGAGACCTTCCCCCCCCCGCTCGCCGCAGGCCTTTGTTTCTTTTCTTCCTCGCCAGCTTGCGCGAGGATTAAGGTAGCCGCGGAAGTGAAGGTATACCAGCCTTTGCCTTGGCGCTGTAAGAGAGTGGTTTTAATCTTATTAGCCGGGCCCGGCATTACAAAGAAACGATAGGAATATTAATTACAAGGTGGATGCGAATCACAAGAGTGAATTGTCGCTGGATGCCGACCCAACAAACGTGGCAGGATTGTGAGAGGACTGCAGGCTACAACATACGAAGAACGGTTGTAGGGATGGGGGCAGGTCTAGTTTGACGAAGAGAAGGACTAGGGGGTGACGTGATAGCAGGGTTCCCATATCTCAGGGGCTGCCCCAAAGAAGAGGGAGTCAAGCTATTCTCCAAAGCACCTGAAGGCAGGACAAGAAGCAACGGATGGAAACTAATCCAAGGAGAGAAGCAACTTAGAACTAAGGAGAAATTTCCTGGCAGTGAGAACAATTAATCAGTGGAACAACTTGCCTCCAGAAGTTGTGAATGCTCCAACACTGGAAGTTTTGAAGAAGATGTTGGATGACTATTTGTCTGAAGTGGTGTAGGGTTTCCTGTCTGAGCAGGGGGTTGGACTAGAAGACCTCCAAGGTCCCTTCCAACTTCTTCATTGTGTTAATAACAGAGCATTGGTGTATTTAGCTTTGGGCGAAGGCTGGAGGGAAGCGCCGCTGATGGTGAAGAGCCGGAGGGCCTCGTTCCAGTGGGGCTGCATCATGGCCTGGAATTGGCTGACCATCTCAGCCCGCTGAGTCTCCAGGCACCGGTACCTGGCCTTGCACTCCCACAGGTCTTCCCTCTGCTTGGAAAGCCTATGCTCCTAGTCCTCAGTGAGATGCTCCTGCTGAGCCTCCTTCTCGGCCAGATCCAATTTGAACTGAGCCAGCTGTTTGGCCAACTCTTTCTCATGGTGGCTGCTTAGCTCCAACAACTGCTTCCTGTTGGGGCCCTAAGGAGCCCGGGAGGGGAGGCGAGGAGTGGCTGGGAGGGGAGGGGCGAGTAGAGGCTGGCGAGGTGCCCCTCAACATGAGTGACATCGAGTTGGCCACGCCCACCCAGACACATGACCACCTAGCCATGCCCACCCAGCCAGTCCTTAGGCAGATCATATTAAGTGGTTGTTGTGTCTGCGCCCCCCGAGCCACGCCCCCTGCCAGAAAGTGACTTGGAAAGTGAGGGGGAAGGGCCATCAGGACTTACCTCGGGAGCACTGGCTTCCCTTGCTCAGCTCCAGGAGCCAGAGGCAGGCCAGGTGGAGGAGATAACGAGGCCTCTGTCCCCTGACTCTTTCTCCCCCCCCCAGGCTATGCCTCCAGACCCAGCTGATGGCAATCAGGCCTGGCTGGACCCTAGGCAGGAGAGGCAGGAACAACAGAAGCAGGGGTGGGGAAGGCCTAGGAAGTGCTGAGTCATGGAACCACACCCCACAGGATATAAAACCAGCGAGGGCTGCTATGCCTCTTCGTAGCAGGCAAATCAACTGCTTAACTAGAGCTGAAGTACTGTTTGTTCCTGGGTGACTCATCGGCATCAAGGGAGATAACAGAATCACTTGGCAGAGGCTCGCTAGTTTGCTGCCAGAGCTGATAATGCCGTCTAATTAAGCCATCACTCGGACAGAGGCGAGGGGGGACAGAACAGTGGTCTGCAGGATTTAAAATTATGTATTTAGTGGTTCCTAAGGTCCGAAAGGTTGGGGACCCCTGCTCTGATCCACCAGCAATCCAAAAATATGGGGGGAAAGGGTGGGAATAGAGCAATCCAGGCTGGTGGCCATTTTAGATGCATGCCGGGTATTTTTTTGAGGGTAAGATGACGAGCGCCCAGTTCTCTTCTTTCTTTCTTTCGTTCGTTCGTTCATTCTGCAAAGCGCCAAGAAATTAACCCGTCGGAGTCATCTACAATTAATGCTCTTCGCTTGAGCGCCACCATTTTTCTCCTTCCTACAAGTCAGATCGATGCATTTGGATAAACAGGGCGAAGTTCTTCACTGGCAAAGGTTCTCTAGGGGTCTCAGGTAGATGTGCTTTGCTTCCCCAGCCCCTGCCCCCCCCCCACTTCAAAAAGACCTGTGAATCTTTTAGCAGTCTGCAAAAGGGAGGCAGAGGCCTAGAGATTTATCATTTTTTAAAAGAAAAATCCCTTTAACCTAGTCAAAGCATTTATGCGCCCGAAGTCCGTGGATTGAGTAAAAGAGGAGGGATGTCATTTTGAGGGAATATTGAAACTCCTAACAAATCGAACGGAAGGGCAGACGAGATTAAACGAAAACTCAGAATAAATCGGGGCGAATTTTGATTTGGAGAATTGACATATTTGCAAAAGAGAAATTCAGGCAAAGCAGGCCTGTCGGAGGACACGTTGATAGATGATGACTAATATTAAGTAGAAGCGCGGATAGGAGCGAGAGTTGAAATGAAGGTTTTTTAATGAGGCCCTTCTCAGGTTTTTCGTGGGTTTTTTGGGGGCCTCCTTCGTCTCAATTAATTCGCCCTTTGTGGCAGTGGTGAAATCCTCCGAGGTCTGCTACTGGTTTGCTTTGCTACCAATACTGCGTGCGAATGCGCGGTGCTTACCAATTGCATGCTTCGCGCACAGACGCGCCATAGGCGCTACCACGCAGCGCTGAAAAAGGAGGCTTAAGAAGCCTTTTCTAAGGTTCTAGAACAGTGACAGGGGAGGAAACAGCTGTGCCATGCGATTTAGATCTGCTAGAAAGCAGGATTTCCTGCTTTCTAGCGAATATAAATCACGCGGCACAGCTGATCGTCGGAAATACCAGTTCGTCTGAACCGGTAGCTTTTATGTTGTGGTCCGCTAGCAGCCTGTGGAGCTGGCAATGGAGTCGGACAGCGATGAGGCTGAGGTGAGGCCAGGGCCAGCGGGAAGTGGAGCCTCCAGAGACTGATAGTGTCGTGTCCCACTCCTCCGCTGACGGCTGGGTCCGGGAAATCCGAATCAGGCGTGCCTCTGCAGCTCTGCCCAAAGTCCTAGCAAAGTCCTCAGAGCAGGCAGGAGACCAGTAAGTGACTTCAGCAAGATAAGTTTGACTTTTGCCTGACTCAGAGACTGCCAGAAAGTAGATCCTTTATATAGGCCATGGGGTGTGGCTCCATGACTCAGCACTCATTAAGGCCTGCCCCTCCCTTCCCTCTGTAGCCTCCGCCTCTCCAATCTTCTGATGCGAGGGTCACACCAATCAGCTGTTGGTAATAAACCCTCCTCAGGCTCACCTGCTGTGGAGGAGGGGGAGGGGTCTAGCTGCTCCGTTTGCCTGGGCATGGAGTCAGGGCTGGGGCAGGGAGATTCTCCTTCTGCAGTTTGTGTGGGCATGGAGCCAGGACTGGGACCGGGAGGCATACATTCCTCAGTGTGCGGGAGCAGGTAAGAAGGCCCCGGCTGCTCTGAGGGCGGGCAAGACACAACAGATAGTAGTGAGGCAGAGGAACAGGAGGAGCCTGTTCCTAATGCACACATGAGAAGAGCTGCCAGAAGGCAAGAGCAGCTCAAGCAGAGAGGACAACTCGGGAGTAGGGCCAAGAGATTATTGGCCCCTCCCATTAGGGTTAAAACAGACCAGCAACGGTGTTTGGGCTTTGCCGGAAAACAATGTTGGTAGCTTTGTCTTCTGCTTCGTCTTCTGCTTCATCTCTGTCTTGCCTTTATTTTTGTGACTTGTGAACGTTTGCCAAGGAAGGCCTTTGGCAGTTTGCCTGATTGGACCAAGGTTTGCGATAGGACTCAGGAATTGTGTTAGGAGGAATTTGCTTTAATGTGTGTTGAACGACGCTGGGAATGAAGTAATTCTCAGCTGCTCGAATAAAGTTTCTTTGTTTTTTTCACGGACTGAGTTTCCTACTACCTACTTGGGCCTGGGTCACAACATTTTATTACTATAAATAATAAATTACTATAAATGCTACCGAACCTGTAGCATTTCACCCCTGCTTTGTGGATTTTCTTTTGGGAAGTTGTCCGGTGTATTCTTCTAGTTTGGTTTGGTTTTTAAAGAAAGAAGGCGAACCATCTCGCCTGCCAAATTTGATGCCGAGGCTAGACATGAAAAAGAAGATTATCAAGAGAGAGAGAAGGAAGGAAGGAAGGAAGGAAGGAAGGAAGGATATTTCAAAATGAGATGGATCCTATCAAAACACTGCAATAATTGGATTTCTTAAAAATGCATCAGCTGGAGGAAGCACCTGTCTCTTTCCTACATAGTCTTCTATCACTCCTAGTCGATTTTATGTTCTGGAGTAGGAGACAGACACAAGAAGACGTGTCTGGAACTGCTTCTTCGGAAAGAAAAGTTAAAAAAAAATAGCCTGGGAGGGTATATGAAGAAGCTGAAAATGGGGATGCTGAATAGGGTTGCCGAAAACTTCTCGCCACCGCCATTTCCGTGGCTGTGTGAACTTGCAACGTAAGGATGGAGAACGTTCTTCCTGGAAGTTCAACACGCAATCTTGTTGGTGTAGAGTAGACCTCATAAACGTTGGATGTAACATGTTGTGATTTCAAGGTCTAGCCCGCCAACTGATGGACAGGCTCAGATGTTGACCTGGTGAGAAGATTCGCCTTTGTGTTTTTGAAACACAGCGAAAGAGAAGTCCTTTGGGAAAGCCCATGAAGATCCATATGGACTTCCTTCACCGAAGGCAGAAGAGGGATATGGGAAGGGGAAGATGAATGTCTAGGTTTAGAAAGCAATTGAGCATCATCCAACTCTGAGGTGTCAATAGACCTGTTGTGTCTGCCCCTGATCCAAGGGCAGAGAAAAGGATGGAGCAGAGAAGGTCAGCCAGATTATTCGAGTGGAGGCAGCCTCGTCCTTCTCAATGGGCTGCACCAGAAGCTGGCTATTAAGCACAGCAGACAGATGGAGACTGTTGTGTCTGCGCCCCCCGAGCCAGGCCCCCTGCCAGAAAGTGACTTGGAAAGTGAGGGGGAAGGACCATCAGGACTTACCTCAGGAGCACCGGCTTCCCTGGCTCAGCTCCAGGAGCCAGAGGCAGGCCAGGTGGAGGAGATAATGAGGCTTCCATCCTCTGACTCTTCCCCCCCCCCAGGCCATGCCTCCAGACCCGGCTGATGGCAATCAGGCCTGGCTGGACCCTAGGTTTTGTAAGCAGGAGAGGAGGGAACAACAGAAGCAGGGGTGGGGCAAGCCTAGGAAATGCTGAGTCATGGAGCCACACCCTACAGGATATAAAAGCAGCAAGGGCTACTATGCCTCTTCGTATAAAAGGCAGCGAGAGCTGCTGTGTCTCTTTGTAAAAGGCAAATCCACTGATTGAGCTGACGTTTGTTCCTGGGTGACTCACCAGCGTCGTGGAAGATAACGGAGGCTCTTGGCAGACGCTGGTTATTCTGCTGCCAGAGCTGATAGTGCCGGCTAATTAAGCCATCACTCGGGCAGAGGCGAGGGAGGACAGAACAAGACCAGTATCCCAAAGTCCAAACTTTGGGAAACTCAAGGTGGCACCCATATTTTGCTAATCAGAGTTGACCACAAAGAAGATGGAAAGTTAGATCAGGGATGGCAAATCTTTTAGACACGGAGTGCCCCAAACTAAACCCCAAAACCCGCTCCTTTACCGCAAAGTGCCAACATGGCGACTTAACTTAAACAGGTTACATATTTTAGGTTTTACTACCTAAAATAATGATAATAAGCAAGGCAGAGCTCAGCTAATTGTTCTAAGAAAAAAAACTTGACACATGCACTTTTATGCCTCTTCATTTTTTCCCCGCTTTTGAAATGTTACGTTTAGCAACAATAAAAAAAGAAACACTTTTGTAATATCGTTTCTCTTTCCCTCCCTCTCTTTCCCTCCCCCTCTGTCTCTCTTCACCCCCTCTTTCTTTCTTTCTCTTTTTTTCTCTCTTTCTCTTTTCCTCCCCCTCTCTTTCTCTTTCTCTTTTTGCCTCCCTTTCTCCCTTTCTCTCTCTCTTTCCCTTCCCCCCTCTCTCTTCACCCCCCCTCTCTCTCTCTTTCTGTTTTTCTCTCTTTCTTTTTCCCTCCCTCCCTCCCTCTCTTTCTCTTTCTCTCTTTGCCTCTCCCTCTCTCTTTCCCTCTTTCTCTCTCTCTTTCCCTCCCTCTCGCTCTCTTCACCCCCTCTCTCTTTCTCTTTCCCTTCCTCCCTCTCTTTCTCTTTCTCTCTTTGCCTCTCCCTCTCTCTTTCTCTCTCTCTCTTCCCCCTTTTTTCTCTCTCTTTCCCTCCCTCTCTCTCTCTTCACCCCCTTTCTCTTTCTTTCTCTGTTTTTCTCTCTTTCTCTTTTCCTCCCCCTCTCTTTCTCTTTCTCTCTGCCTCCCTTTCTCCTTTCTCTCTCTCTTCCCCTTTCTCTCTCTCTTTCTCTTCCCCCTCTCTTCCCCTCTCTCTTTCTTTCTCTGTTTTCTCTCTTTCTCTTTCCCTTCCTCCCTCTCTTTCTCTTTCTCTTTGCCTCTCCCTCTCTCTTTCCCTCTCTCTCTTTCCCTCTTTCTCTCTCTCTTTCCCTCCCTCTCCCTCTCTTCACCCCCCCTCTCTTTCTCTTTCCCTTCCTCCCTCTCTCCCTTTTTCTCTTCCCCCCTCTCCCTCTCTCTCTCTCTCTTCCCCTCTTTCTCTCTCTCTTTCCCTCCCTCTCTCTCTCTTCACCCCCTCTCTCTTTCTTTCTCTGTTTTTCTCTCTTTCTATTTCCCTCCCTCCCTTTCTCTTTCTCTCTCTTCCCCTCTTTCTCTCTCTTTCTTTCCCTCCCTCTCCCCCTTTCTTTCTCTCTCTCTTCCATTCTTTTTCCCTGGAGAAACGCGAAGGAGCTGGGCTGGGGCAACAGCGCGTGTGCTCACAGACAAGGCTGTGTGCCACCTCTGGCATGCATGCTACAGTTTCGCCATGAGGGGACTAGATTGTCTCCTTCTTCCTAATCCAGGATCTTCCTCCAGATCTTTTAGGTTCCCTCAACTCCTAAATCCCAGTTGTCTTCCTAGGACACTCGGCCCTAAGCCCAGCTCTCAGAAACTTCAGGATGCGTCCTCCTTCAAACCTAGAAAACTTTTCATTCTTCATGGCCCCGTTTTGCTGCATTTTCGATGGGAAGGCAGCCCGTCGTTGACTGCTCCCTCGGGAAAGTTTTTGGATCTTCTCGGCTCCGTCACGCCAAAATGTGCAAGCTCAGGAAACTGTCAGCGGTCTCTTGATGTTGCATTAACTCCTAAAACTCAGCCGGCTAGTCAGGATGGGCCAGGTCTCGCACCGTGCATTTTTGCCACGGGTATTTTATCTTTCCGCAGGGGGAAAACTTGTTCTGTTTGTACAATATGCTGTCGATTGCTGTTATGCGCGGTTTCAAGCTGTGGGTTTTGAGCTTCGGGAAGGAATTGCAGAAAGTATGTTTTGCAACATACCGAATTCTCCAAAAGTTTTGGAGGACAAATGTCTGTGGAGTTACTCAAGTCCTCCAGGTCACGGTTGTCCCAAAAGTGCTTGTTGTGTCTGCGCCCCCCGAGCCGGGACGGCCCTTCCCCACCCCCCGAGAAAGTGAGGGGGGAAGGGCCGTCAGGACTTACCTCGGGAGCACCGGCTTCCCTGGCTCAGCTCCAGGAGCCAGAGGCAGGCCAGGTGAAGGAGATAACGAGGCCTCCGTCCTCTGACTCTTTCTCCCCCCAGGCCACGCCTCCAGACCCAGCTGATGGCAATCAGGCCTGGCTGGACCCTAGGTTTCGTAGGCAGGAGAGGCAGGAACAACAGAAGCAGGGGAGGGGCAGGTCTAGGAAGTGCTGAGTCATGGAGCCACACCCCACAGGATATAAAAGCAGCAACGGCTGCTATACCACTTTGTGGCGAGCAAATCAACTGCTTAGAGGGAGAGAACTAGAGCTGAAATCCTGTTTGTTCCTGGTTTCCTGGCTGACTCATCGGCATCAAGAGAGATAAGAGAGACACTTGGCAGACGCTCACTAGTTTGCTGCCAGAAGCTGATAGTTGCCGGCTAATTAAGTCATCGCTCGGACTGAGGCGAGGGGGACAGAACAGTGCTTTTTGTTCGAAGAGGCAACTGAACTTTCTGGTTTTTCTTTGAAGACGTTTTCCTTCTCAACCAAGAAGCTTCTTCAGTTCTTTTGGAGGACATCTCACCTCAAGTGTCATCAACTCATCTCTGTCAGTAGATCAGGGGGCGATTCCTTGCATGTGGACATCTAGCCCATCATGGAAGAATTTCAGCCTGTTGACTGATCGCTGGAGACAGAGCAGGAAGAGACTTCCATCCTAACCTGTTTTCCCCGAAAATAAGACCCAACCGGAAAATAAGTCCTAGCGTGATTTTTCAGGATGCTCATAATTTATTGTATTTTTGGAGTATAAGACGCACCTTAGTTTTTGGGGAGGGAAATAAGAAAAAAGCTGATTGGCAGGTAGATCCACCTCCCGGAATACCCTCAATCAGCTGTTCCCAGAGGTTGTGAGCTCTGTGCCTTGCTTATTATTTTTTTTTTGCTGTTTCTGAGGCTTTTTTTCTGAAGCTCTGTTTGGGGGCTTTTTTTCTGAAGCTTCAATTCTGATGCTTTTTTCAGCCTCTGAAACCTCCGTTTGAGAAACTGGGCAGGGCTATATTCGGAGTATAAGACACACCCAGATTTTCAATCTTTTTTTTTGGGGGGGGGAAAGGTGCGCCTTATACTCCAAAAAATACTGTAAGCCTTACCCTCAAAATAAGCCCTAGTTAAGATTGTCAGCCAGATGGGTGCATTTAGTACCGTATTTCCCACCGAAAATAAGACCTAGCCAGAAAATAAGCCCTAATACGTCTTTTGAAGCAAAAATTAATATAAGAACCGGTCTTATTTTCAGAGAAACACAGGTAGGAATAAAATTTTAATGAGCTTTTAATAGCCTGTTCTTATGCATGTAGGAAGATCCGTGACATAGTTGTAGGGAATGTGGATTGAATGTAGAAGATCTAAGGTTTTGTCTGGTGCTTTGGAAAGAAAATAAGCTTCTGAAACCTTGGAGAACGTCAATGGTACTGTGATAGGTGGGCCAAGGTGGCTTAGTTTGCTAGAAAGTGGGCCTTGTAGGTATTAGAATATATGGCGCCTTGATTTTCTCATGGATTCATTGCCACTTAAACTGAAGAAAGTTCCTCCTCTTCTCCTTCATCTTCTTATCTTCAAACTCTTGCATATTCTCCACCATCATCATCTTGTTCTCTTTCTCCGGTATCTTTCTCTTCCTTCACCTTCTCTTTCTCCTTCAACTCCTTCTCCATCTCCTCTTCCATCTCCTCCTCCATCTCTTTCTTCTCCTCCTTCTTTCGCTTTCATCCCCACCTTCTTCCTCTTCTCCATCTCCTTCCTCTCCTCCTCCTCCTCTCCTCCTCTGCCAACTCCTTCTCCTTCTCCTCATCTTTCCCTTTCATCTCCTTCTTCCTCTTCTTCTCCATCTCTTTCATTTCCTTCTTCCTCTTCTCCATCTCCGTCATCTCCTCTTCCAACTCCTCCTCCTCCTCCTCTTTCATCTCCTTCTCTTTATCCATCTCCGTCATCTTTTCCTCCTCTTCCAACTCCTCCTCCTCTTTCATCTCTTTCTCTTTATCCATCTCTGTCATCTCCTCCTCCTCTTCCAACTCCTCCTCCCCTTTCTACTCCTTCTCTTTATCCATCTCCGTCATCTCCTCCTCCTCTTCCAACTCCTCCTCCTCTTTCATCTCCTTCTCTTTTTCCATCTCCGTCATCTTCTCCTTCTCTTCCAATTCCTCCTCCTCTTTCATCCTTCTTTCTCCATCTCCGTTACCACTACCACCTCCTCCTCCTCCTCCTCCTCCTCCTCCTCCTCCTCCTCCTCCTCCTCCTCCTCCTCCTCCTCGGAGAAGTCTCTCCCCCTATGGCTCACAACGCAGGTGACTTTGGAATTTCTCTTCCCATGTGTTGAAACTGCCTGCACCTTCCCCGCCTGGAGGACGGTATCTTTAATTTCTGACGATTGTAGAACTGGGGTGTTTATATAATTATCCGGAATGAACGGCATGTGTTCAAGGAAAGGAAGGGGGTACTGAGATGAACAGCCTGGGCGTAGGTTAGTAATCAGAGAGCAGTGAGCAATTTAAAGCTCTTGATTAAATCTACTGGGTGTGTGGTGTGTGTGCGTTTGTGTGTGTGTGTGTGTGTGTGTTTGTCTATGACTTGGTTTCGGTAGCAGAGATACAGGTTGGTAGCTAAGACAGGCTCTTTTTGATTGAAACGATTTTGGAAGGAGACACTTGTGTAGAGGTAGTCCTCGACTTATGACCATAATGGTCATAAAGTGGATCCCCGCATGACTGATCTGATTTTATGACCCTTTTCTTGCAGAGATTCTTTGCAATAGCACTTATATACCGCTTCACAGCCCCTCTCTAAGCAATTAACAGAGTCAGCACATTATTTATTTATTTATTTATTTATTGTTTCAATTTCAATTATCCCTCCACAATCCTCATTTTACTGACCGCGGAAGGACGGAAGGCTGTGTCAACCTTGAGCCGGTCAGAATTGAACTGCCAGCAGAAAGCAGAGTTTGCCTGCAATACCGCATTCTAACCACTGTGCCACCACGTCGCCTATTGAAGTGGGCCCATTGCTAATGGGGGCGTCTTTGTCCAAATGAAATGTAAATGCTAATTAGGGCTGGTCGTAAATTGAGGACTACCGGTATGCTCCTTGTATTCACAGCTCACCTGTGCTCCTGAGCCTCCCGCAGGACCCAGGGAGATCTGGGAAACTACATTTCCCATAATGCCCCACACTGATGAGGCGGAGGAATTGTGGATAAAGCTTGCACTTCCACACCTCCAAATGCCTGATGCCAGCTTTGAAGCTGCGTGGGCATGTGCCAATTCCCTGAGCAGGGTAGCCGGCTGAGTGTTGTGCCTCGTCCTCCCTCCTCTCCTCAGCCAGGCCCCTCCCGTCTACACCCGGGCCTGTTATCAGACTCCGAGTCTGATAATGAAGATGAACGGCTTGTCATGCCTCCAGCCTCCCGGCCCTGGCCCCATGCCTGGAGAGGATCCCAGGAATGAATAAACAAACCTCACTCATACGGCGTGTGTTCCTTTGGCTCAGCCATCAGAGGAAGTCAGCCACAGATTGGAATTACTCGGGCCTACTCCTTCTGACCCCTCCCTTTCTCAAACAGCAGAAAACAATTCACAGTGGGAGGATCCTCGCTTCCGGAGATCTGAGAGGCGACGTCAGCAGAAGGAAGGGAGGGGCAGGCTTGGATAAATGCTGAGTCACGGAGCCACACCCCACAGCCTATATAAAGGACCTGCTTTTGGCATTCCAACCTTGAGTCAAGCAAAGTCTCATCTAGTTTGCTGCTATCGGACTCTATCGCTGAAGTTACAACTTGGACTCCTGCCTGCCCTGATAAACCTCGGAGGAATTTGGCAAAGCTGCAGAGGCTTCGTTGCCACGTTTGATACAGACTTCCTTGACCCGGTCGTCGGAGGGGGAGTGGGATATGACACTGTGGCACAGGGCTCGTGTTTTTTTTTTACAGACGGTCTCATTTGCATATATGTAAAATAGGAGGTTGTTTTGTAGAAAAGGGGCAGTTTTAGCCTTGCTGGCACAGTTAACATTGGAGTTGGCAGCTGGTACCCAGGTGGGCAGGGCGGGCAAGGAGGATGCTGCCTGCCGGCTGTTATGGATTCGGTCGACCTGGCACTTCGAATTAAGGGTCTTTTCACAGACCACAAAAATTGGAGGCTGCCCAGTTTGGCCGCTTGCATGGCATGATCAGCGGAGAGGCCCAGCCATGTGGCCTAATGTGCTTTGCCGATTCAGCCACAAGAGTTAGGAGAGAGAATCGTGTGCTGCGTTGCTTTGACGGCAGCTGTTCTGCGTTCGCAAAACCTCAGTGCCCCAAATCTGCCAGGGGGTCACAGGGGTAACCCACCTTCTGTTACATTTGCCTTAGGGCAGTGGTGAGATCAACATTTATTTATTTTTTTACTACTGGTTCTGTGGGCATGGCTTGGTGGGCATGGTGTGGCTTGGTGGGCTGGCAGGGGAAGGATATTGCAAAATCCCCATTCCCTCCCCACTCCAGGGGAAGGATACTGCAAAATCCCCATTTCCTCCCCACTCCTGGGGGAAGGATACTTCACAATCCCCATTCCCTCCCCACTCCAGGGGAAGGATACTGCAAAATCCCCATTCTCTCCCCACTCCAGGGGAAGGATACTGCAAAATCCCCATTCTCTCCCCACTCCAGGGGAAGGATACTGCAAAATCCCCATTCCCACCCCACTCCAGGGGAAGGATACTGCAAAATCCCATTCTCTCCCTACTCCAGGGGAAGGATACTGCAAAATCTCCATTCTCTCCCCACTCCAGGGGAAGGATACTGCAAAATCCCCATTTCCTCCCACTCCTGGGGAAGGATACTTCACAATCCCCATTCCTCCCATTCCAGGGAAGGATATTGCAAAATCCCCATTCCTCCCACCCCTGGGGGAAGGATACTGCAAAATCCCCATTCCCTCCCCACCCCTGGGGGAAGGATACTGCAAAATCCCCATTCCCTCCCCACCCCTGGGGGAAGGATACTGCAAAATCCCCATTTCCTCCCCACTCCTGGGGGAAGGATACTGCAAAATCCCCATTCCCTCCCCACTCCTGGGGGAAGGATATTGCAAAATTTCCATTCCCTCCCCACTCCAGGGGAAGGATACTGCAAAATCCCCATTCCCTCCCCACTCCTGGGGGAAGGATATTGCAAAATTTCCATTCCATCCCCACTCCAGGGGAAGGATATTGCAAAATCTCCATTCCCTCTCCATTTCTGGGGAAGGATACTACAAAATCCCCATTCCCTCCCCACTCCTGGGGAAAGGATACTGCAAAGTCTCCATTCCCACTTCACTCTGGGGCCAGCCAGAGATGGTATTTGCCGGTTCTTGGAACTGCTTAAAATTTCCGCTACCGGTTCTGCAGAATCTGCTGGATTTCACCCCTGCCTTGGGGCAAGGGGGTCAGAGAAGCCAGGTATACTTCAGTGATGGGAGAGGTTCTGCTTTCTAAATCATAATTCATTCCTTGTCTAATCTTGTGCTACGTTTATGGTATACCTCCCCTGTCCATGGAGGCTCTGCTTCTGCCTTTGAGAGCCTTCTGTTTTGTAACTACATTTACGTGGGTGCAGTATTCTTCCCCTGTTTGTGGAGTATCTGCTTTTTAGCCATCGTTCATTCATTGTCTAATGGAATAGAATGAATGAGCTGAAAGGGACCTTGGAGGTCTTCTAGTCCAGCCCCTGCTCAAGGAAGAAAACCTATACTATTTCAGATAAGTTGACTAGTCTAGACCAGTGGTAGTCAACCTGGTCCCTTACCGTCCACTAGTGGGCGTTCCAGCTTTCATGGTGGGCGGTAGGAGTTTTGTCCGATACTGAAGCACTTTCCTTTTTTAAAAAATTTGACTTTTAAAAAAATTCTCATAGCATTATTTAAAAACATTTTCATTAGGTTTTCAAAAAATTCCCCGTGACAATTTAAATTGCTGAAACTATACTATTTGTGTCGCCCGCGCATAAGTTTAGTTCACGTTACATAAGTGAAACTAAATGACGCTATAGAGCGACCGCAAACGAAAGAGCCTCGTTCCAGAATAGCTCGCGCATCTCCCCCCATACCACCCAGCTGTAACAGACAAGCAGAGCGGGTAGCCGACGCCCCCCCCCCCGAAACCCAATCCACGATGCGCGAGAAGCGTGCGCAGACGACGATACACGGCGCATTACTGTGGAACCGGTGGGTGGTTAGAAAATTTTACTACTAACAGAGATACCAAAGTGGGCGGTAGGTATAAAAAGGTTGACTACCCCTGATCTAGACCCATGATGGTGAACCTATAGCATGCGCGCCGGAGGTGGCACCCAGTGCCCTCTCTGATGGTCCGCGAGCTGTCGCCCCCATCTTTTGATCATGAGTGTGCACCTCCCACTGGCTAGCTGGTCTTCGGGTCACTGCCACGCATGCGTAGGGGGTGGGGGTGGGGGGCGCATGCACGGGGCCACATGCGCATTGCACTTTGGGGGTTCAAGTGCGCTCATGCTTATTTGTGCCTGCACACGCACACTTTGTGTGGAAAAGGTTAGCCATCACTGGTCTAGACTCTTCTGAACCTTGGACCGAGTTACTGATATATTCCCCTTGTCCATGGAGGCTCTGCTTCTCTCTTTGGGAAACCTCTGTTTTATGGACGGCTGAATATTTCCTCCACTCATATACTTCCTAAATATATTGCGTCTGATATACTGCCCCTGTTTGTGGAGGTTTTGCTTTCTAGCCCTTCCTCGTTCATTGTCTAATCTTCTGGTACTGTACTGTACACCCTGGAGGTTCTGTTTTCCGACCCTGATTCATTGGGGACCTCCGTCCTGTAAAATTATCTTAAATTCATATCCGGGAGACGCAGGCCGCAGCTCGGGGTTTTATCCGTGACATTTTTCGCCAGCAAAACCAACAGCCGACAAGCAAACAAGACCTTGTCTCTTTCTTTTTTTTTTTTTTCCTTTTTAATTTTTAATGTCCCTGTTTCTATTTTCTCGCGCCCCGGAGAGAGAACTCATCTGAAGGAAAGCGGGGGGGGGGGGGGAGAAGAAATTATAAATAAAACCTGGGTCTAAGTGCGGGGAAATGCTGCTAAAACATTATCCGTGTCTGCTCGATGGCAAGAGATAAATATTAAATCTATAATTTATGGAGATGGTTTCCTGGTTTGGAGAGAGGGAGGCTGATCCCGGCTAATAAGACGCTGTAGATCAAGAGGGCCTGTTTTGCGTCGCTAGTGCGTGGAAACCTTTGAATCCTTGCTTGTCCAGGCTGCGGGGGTGGGGGGGTGGGGGAGTGCCTTCCTAAGAGACACGTTCACATAACCTGGTTGTACAGATACAAATGAACAGAGTTGGAAGGGACCTTGGAGATCATCTAGTCCAACCCCCTCCCGGCCCAAGCAGGAGACCCTAACACCATTCCTGACAGGTGGCAGCCCAGTCTCTTCTTGAAAGCTTCCAGGGATGAAGCTCCTACAACTTCCGAAGGCAACCTCTGTTCCATTGAATATAGAATAACAGAGTTGGAAGGGACCTTGGAAATCATCTAGTCCAACCCTCCCCTTCCCCACTGCCGCCCAAGCAGGAGACCGTACATCATTTCTGACAAATGGCAGTCCAGCCTCTTCTTGAAAGCTTCCAGGGATGAAGCTCCCGCAACTTCCGAAGGCAACTTGGGTTGATTGTTTCTCACTGTCAGAAAATTTCTCCTTATTTCTAGGCTGAATCTCTCCTTGGTCAGTCTCCATCCATTATTCCTAGTCTGGTCTTCGGGTGTTTTGGAGAATAACTTCACCCCCTCTCCTCTCTGTGGCAGCCCCTCAAATATTGGAAGGCTGCTATCCTGTCTCCCCTGGTCCTTCTCTTCACTAGACCAGCCAGGCCCAGTTCCTGAAACCGTTCATCGTATCTTTTAGCCTCCAATCATCCCCTCATCATCCTGGTTGCTCTTCTCTGCACTTTTTCTAGAATCTCAACATCTTTTTATAGTGTGCTGACCAAAATTGGATGCAGGATTCTAGGTGTGGTCTTACTAAGGCTTTACAGAGCGGTGTTAGTACCTCCCTTGATCTTGATTGTATCCCTCCGTTAATGCAATTTATGATTGCATTGGCTTTTTTGGCTGCCACTGCACACTGTTGGTTGGCGTAAGAAACTCCCAGTTCTGTGTTTGCACATCATTTTAACCTTGAGGGCCTCTGAAACAGTTAAGTCTTCAACTTACGGTCTTTTATCCGAAGTTTACAGTGCTGGAGAAAGTAACTTATAACTTGTCCTCAGAGTTACGACCGTCACACAACTTCTGGCCCCGCACGATTGAGGCGCTTGGCAACCGGCTCGCATTTTTTTTTAATTTACATTTTTTTTAAATTTGCATTTATATCCCGCCCTTCTCCGAAGACTCAGGGCGGCTTACAGTGTGTAAGGCAATAGTCTCATTCTATTTGTATATTTACAAAGTCAACTTATTGCCCCCCCAACAATCTGGGTCCTCATTTTAACCTACCTTATAAAGGATGGAAGGCTGAGTCAACCTTGGGCCTGGTGGGACTTGAACCTGCAGTAATTGCAGGCTGCTGTGTTTTAATAACAGGCTTCTACAGCCTGAGCCACCACGGCCCTTTATTTATGACGGTTGCAGTGTCCTATGGTCACAAGCAAAGCCGATGGAAAGGGGGGGGGAGGCTGGACTCATTTTACGGCCTTGTGGTTCACTTAACAACCATGGTGAAAAAAATGGTCGTAAAAACAACACGTGCCCGTATTGTGAAAAATGCTACTTCCGATTCCGTTTAGATTTGTAGATTTCTTGCTGCTTTGAGCGGGTCGTCGCCACCCTCCCTTTTAGGACGGGAGCCGATCCAGCCATCGGCTGAGGTCCTTTTAAAAAAGCAATGGTTCCCCCAGGAGGAAACAACGGCAACCTCACCGGTTGGAGTGCTGCCTTCCTTCGGTAGCAGGAAGAGCGGGCACGCGCGTCTGTCTGAATGTGCAGGAATGAGGCAAGTTTGCGTGCGCCCGATCATGGGGCTTGAAATAGTTTTGTGTACATGTTCACACAACCAGGGGTGGGCTTCAAAAATTTTTTAGCAAGGGTTTCTCTGCCTGGTTGCAGGGTGGGCGTGGGCGTGGCCATGGTGGGCGTGGTCTAGCCGGCCTCCTGCACCATGAAGGGGTGGTGGTGTGCATTTTTTGCCCTCCCCGGGCTCTGGAGGCGTTCCCCGAGCCTCCAGGAGGGCGAAAACGGCCTTCCCAGGCTCTGAATTTGCAGTAGGCCCATTTTTCGCCCTCCTCAAACCTCTGTGGGCACCCTACACATCCAAAATGGGCCACATGGGGAGTCCCAGGACAGGTGGGCAGGGCCAGCCAGGAGTGGGATTTGGGGATTCTCCGAACTGCGCAGAATCTTAGCTAGAGGTTCTCCCGAACCCCTGAGAACCCCCAGCAGCCCCATCTCTGCACACAACCCCTGTGGACAATTTTGATAAATTTGCAAAAAAAAACAACAACAAACCCAGATCGGGAATCAGTGCCTGGAAGAGAGCAACGGTTGTCCTCTTTAAAAATACCTAGCCGCGTTTTTTTAACGCCCCCTTCGTCCGTCACTCTTTTCCCACCCTCAATCATTTCAACACCCAGTGGCAGGGAGTTCCAAGGATCGACGCCATGCATCTCCCCACCCCCACGGGGGAAATGTAGGGTCTCCCCTTCTGCGTGGTTTTGGCATCGCAATACCTCCCCCTCCCCCGTGCGGCTTCGGCCTCGCTTCCCGCTCTCTCTGAGCCAGCCTCCTGTCGCGCCACTCCAGTACCCATAAATCACAACCTGATTATGACAGCAAATAGTGACCAATAAAAAGGCTGTAAGCACCTGCTTTTTATCTGGCCTATTACGTCCAGCAGCCGCTAATGAAAAACAGATCTGTGGCAGATACAATCATCCATTACATTTACGTGGCCGGTGCCAGGCCAGAGATGGGGGCGCCTCCGTTAATGTCTTTATTTCTCTCTCTAGATCTTCAAAAGGCCGCCACCGTTCCGGCTCACCGGAGCACAATATCAAAAATTAGTCTCTCAGCTACTTGTTGTAGCCGAGGCTTCGCGGTTTGCTCTGCTGCAGAAATGCCGTTCCATAAATCACCCCATTTAAAGATCCTCGCATGCAGAAAATAAACATGCCCAGGTGTGTGTGTGTGTGTTACATTTCTCTCCTGACAACCAGTTTTCTACACGCGGGGCTTTTATTCTTTCTGACGTGTAAAAGAACCGTTTTGCTGGGAAAAGTCCTACCGTGTTTCCCCTGTCTTATATTTTTTGAACCCCGAAACAAATGCTTGGCCTTATTTTCGGGGAGGTCTTATTATTTTGGGGTGCATAGAGCAGGATGGGGCTCCTCTTGCTGTCATACCTGATTTCCTGCTCTGTCTCCCTAACCCTAACCAGAGGAAATGGCAGGGACCGGCTGCGCGTGCGGTTAAATATTTTCAGGGAGGGCTTATTTCTGGGGGAGGGCTTATTTCTGGGGGAGGGCTTATTTTCAGGAGAGGGCTTAGTTTTGGGAAAACACGGTATATTTGCCATAAAAAAAATAATTAAAAACCAAACCAGACTATGTCTGTCTGCGCTATGGGAACCGATTTGTAAATTTTGCGAAGTATTTTTGTGAAGTATCTTTGGCGTTTCTCAAGTCAATCATGGTAGAACTGAAGAAGCTTCTTGGAAGAGAAGCGAGACCTCTTCAGGAAAAACAAAGAAAGTCCAAGTTGCCTCTTTGAATAAAAGCACCTTTGAATTTGGGTTTTTTTTTTTGCAAAGTGACTATTTAGAGGTATGGCAAGAAACATTGTCTTCTTTCTGAATTGGTTTGATGCAAATTAGAGTCAACAAGCCAAATGTCTTTTAAAAAGGTAAAGGTTCCACTCGCACATACGTGCTAGTCGTTCCCGACTCTAGGGGGTGGTGCTCATCTCCGTTTCAAAGCCAAAGAGCCAGCGCTGTCCAAAGATGTCTCCGTGGTCACGTGGCTGGCATGACTCAACGCCAAAGGCGCACGGAACGCTGTTCCCTTCCCACCAAAGGTGGTCCCTATTTTTTCTACTTGCGTTTTTACGTGCTTTCGAACGGCTAGATTGGCAGAAGCTGGGACAAGTAACAAGAGCTCACCCCGTTACACGGCAGCACTAGGGATTCGAACCGCTGAACTGCCGACCTTTCGATCGATAAGCTCAACGTCCTAGCCCCTGAGCCATGGCGTTCCCTAAATGTCTTTAGAAGGATGTTTTTTATGAATCCGAATTGGGGAGCGGGGGGAGAAATCTCTCCTTTATTTGCAATTTTTAAAATTGTTGGGGTTTTTTTCCCCCCCTTTTCCTTGCAAAGAATTCAGGTATCTCCGACTCTTTTTATTTCCTTGGCAAAACGTCCCTAAAAATACAAATAAAGAGAGGCCGGTAACTGTTTTGTGAACGTTCTTACAGATCAGCATAGAATGGTAAGAGACATATAATTAAATGCTGTTATTTTAATGCACAGGACCGTGAAGGCAGATGAATTTTAATTACCGGTTATTAATCGTTTGGTGGGCTTCGTAGCCTCCTTACATCGCATTAGTACAGCGTGCCGCTTGCTAACACGGTCTTCATTTTTTTTTTCTTCTTGCTGGATAATGGTAGATTTTTGACTCTCCCGTAAAACGGTGGGAATGGAGAGTTAGCAATTGGAAGAACAGACTGTAGTCCTCTGAGTTGACCAGGGCTGGGGGTCAAGCTCACTCTGAACGTGGTAGTCAGAGATGAAGAATTGAGCAAAACTTCTCGCATTTTCTCTTTTCATTGTTTAGCCCAATCTCTTTTGGGAGGCAGATTGATCTGTGAAGGGATTGTTCTACACCTTTCTGGATTGGCGGCCCAGCCCTGGGAAGAGGAGGGGGGAGACAAGCAGGGGTGGGGCTGCTGGGGGTTCGCAGGGATTCGGGAGAACTTCTAGTTAAGATTCTGTGCAGTTCAGAGAATCCACAAATCTAAAGTGACCAGATTTCAGCGATGGCAAAGCGGGACACCATTGACGGGGGGTGGGAGGGGGGGCTGCACATGCGCGCTGAGTCTCGCCACCTGGCTGAAGGAGGAGGAGTGGCTGCTGCTTCTCGGCTCTTCCAGGCAGGCTCGGCTCTCCTCTCGGCTCTTCCAGGCAGGCTCGGCTCTCCTCGGCTCTCCTCTTGGCTCTTCCAGGCAGCGGGTGATCTCGCGCCCCCTTCCTCGCCACTCCCCCTTCTCCACCTCCTCCTCCTCCTCTTGCGTTGCCGCCTCCCATTTTCAGAATGGGAGTGGGAAAAAAAAATCGGGACTTTTTTGAAATGCCGCGGGACGCGGGACAAATTATTAAAAAGTGGGACTGTCCCGCCAAAAGCGGGATGTCTGGTCACTATACACAAATCCCACCCCTGGCTGGCTCTGCCCACCCCTCCCCTCCCCTCCCCTCCCCTCCCAGGAGTCCCCATGCGGCCCGTTTTGGATGCGGGTAAGTGCAGAGGCTTGGGAAGGGTGAAAAACGGCCCTACTAAGTTCGGGAGGCCCTCTGGAGCCTGGAGAGGCCATTATCACCCTCCCGGAGGCTCAAAAAAGGCCTCCAGAGTCCAGGGAAGGCAACCCCGCCCCCCGCTGTGGTGCAGGAAGCCGACTAGGCCACCCTCAACACTCAGCAATCGGACAGAGAGCCCCTTGCTAAAATATTTGAAGTCCACCCCTGGAAACAAGGGGACAGTTTTGTGAGGGGCAGGCACATGTGCTGTTGTGACCCAGGCCCCAGTAGGTAGTAGGAAACTCAGTCCGTGAAAAAACAAACAAACTTTATTCGAACAGCTGAGAATGACTTCGTTCCCAGCGTCGTTCAACTCAAATTAAAACCAGTGCCTCCCAACACGAATTCCTCAGTTCGCTCGCAAACCTTGGTCCAATCAGGCAAACTGCCAAAGGCCTTTCTTGGCAAACGTTCACAAGTCACAAAAATAAAGGCAAGATATAGACGACGCAGAAAACACAGCTACCAATGTTGTTTTCCGGCAAAGCGCAAACGCTGTTTCTGGTCTGTTTTAAGCCTTATGGCAGGGGCCAATCATCTCTTGGCCTTACTCCCGAGTCGTCCTCTCTGCTTGAGCTGCTCTTGCCTTCTGGCAGCTCTTCTCATATGTGCATTAGAAATAGGCTCCTCCTGTTCCTCTGCCTCACTACTATCAGCTTCTGGAGGCTCCAGAGTCCGCACATCACTCCCCGATGGTCCTGGCCTCACCTCTGCCTCCGATGCAGAGCCTTCATCCGGGCCTTCCCCATCCTCCAGGACTGACCCATCCTCATCCTCATCGCTGTCTGACTCGGTTACCAGGTCTGCTGGCTGCTGGTAGACCACAACAACTGTCCTGTCTCAACATCCTTTCAGCATCCTCTAGAAAACTCAGGATTCGGGCTGGATTTCCATAGGAGGATTTTTGGCTCACTTGGTTGGGAGGTTAAGATGAGAGATGGAATTGGTCTTCCTTCCATTAGAAGAATTTCCATCCCATCTGTCAAGGATTCGTCTCCCCAGACCTTCATGTGAAGCAGAACCTTCTCATTTTAAGGGCTATATTCTCCTTGAACCAGTGTTGAAATGGTGGTAGGCAGCGATGGGTTTCACATTACGTTACTACCAGTTCGCCTCCTGCGCACATGCTTGCACTGACCCGGTTCGCATTGTGTGCCTGCCTTCCGCACATGTGTCCAGCTTTCCGTGCATGCGCCCGGCCTTCTGTGCATGCGCCCGGTGTTCTGCGCATGCGCCCGGCCTCAAAAGCGTGCCTAAATAGGATGGCATAGAGTTGGAGCGGGTGGGCAGGCCCACCCGCAATTTCTGCTACCAGTTCGGGTGAACCGGTCCGAACCGATGGAATACTATCTGATGGTAGGGCAGGCTAGATGGATATCTTTCTTGCCCTGTTCTTATTTTCCAGGGTGAGGGCCAGGATGGCCACCGGGTGGTCAGTGAGATGACAGACAGCGGCTCCCAGAATCTGCCACCGGCAGAGCGAAGGAGAGCGATGGCGACCTTTAATGGACTGCCCTGAATAATACATGAAGTTTGGTTTAATCATGTGCTGATTAAAATGATGATGTGTTTAATATTATCTCTTGTCACCTTGGGAGAGCGGAGGTCGAATGGAGGCACCTGGGGAGGGAGGGAGGAAGGAAGAAGAAGAAGAAGAAGAAGAAGAAGAAGAAGAAGAAGAAGAAGAAGAAGAAGAAGAAGAAGAAGAAGAAGAAGAAGAAGAAGAAGAAGAAGAAGAAGAAGAAGAAGAGGAGGAGGAGGAGGAGGAGGAGGAGGAGGAGGAGGAGGAGGAGAGGAGGAGGAGGAGGAGGAGAACAAGAAGAAGGAGAAGAAGGAGAAGAAGAGAAGAGAAGGAGGAGGAAAGGAGGAGGAGAAGAAGAAGGAGAAGAAGAAGAAGAAGAAGAAGAAGAAGAAGAGGAGGAGGAGGAGGAGAGGAGGAAGAAGAGGAGGAGAGAGGAGGAAGAAGAAGAGAGGAGGAAGAGAGGAGGAGGAAGGAGGAGGAGGAGGAGGAGGAGGAGGAGAAGAAGAAGAAGAAGAAGAAGAAGAAGAAGAAGAAGAAGAAGAAGAAGAAGAAGAAGAAGAAGAAGAAGAGAAGGAGGAGGAGAAGGAGGAGGAGAAGAAGGAAGGAGAAGGAGAAGGAGAAGTAGTGACACATTTCCTGCATCCTCTGGTAGCCACATGACTCAGAGAAATGAACAGTAACTAAAAAACACCGTTAACCACATTAATCTGTGGTGTTCATTGAGAAGGCAAATAGTTTCTGGGGAATTGCTGAAGAGTGTGCGAAATGGGGCCCACCCAGACCCACAGCTGTCAGGCCCATCTATCAACCTCTCATCTGGACTTGCCATGATTGACAGCCCTGCTTTTCGCGCTGTCAGTCAAAACCTGCAACGATTCGGGATGGGGGAGAAAACAGAAGGTTTCAGGGCCCTGCTTGGAAAAGTGTAGACACCCTATGTTAAAAATGGGAACGGTGTGGTTTTGTGCTCCTGATAAGAGGTGGGAGGAAAGGCTTCCAAATCACGCCAGATCATGGCATGATCTGGATGCTTCCTCAGGATGGTTGGTGGGTTGTTGTTGTTGTTTTGCCAATTTTGGAAGCCAAAATTTCGGAGGCTGAAGAAGCAACAGGATGGAAACTAATCAAAGAGAGATCCAACCTCTGGTGGCTCAACAGACTAATGCAGTCTGTTATTAACAGCAGCTGCTTGCAATTACTGCAGGTTCTAGTCCCACCAGGCCCAAGGTTGACTCAGCCTTCCATCCTTTATAAGGTAGGAAAAATGAGGACCCAGATTGTTGGGGGCAATAAGCTGGCTTTGTATATAATATACAAATGGATGAAGACTATTGCTTAACACAGTGTAAGCCGCCCTGAGTCTTCGGAGAAGGGCGGGATATAAATGCAAATAATAATTAAAAAACAACCTAGAACTAAGGAGAAATTTCCAGATAGTGAGGACAATTAACCTCTGCCTCACTACTGTCAGCCTCTGGAGGCTCCGGAGTCCGCACCTCACTCCCCGATGGCCCTGGTCCCATCTCTGCCTCCGATGCAGAGCCCTAATCCGGGCCTTCCCCAGCCTCCAGGACTGGCCCATGTTCTTCCTCATCCTCATCGCTGTCCGACTCCGTTGCCAGCTCCGCGGGCTGCTGGTGGACCACAACAGGAAGAAACAACAGTAATTGTGATAATATGTTGGAGAACTTCAAAAACATTTAGCAAAATGCTCCTTTTTTTTCAGTGCGTAATGGACGTTGGGCAGTGGTGGTATTCACCGGTTCGGATGAACCGGTAGTGGTGACTATGCCATCCTATTTAGACACGTTTTCTAAGCTGCACGCAAGTGTGCAAGCCGCGTTCGCGCGTGGGGCGAACCAGTGGTAAGACTATTAGAAAACTCGCCTCTGACATTGGGAACAGGATTTTACACATTTTCTAGTTCCCTCCTGTGGCATCAAACCCAAATGTCTTCTCTTTAAATCTAAAGACCTTAAACCAGTCGATTCATAAGGGGGAAAAACCAGAACACATTATAAACATTTGCTTTTTAAAAAGAAAAAAAAGAAGAATATTGGTCCCGATTTAGAAAGACAAATTGTATTTATCTGTCTCTCTCTGAGGCTGCATTCAAAAATGGGTATTACGAACGTTACCTTTGGCGCCGCGACTGTGAAAATATTGGTATTCTGTTCGGCTGTTATCTAATCAGAAGAGAGGCAATTCCCAGTTGGTAAATTTAATCATGGACGTTGCATTTCACCGACAATGTTTTTAAGAGGAGAAACACAGCTTCTAAATAAAGAAACCCCTTCGACGTGGATGTGGAGATTGCCGACGGCAGCCGAGCAGCGAGTGGGCTGCCCAAAATAATCTTGAATTCTTGGCCTTGCGGTCAAAATGAGAGGTTTCTTTAGATTAAGCACCTACCCATTGACTTTAAAGCTCCATCCTTTCATAGTCATGCTGCGGACACATTTTTCCTACGGTTTTCCGTAAACGTAAAGAAAAACGGAATTCTGAAATTCTGAGAACAGATTTTCATTCTCGGCTTTCCATTTTTTGCTGGAAGGGATATTTGAGAAACGGACGCAAGTTGAAACAAAGGGATCAGTTCGTTTGCTTATCCTGGATCCCTGGTGAAAATTTATTTATTTATTTATTTGTTTGTTTGTTTGTTTGTTTTTATTTATTTATTTATTTATTTGTCAAACACAACACTATATATAAGTATAAGCATGAAATAACCATACGAATTGGATACAGTCAAAGGGAACATTTGGACAGGGACGGTAGGCACGCTGGTGCTCTTATGCACTCCCCTTACAGACCTCTTAGGAATGGGGTGAGGTCGATAGTAGATAGTTTTTGGTTAAAGCTTTGGGGATTTTGGGAAGAGACCACAGAGTCAGGTAGTGCATTCCAGGCATTAACGACTCTGTTACTGAAGTCCTATTTTCCACAATCAAGATTGGAGCGGTTCACATTAAGTTTAACATAACATAACATAACAACAGAGTTGGAAGGGACCTTGAAGGCCTTCTAGTCCAACCCCCTGCCCAGGCAGGAAACCCTGCACCATCTCAGTCAGATGGTTATCCAACATTTTCTTAAAAATTTCCAGTGTTGGAGCATTCACAACTTCTGCAGGCAAGTCGTTCCACTTATTAATTGTTCTAACTGTCAGGAAATTTCTCCTTAGTTCTAAGTTGCTTCTTTCTTTGATCAGTTTCCACCCATTGCTTCTTGTTCTACCCTCAGGTGCTTTGGAGAACAGCCCGACTCCCTCTTCTTTGTGGCAACCCCTGAGATATTGGAACACTGCTATCATGTCTCCCCTAGTCCTTCTTTTTATTAAACTAGACATACCCAGTTCCTGCAACCGTTCTTCATATGTTTTAGCCTCCAGTCCCATAATCATTTTGTTGCTCTTCTCTGCACTCTTTCTAGAGTCTCAACATCTTTTTTACATCGTGGCGACCAAAACTGGATGCAATATTCCAAGTGTGGCCTTACTAAGGCATTATAAAGTGGCACTAACACTTCACGTGATCTTGATTCTATCCCTCTGTTTATGCAGCCCAGAACTGTGTTGTCTTTTTTAGCAGCTGCTGCACACTGCTGGCTCATATCTAAATGGTTTTCCACTAGGACTCCAAGATCCCTCTCACAGGTACTACTATTGAGCAAGGTACCACATATACGGTACTGGTGCATTTTGTTTTTTTGGCCTAAATGTAGAATCTTACTTTTTTCACTGTTGAAATTCATTTTGTTAGATAGCGCCCAATGTTCAAGTCTGTCAAGATCTTTCTGTAATTTGAGCCTATCTTCTGGAGTGTTGGCTATTCCTGCCAGCTTGGTGTCATCTGCAAATTTGATGAGTTCCCCATCTATCCCCCCGTCCATGTCATTGATGAAGATGTTGAAGAGTGCTGGGTCTAAAACAGAGCCTTGGGGTATTCCACTGCATACTTCCCTCCATGTGGATGTAGTTCCGTTGAGGACTACACGTTGAGTGCGGTTGGTCAGCCAGTTACGGATCCATCTGGTGGTGGTGCTGTCTAACCCACATTTTTCTACTTTATCTAGTAGTAGATTATGATCTACTTTATCAAATGCTTTACTGAAGTCCAAGTAAATTATATCGACAGCATTCCTCTGGTCTACTAATTTTGTCACTTTGTCAAAGAATGCGATAAGATTAGTCTGGCATGATCTGTTTTTGACAAACCCATGTTGGCTTTTGGTCATTACTTTGTTTGCTTCTAGGTGTTCGGTGATTCGTTGCTTGATTATCTTTTCCAGAATCTTCCCCGGTATTGAGGTCAGGCTGATAGGTCTGTAGTTTCCTGGATCTGTTTTTTTCCTTTTTTGAAGATGGGAACTACATCAGCTCTTTTCCAGTCCTCTGGCAGCTCCCCTGTGCTCCAGGATCTTTGAAAGATATAGTTCAGTGGTTCTGAGATCACGTCTGCCAGTTCCTTCAGAACCTTGGGGTGTAATCCATCCGGTCCTGGTGATTTGAACTCGTCTAGGGTAGACAGGTGTTCACTTACCATTTTCTTCCCTATTTTAACTTGTGTTTCTAATCTGTTTTTTGTAGTGCTGTTTTTGATAGGTTGGATTGTTTTTTCCTGTTGTGTAAAGACAGATGCAAAATATGAGTTAAGTAGATCTGCTTTCTCCCTGTTGCTTGTCATCTTCTTGCTACTTTCTCCCAGCAATGGGCCAATTGTTTCCTTGACTTTTTTCTTGTTTTTAACATGTTGGAAGAAGCTTTTTTTGTTATTTTTTACTTTTGTTGCTAGCCTTTGTTCATTGTGAGCCTTAGCTTTCCTTTAATAGTTTAAATCTTTCCTTTAATAGTTTAAGTCTATCTAAAGCTTTCCTTTAATAGTTTAAATCTATTGTGTGCTCGTGTATTGTTGTGATTGAAGCTGAAGTAGTCTTTGAGAGGAAGGACGTTGTAGCAAATGATTTTATGAGTTATACTCAGGTCATGTCGAAGTTCTAAATTTTCTAAACCCAGGATTTCAAGTCTGGTGGCATATTTTGTTGTGATCAGAGTGGAGAACTTTTCTTGTAAAATATTTCTGGACATGCTCAATTGTATTAATGTCCAAAATGAGGTGTGGGTTCCAGACAGTCGAGCTGTATTCAAGAATTGGTCTAGCAAATGTTTTGTATGCTCTGGTTAGTAGTGTAATCTTTCTGGAGAAGAAGCTACGCAAGATTAAGTTTACAACTCTTAAAGCCTTTTTGGTGGTGTAGTTGCAGTGGGCTTTTGCACTTAGATCATTTGATAGGAAAACTCCAAGGTCTTTGACGGGGTGAGGGTCATCTACAAGGTCATGTCCATCAAGCTTGTATTTAGTGTTCTGATTCTTTTTTCCAATGTGTAAGACAGAGCATTTGTTGGTTGAGATTGGGCACAGGAAGGGACATCCTGGATCTTAAAGGTTTTCTCTCGGCCCACTGGATGGGACTAGAGGCACACACACACACACACACACAAAATAGTAATCGAGAATTTTTGCAGATTTTAAGGATTTAATAGCGGAGCAATAGAGGAAAGGCACCAGAGATTCACTTGTAGGAGAAACAGAGTTAAGGCTCTGTTAGAAATTACTTTCTCAAATGCCGTTATTTAATGATGGCCTTGGTTAGTGACGAAGAAACAACTTCGCAATCTTCTCAGGTCTGTGAAGTAAGTAAGATCATAAGCACAGTTGCTTCGGTTAATGATCGCGTTGTTCCCAGTTTTGGTCGCTAAATGAGAATGTTTGTAAGAGGATCCAAGTGTTGGCTTCTATGCAGTTATTCTTCGACTTAAGACCAAAATTGAGCTCAAAATTTACGATAACTACGTAAAGACATGTGTTGGGTCAACTTTGCTCCATTTGACGGCCTTTCTTGCCACGGTTGTTAAGTGAATCGCTGGTTGTTATGTGAATCTGGCTTCCCCATTCACTTTGCTTGTCAGAAGGTCGCAAAAGGGGATTCACCCTGGGACCGTCGTAAATGTGAATCGGAGTTGCCAAGCGTCTGAATTTTGATCGTGCGATCACTTTTTCTCGGCGCGGTCGTAACTTTGGTCACTAAACAAACTGGTTGTAAGCCGAGGGCTATGTGTAATGGGGCGAGAATCGTAGCAAGAGCAGACCTGGGAATGAAGGTTCAAGATTTGGAGAGCATCACATAGTTACTTGTTATTGGATTATTGGATTATTGTAATGCTCTCTACATGGGGCTACCCCTGAAGTGCACTCGGAGGCTTCATTTAGTCCAGAATGCAGCTGCGCGGGTGATTGAGGGAGCCACACGCTGCTCCCGGGTAACACCGCTCCTGCGCAGTTTGCACTGGCTACCTGTGGTCTTTCAGGTGCGCTTCAAGGTGTTGGTTACCACCTTTAAAGCGCTCCATGGCTTAGGGCCCGGGTACTTACGGGACTGCCTGCTGTTACCTTATGCCTCCCACCAACCCGTACGCTCACACAGAGAGGGTCTTCTCAGGGTGCCGTCCGCCAAGCAATGTCGGCTGGCGGTCCCCAGGGGAAGGGCCTTCTCTGTAGGAGCACCTACCCTCTGGAACGAACTTCCCCCTGGTTTGCGTCAACTACCTGACCTTCGGACCTTTCGCCGTGAATTGAAAACGTACTTGTTCATCCAAGCGGGACTGGCTCAATTTTTAACTTTTAATTTTTAAATTCTGAAATTTGAATTTTAATAATTTTAAATTGGGGTACTGTGTTTTATTGGGGTCAATTTGACGGTTTTACATTTAAACTTTTAAATTTTTTGGCCATTATATAATATGTTATTTTAATTTGTTGTTTTAATATTGTATATTGTATATTTTTAATTTGGCTGCACACCGCCCTGAGTCCTTCGGGAGAAGGGCGGTATAAAAGTCTAAATAATAAATAAATAAATAAATAAATACTCCGAACTTCTGGGTGAGGAGTTCACCACGCTTCGAACCACGAATGGCGAGACTCCGGTTTTTAAGTCAGGGACACACCTGAACTCTGTCAGCCTCTACAAGCCAGGAGTCTTCATCCCGATCTTGCAAAACGATGCCAGAGGCCGTGCAACGTGTGTTTCTTGTTCTACAAAGGGCCAGGATGGCTTGATGTGATGGCAAGCACGCGGAACCACTTTGACAAGTACAAGTATCATAACGGAAGAATGATTGCGGGTCCCTGGTGGGCTAACAGACCTGGATGGCAGGCTCGCACACATTTTCTCTCCTTGAAGGGTTGATTGACATACAACGACACGCACCTACCTCAACGGCGGAATGTGGCTGCGTGTGTTCCAGCTGCGGGCCACCTCTCTCTCTCCCTCTCTCCCTCCTTCCCTCGTGAGCTTTGCGGTAGGCTTAAACCATTGCAAAATTCTGTCTCTGCAGTGGCATCAATAAAATTGGATTGTCGTGTAGAAGGCTAAACACTGCTCTCTCCATGAATGTAAGTAGAGAGGGAGATGGCGGTTTTCACACACTGCCTTCTGCACAACTTGTGGTGCGCGTGCAAGGCAGGCAAAGTTTTCAGGCCCGGAAGCCATCTTTCGCATTAGGCCTTCAGACCTGCCACATTTAGTACTGTGGGAAACTGGGAGAGGGGGGATTGTATGGAGCCGGGGTGATATATAGTCAAAATAACATTCCTTTCTCAGAGAGTCAAGGTCACTCTGCCCTGCATCTGGAAGGCTGGAACTGGGAGGCATCTCCAGATGGGATGGTGCTTTGATTGGACCACGTGATGGACATGGGGGTGCAGGGGGAAGGGACTTGGGTTTTCCTTTGGGTGGGGAAAACCTGGAAGCTTTCAGATTCGGGTTTCCCCAGATGTGCCAATATGACATCTCTAATAAAATGGAACTTTGAGGAAACTCAAGCCTCAGAGGTTTATTTCATTGGAACCCTGACACAAAGGAGAAGCAAAAGAGAAAAAATTGCGGAGACTTAATGGTTGGGTCAGTTGCCTAAATCTTTCCCAAATATTGCGATGTTAGTATGGAACCAATTCTGGCAGACTCTTGTTGTGGTAGACAGCGTGTTGTGTCTGCACCCCCTGAGCCGGGCCTCCTGCCAGAAAATGACTTGGAAAGTGAGGGGGAAGGGCCCACAGGACTTACCTCGGGAGCACCGGCTTCCCTGGCTCAGCTCCAGGAGCCAGAAACAGGCCAGGTGGAGGAGATAATGAGGCCTCCGTCCCCTGACTCTTTCCCCCCCACATGCCATGCCTCCAGACCCAGCTGATGTCAATCAGGCCTGGCTGGACCCTAGGTTTTGTAGGCAGGAGAGGTGGGAACAACAGAAGCAGGGGTGGGGCAGGCCTAGGAAGTGCTGAGTCATGGAGCCACACCCCACAAGATATAAAGGCAGCAAGAGCGGCTGTGCCTCTTCGTAGCAGGCAACTTAACTGCTTAACTAAGAGCTGAAGTCCTGTTTGTTCCTGGGTGACTCATCGGCGTCGAGGAGATAACAGAGACACTTGGCAGTTGCTCGCTAGTTTGCTGCCAGTGCCGGCTAATTAAGCCATCGCTCGGACGGAGGCGAGGGGGGACAGAACACAGCGGTGTCTGTTGTGGAGTGGTCCTTTGTAACCTACCATGATTTTTGTTGAGTTTCACAATGGTTTGTAAGGAAAGGGCTTCTATCCTGGGTAGAAAGTCTCACAATTGGGCTGAGCTTGGTATGATGAGCTTCAAGGAGCAGTCTTGAGGGGACCTTCTCCAGGTCCATTATTGGAGTGATATTCTTCACTGCCAAGTGACCATGATCATGTTGGTCTTGAGGTCCTTCTGTTCAGTTTCAATCCAGTTTCAAGCCTGGTCAGCTAAGGACAGGAAGGAGCCCTTATATGGATTAGAGGTTTTGAGGAAGAATATTTTGTAGGATCTTCGTGGCTTTATAGTCTCCAGAAGTGGTAGTTGGCCCTGTTTCAAACCAGACCCCCTTCATGCCACCAATTCCTACTTGGGGGAACACTCTAGGACCATGATGGCGAACCTATGGTATGCGTGCCAGAGGTTGCACATGTGCCATTGCCAGCTGCTCTTCTGGTTTCCAGCATGCTGACCAGCTGATCTTCGTGGGTGCTGGAAAACGTCCTGAAAACGTCCAAAAAAGAGGCAATTTTTGCGGCTGTTTTCTGGGCCATTTTCCGGCCTGTTTTTGGCCTGAAAACGGCTCAAAAAACAACCTGAAAATGGCTCAAAAAACAGCCTGAAAATGGCTCAAAAAACAGCCTGAAAATGGCCTGAAAACAGCCCGAAAAATAGCCTAAAAACTACCCGAAAAACAGCGTGAAAATGGCCTGAAAACAGCCTAAAAAACAGCCTGAAAACAGCCCAAAAAACCAGCCTAAAAACGGCCCCAAAACAGCCCGAAAATGGCCTGAAAACAGCCCCAAAAACAGCCTAAAAACAACCCGAAAAACAGCATGAAAATAGCCTGAAACAGCCCAAAAATAGCCCAAAAATGGCCCAAAACCAGCCTGAAAATGGCCTGAAAACAGCCCGAAAAATAGCCGAAAAACAACCCGAAAAACAGCCTGAAAACAGCCCAAAAAACAGCCTGAAAATGGCCTGAAAACAGTTCCAAAACAGCCTGAAAAACAGCCTGAAAATGCCCTGAAAAACAACCCGAAAAATAGCCTGAAAATGGCCCAAAAAACAGCCTGAAAATGGCCCGAAAAACAGCCTGAAAATAGTCCCCCAAGTGAGCAAAAACCAGACTATTTTTCATGCTGTTTTTCAAGCCGTTTTTTGGGCTGAAAACAGCCTGAAAACAGCCCTGAAAACAGCCAAAAAGACTCAGCCCAAAAACCAGGCATGCACTTGCTGGCCAGCTGATCTTCGGGTTTCTGGTGCTCTGGGGCATGCACACACACGCACATGTACGCGCGTTCCAGTTTGGGCACTTGGTGTCGAAAAGGTTCACTGTCACTGCTGTAGGAGATTGGGCTGAAGTTCCTTGAGATCGTGTCAAGATAAAAACGCCACTGTTGCTTCATGTCCCGTCTTCTGTTCCCAAGGATGCGGTGAAGATCCTTCTGGCAGCAGTCCAGGAGCCCAGAGAACCACCAAATCTATGTTTTGAAATATATATATATATATATAACTTCTGCTCTTTAGCCTCCTTTTCTTCTCTCGGTTAGAAGTCCCCTGAATAAATAAAGACGAATCCCAACCTTTGCAGTTACGTTGCTCCAGGTTAAAATGTATTTTGCGGAGTAGATTGCAGAGGAAAGGAAGCAGATCAGAGGTGGGGTTTCCACATATTTTTACCACCCGGTTCACCGCGCATGCACACACTCACTTTGTGTGCCCCTTCAACGCGTGCGCCCAGCCTTCTGTGCATGCACTTTACTCGCACGCACACCTTCTGCGCATACGCCCGGCCTCGAAAACGTGGCTAAATAGGACGGCATAGTGCTGGAGCGGGAGGGTGGGAGGGCCACCTGCGATCTCTGCTACTGGCTTGCCCAAACCGGTCCGAACCAGCTGAATCCCACACCACTGAAGCAGATGAGGAAAAATGGGATGTACACCAGTGGTGGGATTCAGCCGGTTCTCTCCGGATCGCACGAACTGGTAGCAGCGACTGAGAGAGGCTCCACCCACCCACCCTTCCATGCATGCACTTTGCTCGCATCCACACCTTCCGCGCATGCGCCCAGCCTCAAAAACGTGGCTAAATAGGACGGCATAATGCTGGAGCAGGAGGGCAGGAGGGCCACCTGCGATCTCTGCTACCGGTTTGTCCGAACTAGTCCGAACCTGCTGAATCCCACACCACTGAAGCAGATGAGGAAAAATGGGATGTGCACCAGTGGTGGGATTCAGCCGGTTCTCTCCGGATCGCACGAACTGGTAGCGGCGACTGCGGGAGACTCTGCCCACCCATCCGGACGTAATGCACGACTTGGTGGGAAGATCTCAGCTTCTCCTTCCTAGGAATAAGAATTTTGGAGCGCCACCAGAAGGGTCGCAATGACCTTGGTGCGGCTGAGAAGGAAATCTTTGCAGTCCAAACACACATCGTCCTCTTGAGCCTGGATCGAAGGTCCCGGAAACGCAGAATCATTTGTATGTGCAGAGCGCATCTCAGCCCTTTTCAAGAGGGAGAAAGGCAGCTTGAGAAGTCATTTTTCAGTATTTGACACAAAGTCTCTTTCGCTCTTGCACCAAGCTAGATAACTATCAGCAGCTGGAGAGATTAGAAATATATATATATATACACACACACACACACATACACATTGTACTGGAAAGAAAGTCAAAACCAAAAAGAGTAGGAAAGGAACCTGCAGCACCAGGAAGAAGAAAAAAAGCAGCTTAGGATAATTTATTTTATTTTTATTTATTTATTTTGTCACAACAATATATGTAACTATCATACAGAAAGGCTATATAGTATATAAAGGTATAGAAGAAAAGAAAAACAATAGGACAGGAACGGTAGGCACGTTTGCATGCTTATGCATGCCCCTTATGGTCCTCTTAGGAATGGGGTGGGGTCAATAGTAGAAAGTTTTTGGATAAAGCTTTTAGGATTATGGGAAGAGACCACAGAGTCAGGTAAAGTATTCCAAGCACTGATGATTCTGTTACAGAAGTCATATTTCCTGCAATCTAGATTAAAGCGGTTGACATTAAGTTTAAATCTGTTGGCTGCTCTTGTATTATTGCAATTGAAGCTGAAGTAGTCTTTAACAGGAAGGATATTACAATAGATGATTCTGTGAGTTAAATTTAGGTCTTGTCGAAGGCGATGGAGTTCCAAGTTTTCCAAGCCCAGGATTTCAAGTCTGGTGGCATAAGGTATTTTGTTGTTTTCAGAGGAGTAGAGAACTCTTCTTGTAAAATATTTCTGGACACGTTCAATTGTATTAATGTCCGAAATGAGGTGTGGGTTCCAAACAGGTGAGCTGTATTCTAGAATTGGTCTAGCAATTCTGTTTTATATGCTCTGGTCAGTAGTGTGGTGTTTTTGGAAAAGAAGCTACGCAAGATTAGGTTTACAACTCTTAGAGCCTTTTTTGCTATGTATTTGCAGTGGGCTTTGGCACTTAGATCATTTGACATGAAAACTCCAAGGTCTTTAACGGGATGGGGGTCGTCTGTGAGGTAATGTCCATCTAGTATGTACTTAGTGTTTGGGTTCTTTTTTCCTATATGTAAGACTGAGCATTTGCTGGTTGAGATTTGGAGTTGCCAAGTTTTAGACCAAGCGGTTAGATGATCAAGGTCTTTTTGAATGATAGATGTGTTATCGGTGGTGTTAAATAGTTTGACATCGTCAGCAATAATGTTTGAATTTTTTTTATTTTTATATTTTTGGGGGAGGTGGGGGGGCAAAAGAGCTGCAGGACGTTTCTTTTGTATAGCGAGAAACCTTTCCTGGCCTTCTCTGCGTGCTAAAATTAGGTATGATGGCTTTGCAAAATAAAGACAGAAACCACGTCGTTATGCAAGGGGGGTAATTGTGCTGTCCGACTCACACGCAAACACAAACACACACACACACACACACACACACACACACACACACCACAAGTGTAAGGAGCCTTTGTTAACGCTGAAGAGGTAAGAAGTAAAGGTAAAGGTTCCCCTCGCACATACATGCTAGTCGTTCCCGACTCTAGGGGGCGGTGCTCATCTCCGTTTCAAAGCTGAAGAGCCAGCGCTGTCCGAAGACGTCTCCGTGGTCATGTGGCTGGCATGACTCAATGCCAAAAGCTCACGGAAGGCTGTTATCTTCCCACCAAAGGCGGTCCCTATTTTTTTACTTGCATTTTTTTATCTGCTTTCCAACTGCTAGATTGGCAGAAGCTGGGACAAGTAACAGGAGCTCACCCCATACGCGGCACCAGGGATTCGAACCGCTGAACTGCTGACCTTTCGATCGACAAGCTCAGTGTCTTAGCCCCTGAGCCACCATGTCCTGAAGTGGTATTCCCCAACAATTCCCTGTGCCGGCACCAGCTCAACTTCAATGAGTTCCATGGGCTACTCAAATGAAGCCAACACTAGTCCCTCAAGGCAACAAGAAGTCCAATCCGCTAGGCCAAAGCAAGTTCCCAAGGCAAAGAAGAGTTCCAAGACAAAGGCCAATCCTTAGGCAAAGGGAAACAGACGAAGGGGCGAGATCCAAAGCTCAAAGAAGGAAACAAATGCATTGTTCCAAGTATCGCTTCTGTTCTGTCCCCACTCGCCTCCGTCCGAGTGATGGCTTAATTAGCCGGCACTATCAGCTCTGGCAGCAAACTAGCAAGCGTCTGCCAAGTGACGCTCTATTATCTCCCTTGATGCCGATGAGTCACCCAGGAACAAACAGTACTTCAGCTCTAGTCAAGCAGTTGATTTGCCTGCTACGAAGAGGCATAGCAGCCCTTGCTGGTTTTATATCCAGTGGGGTATGGCTCCATGACTCAGCACTTCCTAGGCCTGCCCCACCCCTGCTTCTGTTGCTCCCGCCTCTCCTGCCTACGAAACCTAGGGTCCAGCCAGGCCTGATTGCCATCAGCTGGGACTGGAGGCGTGGCCTGGGGGGGGAAGAGTCAGGGGACGGAGGCCTCATTATCTCCTCCACCTGGTCTGCCTCTGGCTCCTGGAGCTGAGCCAGGGAAGCTGGTGCTCCCGAGGTAATTCCTGATGGCCCTTCCCCCTCACTTTCCAAGTCACTTTCTGGCAGGGGGTCCGGCTCAAGAGGCGCAGACACAACAGTCTCCATCTGTCTGCTGTGCTTAATAGCCAGCTTCTGGTGCAGCCCATTGAGAAGGACGAGGCTGCCTCCTCTCGAGTAATCTGGCTGACCTTCTCTGCTCCGTCCTTTTCTCTGCCCTTGGATCAGGCGCAGAAGGCAGCTCCTCTTCCTCATCAGTGACCAGCTGCAGCTGTGTGCTTTGTCCATCTGAAGTCAGGCAAATACCTCTCTTGGAGCCAGTGACCAACTCCCCTCCTCAGGTCCATGGAGCTGGTTTGTCCTTCTCTGAGCTGGCATTTGGAGAGGTATTCAGGCAAGCGTCCATGTTCTGACTCAGCTCCCCAAACACGACAAACCCTCTGAAGTGAGCTCAAATATTCCTTTATTAGGAGTCCCAGACTAACAAGTCTGTCCAACTGGAAGATGAATAGTTGTCTGCCACACCTATTCATCTCCACCCTCTGCCTTTTATCCCCAGAGCTAGGGTGGGGCTTTGCTAGCAGCGGTGGCTCTTCTGTCCTAAGGACTGGCCCATAGATTTCCACTGCTCTCCTCTCCTTTGCCTTCTGTGAATCTGCACATCAGGCACAGGACCCAGCTGTTCCTCCTCTTCCTCATCAGCCACCTCCAGACCTGGGGGCTGTTGACTCTCCATCTGAGGGCTGACGGACAGCCCAGCCTCCGCCTCTGACTCTCTGTCTCTGACAGCTCCATCCCCTCTCCCTCCTTGGAGCTCCCAGGTTGCCTTGATGCTGACCTTGACTCCCATGTCACCTCCGCTGAATAGAATAGAATAGAATAGAATAGAATAGAATAGAATAGAATAGAATAGAATAGAATAGAATAGAATAGAAAATATGGAATGGAATGGAATGGAATAGAATAGAATAGAATAGAATAGAATAGAATAGAATAGAATAGAATAGAATAGAATAGAATAGAATAGAATAGAATAGAATAGAATAGAATAGAATAGAATAGAATTTTATTGGCCAAATGTGATTGGACACACAAGGAATTTGTCTTTGGTGCATAGGCTCTCAGTGTACATAAAAGAAAAGATACCTTCATCAAGGTACAACACTTACAATACTTAATGATAGTCATAGGGTACAAATTTAACACTTAATGATACAACACTTAATGATAAACATAGGCTACAAATAAGTAATCAGGAAACAATATCAGTATAAATTGTAAGGATACAAGCAACAAAGTCACAGCCATACAATCATAAGTGGGAGGAGATGGGTGATGGGAACGATGAGAAGATTAATAGTAGTGCAGATTTAGTAAATAGTTTGACATTGTTGAGGGAATTATTTGTTTAGCAGAGTGATGGCCTTCGGGAAAAAACTGTTCTTGTGTCTAGTTGTTCTGGTGTGCAGTGCTCTATAGCGTCGTTTTGAGGGTAGGAGTTGAAACAGTTTATGTCCAGGATGTGAGGGGTCTGTAGATATTTTCACAGCCCTCTTTTTTACTCGTGCAGTATACAGGTCCTCCATGGAAGGCAGGTTGGTAGCCATTGTTTTTTCTGCCGTTCTAATGATCCTCTGAAGTCTGTGTCTTTCTTGTTGGGTTGCAGAACCGAACCAGACAGTTATAGAGGTGGAGATGACAGACTCAATCATTCCTCTGTAGAACTGGATCAGCAGCTCCTTGGGCAGCCCACTTGCTCCAAATAACCCGGATTTTATTTTCTTTTTGAACCGTTCAGGAGAGCACGAACATCACCAGTTGAGTTCCCCATGCTGCATTGCCCCTTAAAATCAGGGTTAACGCTTTTCGAAAGCCCCTGGCCATGATGATGAAAGAGGCGGTGTGAACTCAGTCCATAAATCGGGGGGCGGAGGGTGGGGGGAGAGAAAAGATACTGAATTGGAAATGTAGAATAGGGAACATATGTCTGCAAATGCATAGATCAGAGGAGATAACCGACACGGAAAGGATTCCTGCCTACGATTTGCCAATGCCATGGATTGGATTTAAGGATTGAACATCGAGCAAAAGTGTCGAGGGAGCTCTAAATGGATTTGTAGCAGGAGGAGGGGGAGAATCGATGCATCCATCCAGCTGCCAAGAACACAAGAGCAGAACGATGGGAGTTGTAGTAAAACGCTTGGAGAGCGGCCAGCAGCCATGCATCAGAATTGCTGCTGAAAATGCAAATATTCCATTTGTTCTTTGCTCCAGCTTGTTCCAACTCACCAGAAATCCAAAGGGTTGTGACACCCCTTCTTGTCTGCTATTGATGCAGAAAACCACACCAGGATAAAACACCAAAGAAGGCAGGAGAATAGAATAGAACAGAACAGAACAGAACAGAACAGAACAGAATAGAATAGAATAGAATAGAATAGAATAGAATAGAATAGAATAGAATAGAATAGAATAGAATTTTTTATTGGCCAAGTGTGATTGGACACACAAGGAATTTGTCTTGGTGCATAGGCTCTCAGTGTACATAAAAGAGAATAGAATAGAATAGAATAGAATAGAATAGAATAGAATAGAATAGAATAGAATAGAATTGAATTGAATTGAATTGAATTGAATTGAATTTTTTATTGGCCAAGTGTGATTGGACACACAAGGAATTTATCTTGGTGCATAGGCTCTCGGTGCACATAAAAGAAAATAGAATAGAATAGAATAGAATAGAATAGAATAGAATAGAATTTTTTATTGGCCGTGTGATTGGACACAAAAGGAATTTGTCTTGGTGCATATGCTCTTAGTGTACATAAAAGAAAATAGAATAGAATAGAATAGAATAGAATAAAATAGAATAGAATAGAATAGAATAGAATTTTTTATTGACCAAGGTGATTGGACACACAAGGAATTTGTCTTGGTGCATATGCTCTCAGTGTACATAAACGAAAATAGAATAGAATAGAATAGAATAGAATAGAATAGAATAGAATAGAATAGAATAGAATAGAATAGAATTTTTTATTGGCCAAGTGTGATTGGACACAAAAGGAATTTGTCTTGGTGCATAGGCTCTCAGTGTACATAAAAGAGAATAGAATAGAATAGAATAGAATAGAATAGAATAGAATAGAATAGAATAGAATAGAATAGAATAGAATAGAATAGAATAGAATAGAATTGAATTGAATTGAATTGAATTGAATTGAAATGAATTTTTTTATTGGCCAAGTGTGATTGGACACACAAGGAATTTGTCTTTGGTGCATAGGCTCTCAGTGTACATAAAAGAAAAGATACCTTTATCAAGGTACAACACTTACAACACTTAATGATAGTCATAGGGTACAAATTTAACACTTAATGATACAACAATGATAGTCATAGGCTACAAATAAGCCATCAGGAAACAATATCAGTATAAATCATAAGGATACAAGCAACAAAGCTATAGTCATGCAGTCACAAGTGGGAGGAGATGGGTGATAGGAACGATGAGAAGATTAATAGTAATAGTAGTGCAGACTTAGTGAATAGTTTGATAGTGTTGAGGGAATTATTTGTTTAGCAGAGTGATGGCCTTCGGGAAAAAACTGTTCTTGTGTCTAGTTGTTCTGGTGTGCAGTGCTCTATAGCGTCGTTTTGAGGGGAGGAGTTGAAACAGTTTATGTCCAGGATGCGAGGGATCTGCAAATATTTTCATGGCCCTCTTCTTGATTCGTGCAGTATACAGGTCCTCCACGGAAGGCAGGTTGGTTGCCATTGTTTTTTCTGCAGTTCTAATTATCCTCTGAAGTCTGTCTTTCTTGTTGGGTTGCAGAACCGAACCAGACAGTTCTAGAGGTGCAAATGACAGACTCAATCATTCCTCTGTAGAACTGGATCAGCAGCTCCTTGGGCAGTTTGAGCTTCCTGAGTTGGTGCAGAAAGAACATTCTTTGTTGTGCTAATGTGTAATCAAGGAGACAACCAACCTAGAACCTGTGAGAAATTTCCTGACAGAGAAAACAATTCATCGGAGGCATGACTTTCCTCCAGAAGTTGTGGGTGCTTCAACACTGGAGGTTTTTAAGAAGAGTTTGGATGGACAACCATTTGTCTGAAATGATACAGGCCAGGGTCTCCTGGTTGAGCAATGGGTTGGACTAGAAAACCTCCAAGCTCAAGTCCGTTGCGTTTTTTTGAGACTGCCAAGCGTGCTTTCCGAAGCTACTTTTTCCATGCTCCCAAATAAAAGTATTTTTCATTTCAGACTTACTTAGGGATCTGATTGGCATTTTTCTGAAGTTTGCCCAAACGTCCTTCAGCGGCATTGCGAGTCGAGTGGAGAGGAAATTTTGGAGTGAGACACACGTAAAAAGTTTTATGATTGCTGTTATTATGATTATCCCATCAAACTGATAGGTTGGCTGGGAACTTCCCTACCTAAAGGACAAACGAAGCTGTCTAATTAATCCGATTCCACCGTTTTTTTTAAAAATGTTCTCTCTCTCTCTCTCTCTCTCTCTCTCTCTTTAATGAACGGTGTTTGATCCCCTTTGCAACTTCTTTTGAGATAAGGCTCCCTCCGTTCAAACATTTCATTTCAGGGCTCTGCGTTGCCGGCTCTCTGAATTTCGTTTTTATTTCTTTTACATTATCAGCAAACAGATTAAAAACAAAGGCGGAGATAGTGGAGGCAAGTGGGAAGATTAACTGCAACCTGGGTGTGAACAACCCCTCTCTTTCTCTCTCTCTCTCTCTCTTTTTGGTGTGTGCGTGTTATCTATCTCGCTCTTCTCTCTAAAGGTGCAAAAGAGATATTTTTACAATTACTACAGCTAGTGTGAATTTTCTTTCTTTCTTTCTTTCTTTTCACTACCTGTACTGTGGCGTGTTGGATTCAGGAACATGGGAATAAAGAACAGGTTTCAGTGAAATATATTCAGAGCATGATAGAGGTAGTTGACAACACAGTATCAACAGTAGAAACCTTCAAATTTCTGGGTTCTATCATATCGCAAGATCTCAAATGGACAGCTAACATCAAAAACATCATCAAAAAAGGGCAACAAAGAATGTTCTTTCTGCGACAACTCAGGAAGCTCAAACTGCCCAAGGAGCTGCTGATCCAGTTCTAGAGAGGAATTATTGAGTCTGTCATTTGCACCTCTATAACTGTCTGGTTCGGTTCTGCAACCCAACAAGACAGACACAGACTTCAGAGGATAATTAGAACTGCAGAAAAAATAATTGCTACCAACCTGCCTTCCATTGAGGACCTGTATACTGCACGAATCAAGAAGAGGGCCGTGAAAATATTTGCAGATCCCTTGCATCCTGGACATAAACTGTTTCAACTCCTACCCTCAAAACGATGCTATAGAGCACTGCACACCAGAACAACTAGACACAAGAACAGTTTTTTCCCGAAGGCCATCACTCTGCTAAACAAATAATTCCCTCAACACTGTCAGACTATTTACTGAATCTGCACTACTATTAATCTTCTCATAGTTCCCATCACCAATCTCTTTCCACTTATGACTGTATGACTATAACTTGTTGCTGGCAATCCTTATGATTTATATTGATATATTGACCATCAATTGTGTTGTAAATGTTGTACCTTGATGAAGGTATCTTTTCTTTTATGTACACTGAGAGCATATGCACCAAGACAAATTCCTTGTGTGTCCAATCACACTTGGCCAATAAAAAATTCTATTCTATTCTATTCTAGTAAGGAAAAGGATGGGGGGGGGTCCGGGGAGGCCCTGAACTTGGGTGGTTTTCTTGCAGACGTTTCATGACCTTGCCACTGAGGATGTTACCTCGTTGGGTCATGAAACGTCTTCAGGAAAACCATCAGGCTCCAATAATATTATTATTGATGAACTGGAAATACTAATTTAATTGGAAGATTCTGAAGATTTTAGGAGTGGAATGGACTGATATATAATGGACTGGAAGAAGAATGTACTTTTTTGTTTCTGGAAGGGGAGTTAAGGTCTTAGAAAGAGGAGTGACTATGGATTATGACTTATGTTGTATTTTAATTTATGATTGTTAATTTTATACCCTGTACTTTGTTCTGGGAAGTCTCGGGGTGGGAGGGGAGGAGGGAAGTGGGAGAGGGGGAGATGAAGGATCAATGTAAAGGAATGATTGAAGATACGTAATTAAGAAATAGAAATAATTTGAAATGAAAGCGGGCTGCTCAGCTGCCATTTCAGAAGGAATGGAAAGGAGAGGAGTGAAGGAAGAAAGTAGGTAGGAAAGAGAGGTAGAAAAGGGGGAAAGGAGAGGAAGAAGAAAGGGGAAAGAGAGAGGGTTAGAAAGGGTGGAAGAGAAGAGTAGGGAAGGAGGAGAGGATGTAGAAAAGCGAAGGAGAGGAAGGATGAAGAAAGTAGAAGAAAGTAGAGAAGGGAGGAGGAAAGGTTTGTTAAGGAAGGAAGTGGTAGCTGGGCAGGTCCGAATAAGTAACAAATGAAAGTTAATGACTAATGTTGAATAAGAGACTGTATATTGAATAGGTTGTTGGAAAATGAAAATAAAACTTTTTACAAGAAGAAAACCATCAGGCTCCAGACACCACCAAGGGCCCCATAGTCCTCCTCCTCCTCCTCCTCCTCCTCCCCCTCCTCCTCCTCCTCCCAAACCACTCTCTCCAAGCACTGATGATGTTACTTAGTTAACTCATAAGATCTCTAAAAAAGAGGCAACTTTAGAGAACACCAGGCAGGGGTGGGATTCAAATATTTTTGCTACTGGTTCTGTGGGCGTGGTGTGGCTTGATGGGCGTGGCTTGGTGGGCATGGCAGGGGAAGGATACTGCAAAATCTCCATTCCCATCCCACTCCAGGGGAAGGATACTGCAAAATCTCCATTCCCTCCCCACTCCTGGAGGAAGGATACTGCAAAATCTCCATTCCTTCCCCACTCCTGGGGAAGGTTACTGCAAAATCCCCATTCCCACCCAACTCCAGGGGAAGGATACTGCAAAATCTCCATTCCTTCCCCACTCCTGGGGAAGGTTACTGCAAAATCCCCATTCCCACCCCACTCCAGGGGAAGGATACTGCAAAATCTCCATTCCTTCCCCACTCCAGGGGAAGGATACTATGAAATCTCCATTCCCTCCCCACTCCAGGGGAAGGCTACTGCAAAATCCCCATTCCCTCCCCACTCCAGGGGGAAGGCTACTGCAAAATCCCCGTTCCCTGCCAATCAGCTGGGACTCGGGAGGTAGAGAATTTTTTTAGTTTCAATAACAATATCACAAGAGCTACCAACAGATTTAAACTCAATGTCAACCGCTCCAGTTTAGATTGCAGAAAACACGATTTCTGTAACAGAATTATATATGCTTGGAAGGCATTACCTGACTCTGTGGTTTCTTCTCATAACCCCAAAAGTTTTACTCTAAATCTATCCACGGTTGACCTCACCACTTTCCTAAGAGGACTCTAAGGGGCATGCATAAGAGCACTAATGTGCCTACCATTCCTGTCCTATTGTTTCTTCCCCTATATATATATGTGTTTATAGTACCTTGTTTCTCCTCATATATATGTTTATATATTATATAATCCTCTATGTTATACTTGTATATATTGTTACGACGAATAAATAAATAAAAATAAAAATAAAAAAGAATAGATGGGGGGCGGTGCCAGTCACAGGTGGTATTTTCCGGTTCTCCGAACTATTCAAAATTTCCGCTACCGGTTCTCCAGAACTGGTCAGAACCTCCTGAAACCCACCTCTGGACTCCACAGTTCAACCCTGAGGCTACAAATATTCTCCTCTATCAATGATAGGATTAATGAAAGCACAGCTCAAACCAAATCTGGTTATTATTTTGAATGACAAAGTTTTCTGAAGGTTTCCCCACTATCCTTCCTTGGTAGATTTGCGGTCCACTCGATCATGGACCATCCAGCTTGCAAAATTTGATTTAAAAGGCACCACGTTGTTCATTTCCCTCGCTTAAGAAGATTTTTTTGCGAAGGTTTCACAGCTTTCCGTCTTGTTTCTGTCATACTTAATTAGCTGGAATTTGCCAGTGGTCCTGAAAGTCTGTCAGGATAGCTTCTGCTCCCTTAATCCTAGGAGTAAATAAATACCTAAATAGGTAGTTAAAAATAAAGGAAAGCTGAAATGAAAAAGAGGAGGAGAGGACAACCAAGGGTCAACCAATGAGGGGTGCACCATTGGAAGTCGTGAAGGACCACGCTTAGGAGAGGTCATCCTTTAGAATAGGGACCAGCAACCTGTTGTGACTCCAGTCCCCGAACCTGGCCCCATGCCCGAAAGTGACTCCGAGAGTGAGGGGGAAGGGCCAGTAAGGCTTACCTCGGGAGCACCGATTCCTTTGGCTCGGCTCCAGGAGCCAGAACCAGACCAGTTGGAGGACATAATGAGGCCATCATCCCCTGATTCCTCCCTTCCCCAGGCTACGTCTTCAGACCCAGCTGATAATAATAATCAAGCTTGGCAATGAGAAATATATCTGCTGAACAAAACTCAGCACTGGCAACAGGCAAGGCATCCGGCCAATAAACACTCAGCTCCATTCAGTTGCCCAGACTCCACCCCGCAAGGGATTATGGGGTCATTAAAAGAAGATGATGATTCAAGATAAAGATAAACTGGAATTCCAATAACGGGTTAGAGTTTTCTTCTCCCACAGCTGACTTTTCTCGGTCTTTGCATGCATTAGGAATTTTTAAATCGGCTGGAGAAATGTGTCTGCCATTTATCCTCACAGATGTTTGGACGCTCCCGTTCTGCTTAGGACAGACACAAAGAAGGAGAAGCTACAGATAAAACTGTAATAACAACTTAGAGAAAGGCAGCATGGGAAGCCAACGTGTGTTCTTTTGTCCCCGATAATCCTTCCTTCTGAGCCAGCTTATCTTGAAAAGAAGGGTTGTTTTGCCAGCGCGCTACGTACATAATTTATTCCAGGCCCCTCGAGCATTTTGGCGTCATCTTAGGTGAAAAGAATTGAAAAGGAAAGAAAAAAATGCTCTCCAAGCACCACCGAGCAGAGGTGTGAAATTAAGATTAGGCTGATGAGATTGATTTTCCAATGGATTGACGGGCACAAATCGGTTGCGAAAATTCTTCTAGAAATAGGATCAGAATTGGCTGCTTCGGTTGGGTTTTTTGTTGTTGTTGTTGTTTTTGGTCCCTGATGGTTCTGGTGACAGGATTGGGAGAAAAAGTTATCAGAAGGTGAAATCGACAATAACACAATGCGTTTATTGTTTTCTGAGCAGGCTGGAAGCCAAGATATTCCAGATTTTCTATGACACCCAAAAAACATGGATATTACATCGCTTGCATTCGTTTGAACTGGGTTCCAGTCAGCAGTGAAATGTTACCGGTTCGCACCGGTTCAGGGGAACCGGTAGCAGCGACGAGTGATTCGGAGAACCGGTAACGGCAGCAGCGTGAGGCTCTGCCCACCTACCTGGATGTCATTACTTCCTGGTTTTAACCAGGAAATAGCCTGGTTTTGACCCTCTGCGCATGCGCAGAAGGCTTTGCACATGCGCAGAGGGTCCAAAATTGCATGTGACGTGCACACGCACTTCCGAAATGGTGGGGAAAGTAAGTAAATTTCACCCCTGGTTCCTGTGATTAAAAATTTCGGATCTCTGTCCTAATAGGTTGGCTTAAACAGCAATCTATAGGAGATCCTATGCTTGGGTTCAATGAGTGATAATTGTCCATGCTGCATTTGAGACATGATGCAGATTGTCCTTGCTTAACAATTGCCTCGTTCAGCGACCACTCAAGCTTGCAACAGTGCTGTTGTGACCCAGACCCAAGTAGGTAGTAGTAGATGCAATCAATTCAAAAAACAAACAGACTTTATTAGAACAGCTGAGAATTAACTCATTCTCGGCGTCCAAACTAAATCAAAGCAAATTCTTCATAACACAAGTCTTCAGTCTTATCACCAGTCTTGGTCTAATTAGGCAAACTGCCAAAGGCTTTTCGTGGCAAAAGTTCAAAAGCAGAAGACGCCGACAAGAAATAATTGCAGCAAGACAAGGAGCAAGTCTATCAACATTGTTTTCCGACAAAGAGCCCAAACGCCGTTGCTGGTCTTTTAAGCTTTATGGGAGGGGCCAATCATTTCTTGGCCCTACTCCCGAGTCATCCTCTTTGCTTGAGCTGCTCTTGCCTTCTGGCAGCTCTTCTCATGCCTGCATTAGGAACAGGCTCCTCCTGTTCCTCTGCCTCACTACTGTCAGCCTCTGGAGGCTCCAGAGTCCGCACATCACTACCAGACAGCTCTGGCCCCACCTCTGCCTCTGACACAGAGCCTTCATCTGAGCCTTCCCCAGAGTCGAGGACTGGCCCACGTTCTTCCTCAGCCTCATCGCTGTCCGATTCTGTTGCCATCTCTGCAGGCTGCTGGTGGACCACAACAAGTTGGGTTGGCAGTTGAAACCCCTAGACTGATGGTCATGGGGGATTTCAACCTGCCATCAACTGGCGCGGCATCCGCGACTGCTCGGGAGTTCATGGCTTCCATGACGGCCATGGACCTGACTCAATTAGTTGATGGCCCGACTCACATCGGGGGAGGCACCCTAGACTTGATTTTTATCTCTGGCCAGTGGTTGAATGATCTGATTTTAAATGATTTAGTTGTCGAACCTTTGTCATGGTCAGATCATTTTCTCCTTCGTCTGGACTTTCTGACCGCTACCACCACCGCAGGGAGACGGAACCAGTACGTTGGTTCCGTCCCAGGCGCCTGATGGACCCAGAAAGGTTCCTGACGGAGCTTGGGCTATTTCCCGAGAATCTGGCCCGCGGCACGACTGAAGAGCTAGTCACGGCCTGGGAACAGGCCACGGCTGGAACTTTGGACCGTGTCGTGCCTTTGCGGCCTCTGACCCGGCGTCAGTCTCAACCAGCCCCTTGGTTTTCCGAGGAGCTGAGGGAGATGAAACGCCGGAGAAGATGCCTAGAGAGTGCTTGGAGATCCAGCCGTTCTGAGTCTGACCGGACACTAGTTAGGTCCTATAATAGGACCTACTTAGTGGCATTGAGGGATGCGAAACGTTCCTACATTTCCTCCCTCATTGCGTCGGCAGATAACCGCCCGGCCGCCCTGTTTCGGGTGACCCGCTCTCTCCTTCAACAGGAGGAAGGGCGGGAGGACCCATTACAAGGGCGTGCCGAGGAGTTTAACGGTTATCTATACGATAAAATCGTTCAGCTTCGGGATGGATTGGATCAAAATTGGGTAGATCCAGGCGAGAGTTTCGAGACCCGTCTTGTTGAGATCGTTTGGGATAGTTTTGACCCTGTGATTCCCGGGGACATGGACAGGTTGCTGGGAAGGCTGAATGCCACCACATGTTTACTGGACCCGTGCCCCTCCTGGTTGGTGCTGGCCATGCAGGAGGTGACACGAGGCTGGCTCCGGGGGATTACAAATGCTTCTTTGCGGGAGGGGGTCTTTCCCGCGGCCTTGAAAGAGGCTGTGGTGAGACCTCTCCTCAAGAAGCCTTCCCTGGACCCAGCTGTTTTAGGAAATTATCGTCCAGTCTCCAATCTTCGCTTTACAGCGAAGGTTGTAGAGAGTGCAGTGGCACGTCAGCTACCCCAGTACCTGGATGAAACTGTCTATCTAGACCCGTTCCAGTCCGGCTTTCGGCCCGGATACAGTACGGAGACGGCTTTGGTCGCGTTGGTGGATGATCTCTGGAGGGCCAGGGATAAGGGTTATTCCTCGGCCCTGGTCCTATTAGACCTCTCAGCGGCTTTCGATACCATCGACCATGGTATCCTGCTGCGCCGGTTGGAGGGTTTGGGAGTGGGAGGCACCGTTTATCGGTGGTTCTCCTCCTACCTCTCTGACCGGATGCAGACGGTGTTGACAGGGGGGCAGAGATCGACTCCGAGACGCCTCATGTGTGGGGTGCCGCAGGGATCGATTCTCTCGCCTCTCCTGTTCAACATCTATATGAAGCCGCTGGGTGAGATCATCAGTGGTTTTGGGGTGAGATACCAACTGTACGCTGATGATACGCAGCTGTACTTTTCCACCCCAGGCCACCCCAACGAAGCTATCGAAGTACTGTCCCGGTGTTTGGAAGCCGTACGGGTCTGGATGGGGAGGAACAGGCTCAAGCTTAATCCCTCCAAGACGGAGTGGCTGTGGATGCCGGCACCCTGGTACAGTCAGCTGCAGCCGCAGCTGTCTGTTGGGGGCGAGTTATTGGCCCTGATGGAGAGGGTGTGCAACTTGGGCGTGCTCCTGGATGGGCGGTTGTCTTTTGAAGACCACTTGACAACCGTCTCCAGGAGAGCTTTTTATCAGGTTCGCCTGATCCGCCAGTTGCGTCCCTTCCTGGACCGGGATGCCCTATGCACGGTCACTCATGCTCTCGTTACCTCTCGCTTGGACTATTGCAATGCTCTCTACATGGGGCTCCCCTTGAAGAGCACCCGGAGACTCCAGTTAGTCCAGAATGCGGCTGCGCGGGTTATTGAGGGAGCAGTTCGGAGCTCCCACGTAACACCTATCCTGCGCAGACTGCACTGGCTGCCTGTTGTCTTCCGGGTGCGCTTCAAGGTGTTGGTTACTACCTTTAAAGCGCTCCATGGCTTAGGACCGGGATACCTACGGGACCGTCTACTGCCATCGTCTATCTCCCAGCGACCGGTGCGCTCTCACAGAGAGGGACTCCTTAGGGTGCCGTCAGCCAAGCAATGTCAACTGGCGGCCCCCAGGGGGAGGGCTTTCTCTGTGGGGGCTCCTACCCTGTGGAACGAACTTCCCCTCGGACTTCGATTACTACCTGACCTTAGGACCTTTCGCCGTGAACTTAAAACCTATCTATTCCGCCTTGCTGGACTGGCTTGAATTTTTAAATATGGGTTTTAAATTTTTAATTTTATAGGGTTGATACTGTATTTTAAATTGGCCATTTGAATAAGTTTTTTTAAGGGTTGTTTTTAGCATTGTATGTGTTGTTTTTCGTTTTTATAGTGGCTGTAAACCGCCCTGAGTCCTTCGGGAGAAGGGCGGTCTATAAATTAAAATATTATTATTAATATTAATATTATTATTAAGTGCTATGAAAAGAGATTTACAACCTGGTCCTTGAAATAACAGCCATTGCAGGGTCCTCTGCGGTCACGGGATCGCAAAATCATTTTCAATGGTTGCAGCAGTGTTGCAGAGTGCCGTTTGTGTTCTTCACAACCCCAACTTCTGACAAGCAGATTCGGTGGGTGAAGCCAGCAAGTCATGTGATGCCACGCAGGTGATTTTGCTTAACAACCGCAGCAGAATTTTACCGAACATGACATGTTTCACTTAGCGACAGATTTGCCAGCCCCCAAGAGTCACTGTAAAATGAGGATTACTCTATTGAGTGGGGATGTAAGAGCCACGGTGGCACAGTGGTTAGAGTGCAATACTGCAGGCTACTTCTGCTGATCACCGGCTGCCAGCAGTTTGGCAGTTCGATTTTCACCAGGCTCAAGGTTGACTCAGCCTTCCACCCTTCCGAGGTGGGTAAAATGAGGACCCAGATTGTTTGGGGGCGAGAGGCTGACTCTGTAAACTGCTTAGAGAGGGCTGTAAAAGCAACTGTGAAGCGGTATATAAGTCTAAGTGCTATTGCTATTTTCCTTCCTTCCTTCCTTCCTTCCTTCCTTCCTTCCTTCCTTCCTTCCTTCCTTCCTTCCTTCCTTCCTTCCTTCCCTTCCCTTCCCTTCCCTTCCCTTCCCTTCCCCTTCCTTCCTTCCTTCCTTCCTTCCTTCCTTCCTTCCTTCCTTCCTTCCTTCCTTCCTTCCTTCCTTCCTTCCCTTCACAGTGGTTAGAATACAGTATTGCAGGCTAACTCTGCCCACTGCCAGCAGTTCGATCCTGACCGGCTCAAGGTTGACTCAGCCTTCCATCCTTCCGAGGTGGGTAAAATGAGGACCCAGATTGTTGGGTGCAAGAGGCTGACTCTGTAAACCACTTAGAGAGGGCTGTAAAGTGGTCTATAAGTCTAAGTGCCCTTTTTTCCTTCCTTCCTTCCTTCCTTCCTTCCTTCCTTCCTTCCTTCCTTCCTCCCTTCCGTTCCCTTCCCTTCCCTTCCCTTTCCCTCCCTTTCCTTCCTTCCTTTCCCAATGATTAGAATACAGTATTGCAGGCTAACTCTGCCCCACTGCCAGCAGTTCGATCCTGACCGGCTGAAGGTTGACTCAGCCTTCCATCCTTTCGAGTTGGGTAAAATGAGGACCCAGATTGTTGGGGGCAAGAGGCTGACTCTGTAAAGTACTTAGAGAGGGCTGTAAAGCACTATGAAGCAGTATATACTGTGTTTCCCCGAAAATAAGACCCTGTCTTATATTTTTTGAACCCCAAAATAAGCACTTGGCCTTACTTTCTGGGAATTCTTATTATTTTGGGGCGCGTGGAGCAAGACGGGGCTCCTCTTGCTGTGTTACCTGATTTCCAGTTGTCTCCCTAACCAGGGGAAATGGCGGGGACCAGCTGCCCATGTGTTTAAATATTTTCAGGTTGCGGCTTATTTTAGCACATGCGCTCAAAAGCGCGATTGGGCTTAATATCAGGAGATGTCTTATTTTCCGGGAAACAGGGTAAGTCTAAATGCTATTGCTATATGCAAGATAACGTTGCTATGGATAGGAAGCAGCCTGCTTCTCTCCTTGGGGAACAAAGGGCCCATATAACACATTGAACAGGACCCGTTGGCATTTGGCTGGCATTCCCTGCACCAAATGAAACCCTCCTACTCCAATTTTGAGAAAGAAAGCCTTTTTTGACGAGCCGTGTTTCCATGTGGATGAAGCTTAGATGGAAAAAAAGAACCTTGTTTTGCAAAATCTTCTGGGGAATTGCTGAAGGTGTGATGACTCCCCTCACCCAACTCCCAGATGCTTCCGCAGATACCTCTCCAGATGTCAGCCTGGAGGAAGATAAACCAGTTCCGGGCACCTCAGGAGAGGGAAGTTAGTCAATGGCTCCAAGCAGCTGTCGGAGAGGGATTTGGCTCAAACACAGCTGCAGCAGGACAACCCGGAGGCTTTAGGTGGCTTCAGTCAGCGATGAGGAGGAGGAACTGCCTTCTGCACCTGATCCAAAGGCAGAGAATAGGCAGAAGGTCAGTGTCGTGTCCCACTCCCATTCCGACGAGCGAATCAAGGAAGTTTGTAACAAACTTGGCAATGAAGCCTCTGCAGCTTGCCAAGTGCCTTCGAGGTTTATCAGGGCAGGCAGGAGTCCAAGTTGTGACTTCAGCGATAGTCCGATATCAGCGAACTAGATAAGACTTTGCTTGACTCAAGGTTGGAATGCCAAAAGCAGGTCCTTTATATAGGCTGTGGGGTGTGGCTCCATGACTCAGCATTTATCCAGGCCTGCGTCACCCTTCTTTCTGCTGGCGTTGCCTCTCAGATCTCCGGAAGTGAGGGTCCACCTACTCTGAATTGTCTTCAGCTGGATCTGCTGTCAATAATTCCACCACCTGGCTTGCTTCCTGCTCTGAAGGCTGAGCCAAAGGAACACACACTGTATGAGTGAGGTTTATTGGGCTTCTCCTTTCACTCTTTGAATCCTCTCTGGGCATGGGGCCAGGGCCGGGGGCTGGAGTCATGAGAGGCCTTTCATCTTCATTATCAGACTCGGAGTCTGATAAAAGGCCCGGTTGGAGACGGGAGGGGCCCGGCTGAGGAGAGGAGGGAGGACGAGTCACAACAGTCAGCCTCTTCTGACCTAGGCTCCCTTAACAAGCAGGAGGCAGGAATTACTGGCAAAACCCAGCGGTAGGTTGCTACTGGTTCTCCCCGGTTCGGGGAGATGTCAATGTGACGGTGAACCGGTTCGCTCTGACTGTCATCTGGGCCCGCCTGCCCACCCGCCCCTGCGCTATACCTACCTTTATTCTTCCATTTTTAGTCCGGCCGAAAGGAGCGGCAGTGCGGATTGCAATGCCTCAGCTGTTCAGCCAATCAATGTGCTTGCGCAAAGCGCAAGTGTGGCGTGCATGCGAGCAAAGCAAACAAGCGCACGCTGATTGTGCACAAAGCGCATGCACGAAGCGAGCCGGTGGTAACACCGGTTAGAACCCACCATTGGCAAAAACTCTTTTCTTTACACGACCGTGAATTACGTTCATTCACAGTCAGCAAGGCCCGTCCAAACAGTTTTTGAAAGGAATATTTCTCAACACACCTTATCTTCGTTTGGCAAGCTGCCACGTAAGTTGTTTCCAACTGCAGCACAAGGCAAAACTTGGCATAGAGTCTCTCAGAGTCACGGAATGAACGAATTGATACTTGCAAAAGCCCCGCTCCCTGTTTGCTCCTCTTTTATTTCCTGTGGGAGGGACCAATTATCTCCAAGGTGTGGCCTTACTCCCGAGTTGACTCTGCTTTCTTAATTGTTCTTGTCTTCTGGCAGCTCTGCACATGCGCACACAGGGAACGGGCTCCAGCTTTTCCTCTGCCTCACTGCTGTCTATCTCCCTCTCTGCCTCCCACACAGAGCCTTCGCCCAAGCTTTCCCCATCTCCCAGGGCTGGCCCATGTTCCTCCCCAACCTCCTCACTGTCTCACTATCTCACTGAAAACATTGTTTTCTGGTAAAGCCTAAATGCTGTTACTGGTCTGTTTTAAGCCTTATGGGAGGGGCCAATCATCTCTTGGCCTTACTCCCGGTTTAGGGCCGGTTTAGCTCTGCCTGGTAAGGCCTGTTATTAAGAACACAAAGAACACAAAGCCTGCAATTACTGCAGGTTCGAGCCCGGCCCAAGGTTGACTCAGCCTTCCATCCTTTATAAGGTAGGTAAAATGAGGACCCAGATTGTTGGGGGGGCAATAAGTTGACTTTGTAAATATATACAAATAGAATGAGACTATTGCCCTATACATTGTAAGCCGCCCTGAGTCTTCGGAGAAGGGCGGGGTATAAATGTAAACAAAAAAAAAAAACTCCCGAGTCGGCCTCTCTGCTTGAGCTGCTCTTGCCTTCTGGCAGCTCTTCTCATGCATGCATTAGGAACAGGCTCCTCCTGTTCCTCTGCCTTATTACTGTCAGTCTCTGGAGGCTCTGGAGTCCGCACCTCACTCCCCGATGGCCCTGGCCTCAGCCTCATCGCTGTCCGACTCTGTTGCCAGCTCCGCAGGCTGCTGGCAGACCATGATAGGGACAGCACAGAAGGACTCCAGATATATTTATTTTGTAGTCCCCAATCCTCGAGGATTTTCCCCGCATCCTCTTAATTAAAAAATGTTGCTCTTACTCTTGATGATTCTAATTTGTTCTTAGCAGCACGGACAACTAATCAAAGCTGACAGCTTACATTGTGTTTGCAAGTGTTTTATTTGGGCCTGTATTCCTGTATTCCTGATCAGTTCCATCATAGTGCCAAGGCAGTAAAGGAAGGTTTGAAAAGTATCTGGGGTGCGAAAAATAGAAGTGGTGGAATCGATCATATTTTTTTTTCCTTTAACCCAGTTAAACCCAGTTTAGGTTTGAGTTGAACCATGGATTGTTTCAACACTAGACTTCTGCAAAATATCCATTTGCTTTGAGCAACAACAACAACAAAATAAATATATATTCAATCATGCAGATAGCTTTTGTGTCTGCACCCCCCGAGCCGGGCCTCCTGCCAGAAAATGACTTGGAAAGTGAGGGGGAAGGGCCATCAGGACTTACCCCAGGAGCACCGGCTTCCCTGGCTCAGCTCCAGGAGCCAGAGGCAGGCCAGGTGGAAGAGATAACGAGGCCTCTGTCCCCTGACTCTTTCCCCCACCCAGGCCACACCTCCAGGCCCAGCTGATGGCAATCAGTCCTGGCTGGACCCTAGGTTTTGTAGGCAGGAGAGGCGGGAACAACAGAAGCAGGGGTGGGGCAGGCCTAGGAAGTGCTGAGTCATGGAGCCACACCCCACAGGCTATAAAAGGCAGCGAGAGCTGCTGTGACTCTTTGTAGCAGGCAAATTAACTGCTGAACTAAGAGCTGAAGTACTGTTTGACTCATCGGCATTGAGGGAGATAACAGAGCCACTTGGCAGATGCTCACTCTTTTGCTGCCAGAGCTAGTAGTGCCGGCTAATTAAGTCATCGCTCGGACGGAGACGAAGGAGGACAGAACAGATAGCCATTAGGTGGCAGCAGGAAGGAGATAATGGACACTCAAACTCTTTGTTGCCATCTGGTGGTCACTTGGATACCTGCAGTTCAGGTTCAACAGAATCTAGACTCCTTATCCTGGTTGCTTCCGTATTCCTATTTCCTCTGTTCTGCCCAGTGGTGAAATCTGAACTGGTTTACTACCAGTTCGCTGGCTGCGCATGTACGCTGCACGCAAGGTGTGCACATGTGCCGTGCACACCAAAAAGAGGCCTGGGGTAAGTTAGAAACAGCGCGCATGGGGGAGGGGGGCTCAGCTGTGGCACGCGATCTTTTTTTTTTTTTTTACTTTTTCAACCGAATAGGTTGTTTAAAAAAAATGCTTTTAAAAGTTAAGAAAAAAAGGCTCTGACGATCGCGTGGCTCAGCTGCAATCATCAGAGCTTTTGTTTTACCTTTTAAAAGCATTTTTTTTAAAAGAAGCGGCAAGCAATCAACCGGGCAATGGTGTGGACGTGGTCAGGGAGAGGGGGGGCAGGGATTTTTGCTCCCGGTTCTCCAAACCACCCGCCGCCATCACTACCAGATCAGCTGATCCAGTCCGAACCGGAAGCATTTCACCCCTGGTTCTACCCCATCCATTTGGAAATAACTCTGTTGTGCCTTGTCCTCCCTCCTCTCCTCAGCCGGGCCCCTCCCATCTCCACCCGGGCCTGTTATCAGACTCCGAGTCTGATAATGAAGATGAATGGCCTGTCGTGCCTCCAGCCCCCAGCCCTGGCCCCATGCCCGGAAAGAATGTCAGGAGTGAACAGAGAAGCCCAATAAACTTCACTCCTACAGCGTGTGAGCAGGAAGCCAGCCACGTGCTGGAATTACTGACAGCAGATCCAGCTGAAGACAATTCACAGTGGGAGGATCCTCGCTTCTGGAGATCTGAGAGGCGACGCCAGCAGAAGGAAGGGAGGGGCAGGCCTGGATAAATGCTGAGTCATGGAGCCACACCCCATGGCCTATATAAAGGACCTGCTTTTGGCATTCCAACCTTGAGTCAAGCAAAGTCTCATCTAGTTTGCTGATATCGGACTCTATCGCTGAAGTCACAACTTGGACTCCTGCCTGCCCTGATAAACCTCGAAGGAATTTGGCAAAGCTGCAGAGGCTTCATTGCCACGTTTGATACGGACTTCCTTGACCCGGTCGTCGGAGGGGGAATGGGACACGACACACTCTTCTCCCTGCACCAGCTTCGTAGGAAGACACTAAGAAATTGTGTCTTGCGTGTGTTACAAATAAGACCTTTGCCGATACTGATCCCCTCAATATTAAGGTGCTTTGTTTAGGCAGACATGGAGAAAGCCATTTTTACACAAAAAAAGAAAAAAAATCCAGATGATTGCATCTGAAGAACGCGGGCGAGATCCCTGCCCCTTTCAACAACTCATCAGTTGCATTCTAGGAAGATGGTTATTTTAATAATGGCGCCCTTGATTTTCCCTCTTTGGTGAACGGAGGTGGGCTTCTTGGAGAAGAAGGACCTTCGGGGGGGAGTGTTTGTCAGCTACGCCTCTCTCTCTCTCTCTCTCTCTCTCTCTCTCTCTCTCTCTCTCTCTTTGCAGTACTTTCTTTCCTAACTCTGCTCCCCGCTTCTCTGCAGTGTGCGATTGTGTTTCCCTGATCCCCCTCTCTGCATGACAGCTCCATTAAGATGTTATTTACATCTCTTTGCCGATATGCTCCGGTTTTTATTTCCTTCGGTGTGGAGATAAAATTGTATGTGAAGAGAGATCAGTGAGGAATCAGGGATAAAGGAGACAAGAGGTGCAATTTCGTTTTCAAAGGGGCGATGAGATAGATTTGGGTCCGAGAGAGGGGGCCTAGTCCAGGCTGAGGGTCGTAATGGAAGTAGTTGGGCTGTGTTTTTCTGTTTTCCGGCAAATTTCTGCCTTTGCATGGCCCTGGAGATGGCTCAGGGGCTAAGACGCTGAGTTTGTTGATCAGAAAGGTCGGCGGTTCGAATCCTTAGTATAGGTCTCCTGCGTGAGCAGGGGGTTGGACTAGATGACCTCCAAGGTCCTTAGATACAGTAACAGAGTTGGAATCTAACCAGATCAGGGGTCAGCAACCTTGAATACTCAAAGAGCCACAAAGGTCCTAACTGGAAGCCCCCCCCCCCGTTCAATTCTAGAGCTGACCGTAAGTCTGGTTCCCCCATGTAGTCTCCTCCTAGCATGGTGCCTTTTTCCTCTGTTGCCCGGAAGTCCAGTTCCCCCACGATAGAGTCTCCCCCTAGCGTGACATCCTTTTTCCTCTACCTGTCCTAATAGAATAGAATAGAATAGAATAGAATAGAATAGAATAGAATAGAATAGAATAGAATAGAATAGAATAGAATAGAATAGAATAGAATTTTTATTGGCCAAGTGTGATTGGACACACAAGGAATTTGTCTTGGTGCATACGCTCTCAGTGTACATAAAAGAAAAGATACGTTCATCAAGGTACAACATTTACAACACAATTGATGGTCAATATATCAATATAAATCATAAGGATTGCCAGCAACAAGTTATAGTCATACAGTCATAAATGGAAAGAGATTGGTGATGGGAACTATGAGAAGATTAATAGTAGTGCAGATTCAGTAAATAGTTTGACAGTGTTGAGGGAATTATTTGTTTAGCAGAGTGATGGCCTTCGGGAAAAAACTGTTCTTGTGTCTAGTTGTTCTGGTGTGCAGTGCTCTATAGCGTCGTTTTGAGGGTAGGAGTTGAAACAGTTTATGTCCAGGATGCGAGGGGTCTGTAAATATTTTCATGGCCCTCTTCTTGATTCGTGCAGTATACAGGTCCTCAATGGAAGGCAGGTTGGTAGCAATTATTTTTTCTGCAGTTCTAATTATCCTCTGAAGTCTGTGTTTTTCTTGTTGGGTTGCAGAACCGAACCAGACAGTTCTAGAGGTGCAAATGACAGACTCAATAATTCCTCTGTAGAACTGAATCAGCAGCTCCTTGGGCAGTTTGAGCTTACTGAGTTGGCGCAGAAAGAACAAAAGCCCTATCAATTGTGGAGCCGACCAGTGGCAGGGAGTGGCAGCAGAGAGATGAAAGAGCCACATGCGGCTCCAGAGCTGCAGGTTGCCGACTCCTGAACCAGATCCTCTTTCTCCCTGTAAGACAGGGCTCTCCAAATTTTGACTTGACCTGCTGGCTGGGGAATTCTGGGAGCTGAAGTCCAGAAGTTGCCACGGTTGGAGACCCCTGCTCTTAGGACCTACTTTGGAAATGGACAGATAGGACCCATGTAACATCTGGTGAAAGGTCAAGGAGATGGTTGACTTTTTCCATCTCTAAGGGAGTTTGGAGTCCGCTCCACACGTGAGGAAGCATTGTCCACCAATCAGGGCAGGGCCTCTGGTGGCTCAACAGACTAAGCAGTCTGTTATTAATACAGCTGCTTGCAATTACTGCAACTTCAAGTCCCACCAGGCCCAAGGTTGTGGTCTGGGAACAGGCCGCGGCTGGAGCTTTGGACCATGTCGTGCCTTTGCGGCCTCTGACCCGGCGCAGATCTCACCCGGCCCCTTGGTTCTCCGAGGGGCTGAGGGAGATGAAACGCCGGAGAAGACGCCTAGAGAGTACCTGGAGGTCCAGTTGTTCCGAAACTGATCGGACACTAGTTATTCTAAGACCTACCTAGTGGCAATGAGGGAGGCGAAGCATTCTTACACCTCCACCCTCATTGCGTCAGCAGATAACCGCCCGGCCGCCCTGTTTCGGGTGACCCGCTCTCTCCTTCATCAGGAGGTGCGGGATGACCCTTTGCAGGGACGTGCCAAGGAGTTTAGTGGTTATCTATATGATAAAATCGCTCAGCTCCGGGATGGTCTGGACTGAAATTGGGATGATCCAGGTGAGAGGGCAGAGTCACGTCTTGTCAAGATTGTTTGGGATGAGTTTGATCTTGTGACTCCCGAGGACGTGGACAGGTTGTTGGGGAGGCTCCACATCACTACATGTTTACTGGACCTGGTTGGTGCTGGCCACACAGGAGGTGACACGAGGCTGGCTCCAGGGGATTATCAACGCTTCTTTGTTGGAAGGGGTTTTCCCTGCCGTCTTGAAAGAGGCGGTGGTGAGACCCCTCCTCAAGAAGCCTTCCCTGGACCCAGCTATTTTGGGTAATTATCGTCCGGTCTCCAACCTTCGCTTTGTTGCGAAGGTTGTAGAGAGCGCTGTGGCGCGGCAGCTACCCCAATACCTGGATGAAGCTGTCTATCTAGACCCGTTCCAGTCCGGCTTCCGATCCAGATACAGCACAGAGACAGCTTTGGTCGCGTTGGTGGATGATCTCTGGAGGGCCAGAGACAGGGGTTATTCCTCTGCCCTGGTCCTGTTAGATCTCTCAGCGGCTTTTGATACCATCGACTATGGTATCTTGCTGCACCGGTTGGGGGGATTGGGAGTGGGAGGCACCGTTTATCGGTGGTTCTCCTCCTATCTCTCTGACCGGTCGCAGACGGTGTTGACAGGGGGGCAGAGGTCGGCCGCGAAGCGCCTCACTTGTGGGGTGCCGCAGGGGTCAATTCTCTCGCCCCTCCTGTTCAACATCTATATGAAGCCGCTGGGTGAGATCATCAGTGGCTTTGGGGTGAGATACCAGCTGTACGCTGACGACACTCAGCTGTACTTCTCCACCCCGGGCCACCCCAACGAAGCTGTTGAAGTGCTGTCCCAGTGTTTGGAAGCCGTACGGGTCTGGATGGGGAGGAACAGGCTCAAGCTCAATCCCTCCAAGACGGAGTGGCTGTGGATGCCGGCACTCCGATTCAGTCAGCTGCAGCTGCAGCTGACTGTTGGAGGCGAGTTATTGGCCCCAAAGGAAAGGGTGCGCAACTTGGGAGTTCTCCTGGATGAACGGCTGTCATTTGAAGATCATTTGACGGCCGTCTCCAGGAGGGCTTTTCACCAGATTCACTTGGTTCGCCAGTTGCGCCCCTTCCTTGATCGGGATGCCTTATGCACGGTCACTCACGCTCTTGTCACTTCTCGTTTGGATTATTGCAATGCTCTCTACATGGGGCTCCCCTTGAAGTGCACTCAGAGGCTTCAGTTAGTCCAGAATATAGCTGCGCGGGTGATAGAGGGAGCTCCACGTAGCTCCCATATAACACCACTCCTGCGCAGACTGCACTGGCTGCCTGTGGTCTTTCGGGTGCACTTTAAGGTTTTGGTTACGACCTTTAAAGCGCTCCATGGCTTAGGGCCTGGGTACTTACGGGACCGCCTGCAGTTACCTCATGCCTCCCACCGACCCGTACGCTCACACAGAGAGGGACTTCTCAGGGTGCCGTCCACCAAACAATGTCGGCTGGCGGCCCCCAGGGGAAGATCCTTCTCTGTGGGGGCTCCTACCCTCTGGAATGAACTTCCCCCTGGTTTACGCCAAATTTCTGACCTTTGGACCTTTCGCCGCGAATTGAAAACGTATTTATTTACTCGCGTTTTCGGCCAATTGTATAATAAGTTTTTTAATTTTGTTTTTAATTGTATATTGTATTGTTTGTTTTTATTCTGGCTGTACACCGCCCTGAGTCCTTCGGGAGAAGGGCGGTATAGAAATCTAATAAATAATAATAATAATAAAAGGTTGACTCAGCCTTCCATCCTTTATAAGGTAGGTAAAATGAGGACCCAGATTGTTGGGGGGGCAATAAGTTGACTTTGTATATAATATACAAATGGATGAAGACTATTGCTTGACACAGTGTAAGCCGCCCTGAGTCTTCGGAGAAGGGCGGGATATAAATGCAAATTAAAAAAAAAAAAGCAGGTGCTTTTCCTTCCTCCAGGACCTGTTTTGCAAATTTGAGAGGTTAGGTCAGACCGATGGAAGACCTACTGAAAGGTCAAGGAAATAGTTGACTTGTCCCATCTCCATGGGAGTTGGAGGTCCATATCTTACTAGGCGACCAGATGCTATTTCTTCTCCAGAACCTATTTTGGAAACGGACAGGATTGGAAATCCAGAGCAATTCAACCTCTAATGAAAATTCAAGGAGATCGTTGACTTTTCTCTCCATCTCCAAAGAAAGTTCGGTGTCCGCCTCCTAACTAGGCGTTCTCTGCTTAGGATCAGCTTTGTCTCAAATCAAGTAATTCTTCAGAAAAAATATTCCTCCCTGATTTTGTATTACCTATCATTTTTATTTGATTTTTTTTATTGTTCAATCAACTGGAGCCCCCATTCTCTGTTCTCTCCTGCAATTTTCAGTTTAGTGCCCGATGACTGAGTTTTATGATTCAGCCTTCCCACTGTCCCTGTTCAGCTTTGAAGTTAGACTAGAATAGAGCTGGAAGGGACCTTGGAGGTCTTCTAGTCCAGCCCCCTGCTCAAGCAGGAGACCCTCTACCATTTCAGACAAGTGGCTGCCCAGTCTCTTCTTAAAAACCCCCAGCGATGAAACGTCCACAACTTCTGGTGGCAACTTCTGTTCCACTGGTTAATTGTTCTCACTGTTAGGAAGTTTCTCCTTAATTCCAGCTTGCTTCTCTCCTTGATTAGTTTCCATCCATTGTTTCTTGTCCTGCCTTCAGGGGCTTTGGAAAATAAGTTGACACCCCCCCCTCCTCTTTGCAGCAGCTCCTCAAATACTGGACTGGCACTGCCACGTCCCCCCCGCCAGTCCTTCCTTTCTCTAGACTAGCCAAACCCAATTCCTGCAACTGTTCTTCCTATGTTTTAGTCTCCAGGCCTGTGATCAACTTAGTTGCTCTTCTTTGCACTTTTTCCCGAAATCTCAACATCTTTTTTTTTGTAATGTGGTGACCAAAACTTGATGCGTTAGTCCAAATGTGGCCTTACTAACTGCTGATGTTGCAGCAGGGAAGAGAGGTGCCTGTGTTAATATAAACCCACCCATTTCTCTTCCTTTTATTTTTTTTTAGTTTTTATTTCTTGAAAGATATTTGAGCTGCTGAATTTCACCAAAAATTTCCGTTTAAACCAGGGATGCTATTCAGCAGGTTCTGACAGGTTCTGGAGAACTGGTAGCGGAAAATTTGAGTAGTTCGGAGAACCGGCAAATGCCACCTCTGGCTGGCCCCAGAGTGGGGTGGGAATGGAGATTTTGCAGGATCCTTCCCTTGGAGTGGGGAGGGAATGGGGATTTTGCAGTATCCTTCCCCCAGAGTGGGGTGGGAATGGAGATTTTGCAGTATCCTTCCCCTGGAGTGGGGTGGGAATGGAGATTTTGTAATATTTTCCCCTTGGGGAGGGGTGGGAATAGAGATTTTGTAGTATCCTTCCCCTGGGGAGGGGTGGAAATGGAGATTTTGCAGTATCCTTCCCCTGAAGTGGGGAGGGGGTGGGAATGAAGATTTTGCAGTATCCTTCTCTTGGAGTGGGGAGGGAATGGGGATTTTGCAATATCCTTCCCCCTGGAGTAGAGAGGGAATGGGGATTTTGCAGTATCCTTACCCTGGAGTGGGGAGGAAATGGGGATTTTGCAGTATCCTTCCCCTGGAATGGGAAGGAAATGGGGATTTTGCAGTATCCTTCCCCTGGAGTGGGGAGGAAATGGGGATTTTGCAGTATTCTTCCCCTGGAATGGGGTGGGAATGGAGATTTTGCAGTATCTTTCCCCTGGAGTGGCGTGGGAATGGGGATTTTGCAGTATCCTTCCCCTGGACTGGGGTGGGAATGGAGATTTTGCAGTATCCGTCCCCTGGCACACCCACCAATCCACACCACGCCCACCAAGCCACGCCCACAGTAAAAAAAATATTGAATTCCACCACTGGTTTAAATGTTACGTTGTGGCTTTTAAAAAAAAAAGGAGTGGGGGGAATATAATCAGTATGGCTCTACACTCTTTCCTTCCGTGTGTGTGTTTGTGTGTGTGTGTGTGTGTGTTGTCACCAAAGTGCATTAGCATCAAATACACCGCGCAGAAGATGTTGAAGGCCAAGGTTGCTTCTTCGCTGATGTTTTTTTTATCCATGGGTGCCAGTTCACCAGTGAAGTGTAGTAGATGTTCCGTTAATTCAGGTCGGAGTTGTGAATTTCTCCTGGGTTCAGAGACGTGCTTTTTTTCTTCCTGGGTGTTTGTGCATAAAAATGTAATCCAGCAGGACCGGGTTATAGAGATTAGAACAGTGATGGCTAACCTTTTCTGGACCAAGTGCCCAAAGCGTGTGCACGAGCGAAAAAACGTAATCCAGCAGGACCGGGTTGTAGAGATTAGAACAGCGATGGCTAACCTTTTCCGGAACGAGTGCCCAAAGTGTGTGCACGAGCGGACGAATGTACGTGCGTGCACCCAAACCCCCAAAATGCAATGTGAGTTTGGCCCCACGTGCATGCTCCCCCTGCATGTGCGTGGATGGCCCTCCGCACATGCCCCAGACCCCCCACTCACACGTACACGCATGCCTTGCACGTGTGCGTGCAGCCCACCTGCACGCATCTTACTCCCACGCATTTGAGACCCAAAGACCAGCTGGCCAGCGGGAGGCGCACGCACCTGCACGGCAGAGCTGAACTGGGGTGACAGCTCGCGTGCCATAAGAGAGGGCGCTGCGTGCCACCTCTGGCACACGTGCCATAGGTTTGCCATCACGGGGTTAGAAGGAAGCTACAGGAAGTCCTCACTTAATCTCCTCCCCAGTTCTGGAGTTACGACAGCCGCCCTCCTCACTGGGGTCATGTAATCGTATTTGAACCATCCTGTGGTCACGTTTCAAATTTCCAGCAAAAAAAATGGCCCATTGAGTAAAATGGTGTTTGCTTAACGGCCACCACAAAAAGGTCACAAAATCAAGAACAATCATGTGACAGCAGCCACTTAATGACAGCCATGACTTACGACCATCATTCGGGGCACATTTTTTTTTGTAAGTTGAGGACTGTCTTTATCTTCTGGACTCAATTCCGGTCGTATGTCGAGGACTACGTCTGCCTGCTGTGCTCCGCTTTGGTCGTAAGTTGAGGGCTCAATTCTGGTCATAAATCAAAGACTGCCTTTATCTTCTGGACTCAATTCCAGTCGTAAGTTGAGGACTACGTCTACCTGCTCTGCTCAGTTCTGGTTATAAGTTGAGGACTCAATTCTGCTCGTAAATTGAGGATTGCCTTTGTCTTCTGCACTCAATTCCAGTTGTAAGTTGAGGGTTTCCTGTATCTTCGGGGCCTAATTCCAGTCGTAAGTCAAGGGCTGCCTGTGTCTTCTGGAATTAATTCTGGTTGTAAGTTGAGGGTTTCCTGTATTTTTTTTATTTGTCAAAAACAACAGTATATGTAAGTATAAGCATGAAATAACCATATGAATTGGATACAATCAAGGGGAACATTAGGACAGGAATGGTAGGCACGTTTGTGCTCTTATGCACCCCCTTACAGACCTCTTAGGAATGAGGTGAAGTCAACAGTAGATAGTCTTTGGTTAAAGCTTTGGGGATTTTGGGAAGAGACCACAGAGTCAGGTAGTGCATTCCAGGCATTAACAACTCTGTTACATATTTTCTACAATCAAGATTGGAGCGGTTCACATTAAGTTTAAATCTATTGTGTGCTCGTGTATTGTTGCGATTGAAGCTGAAGTAGTCTTCGACAGGAAGGACATTGTAGCAGATGATTTTATGAGTTATACTCAGGTCATGCCGAAGGCGGCGGAGTTCTAAATTTTCTAAACCCAAGATTTCAAGTCTGGGGGCATAAGGTATTTTGTTGTATTCAGAGGAGTGGAGTGGAAATATTTACAAATATTTCTTGTAAAATATTTCTGGACACGCTCAATTGTATTAATGTCCGAAATGAGGTGTGGGTTCCAGACAGGCGAGCTGTACTCAAGAATTGGTCTAGCAAATGTTTTGTATGCTTTGTATACAGATGATACAAATCATCTGAGCCCAGATGATTTGTATCATCTGGGCTCAGTTCTGGTCATAAGTAGAAGACTTCCTGTATCTTCTGGACTCAATTTCTGTCATAAGGTGAGGGCTGCCTCTATCTTCTGGGCTTAATTCCAGTCGTAAATCAAGGGCTGCCTCTATCTTCTGGGCTTAATTCCAGTCGTAAGTCAAGGGCTGCCTCTATCTTCTGGGCTTAATGCCAGTCGTAAATCAAGGGCAGCCTCTATCTTCTGGGCTTAATTCCAATCATAAGTCAAGGGCTGCCTCTATCTTCTGGGCTTAATTCCAGTCATAAGTCAAGGGCTGCCTCTATCTTCTGGGCTTAATTCCAGTTGTAAGTTGACGGTTTCCTGTATCTTGCAGGAAGCCAGGGTCAAAGCGATACAACTAGCTCTATCTGACCTGCAGTTGTGGGGCAGGGTAGTCTGCAAGCCAGTTCACCCCAGTGCGAACCCAATGCATTCCGGGTCTCGCCGGGCTCCGAGCCCACCCTCCTCCTCGCAACAGCTGTTAGCCACCAGAAAATGTCCTTGGACAGATTATTCTTTGTACAGGCTGCCCTGTCTCCTTCCACCGCAACACTACTCACCTCCACCAAGAGCCAAAAAAAAATTACTATATTTCTCCCCCTTGCTGAGTAGGCCAAGGGGAACCGCAGAAAAGACGATTAGGCCGTCCCTAATCCATCATTCACTTTCCTCAAGGTGTCTCTTTCGGCAGCTGTCAGAAGTCACCCTGGCAACTTGGAGAGGGGGGGGGGGCTTCTGCAATTTTTCTTCCCCACTTTTAAATTTTTAAAATCCTTTTGCCTCTGTCCCAGTTCTGTCCCTTCTGAACTGCCTTACCTGGGAGCTCTGCAGAGCTTAAACAGGTGTGAAGGATGAGGCAGACAACAGGCCAGGTTGTAGCAAGGTGAGGATCGGGGAGAAATCCACGGGGAAGCTGTGAACATAAGGAACTGGGGTGAAAGCAATCATTGGAGGTGGGGGGGATTGGCTTTTTTTTCTGTATCTCTTATTGTGTGGATGAGGTCTGTCTAAATAGGTCTTTTATAGGAAGGGAAGGAGGGAAGGAAAGAAGGAAGGAAGGAAGGGAGGGAGGGAGGGAAGGAAGGAGAGAAGGAGGGAAGGGATATGATGGATAGATAAGTGGAAGGAAGGAAGGAAGATGTGATGGATGAATGGGAGAAGGAAGGAAGGAAAGAAGGAAGGGAAGGGAAGGAGAAAAAGAGGGAAGGGATATGATGGATGGGTGGAAGGAAGGAAGGAAGGAAGGAAGGAAGGAAGGAAGGAAGGGACATGATGGGTGGATAGGTGGAAGGAAGGAAAATGTGATGGATGGATGGAAGAATGGAAGGAAGAAAGGAAGGAAGGGAGGGAGATGTGATGGATGAATGGAAGAAGGAAGGAAGGGAGGGAGGGAGGGAGGGAGATGTGATGGATGAATGGAAGAAGGGAAGGAGGAAGGAAGGAAGGAAGGAAGGAAGGAAGGAAGGAAGGAAGGAAGGAAGGAAGGAAGGAAGGAAGGAACATGATGGGTGGATAGGTGGAAGGAAGGAAAATGTGATGGATGGATGGAAGAATGGAAGGAAGAAAGGAAGGGAGGGAGGGAGATGTGATGGATGAATGGAAGAAGGGAAGGAGGAAGGAAGGAAGGAAGGAAGGAAGGAAGGAAGGAAGGAAGGAAGGAAGGAAGGAAGGAAGAGCCATAAATTGAGGACTATCTGTGTTTTATTACAGACTCAGCCACTTGATGATAACTATTTGCTTGGAGAAATTCCAGTACAGGTAGTCCTCGATTTATGACCGCCATTGAGCCCAACGTTTCTGTTGCTAAGTGAGACATTTGTTAAGTGAGTTTTGTCCCATTTTGTGACTTTTCTTGCCACCGTTGCTAAGCGAATCACTGCAGATGTTAAGTCAGGAACAAGGTTGTTAAGTGAATCCGGATTCCCCATTGACTTTGCTCGTCAGTAGGTCGCAAAAGGGGGGTCCCGTGACCCCGCTGCGCCCGTCATAAATGCGAGTCAGTTGCCAAGCATCTGAATTTTGATGACGTGATCGTGGGGATGCTGCCATCGTCGTAAGTGTGAAAAACGGTTGTAAGTCACTTTTCCCAGTTCCGCTGTAACTTCAAACGGTCACTAAATGAACTGTTGTAAGTCGAGGACTGCCTATATTCCACTTGCTCATACCTAAACATTTAATCTTTTGCTGTTGATTTTGACTTTATGCAAAATAATAATAATAATGTCCAAATTAGGATCGCTTGTTCAGTTGATAATCAGTGTTGCTGGTTAAAATGGTAAAGGTAAAAAGTTCCCCTCGCACATACGTGCTAATTGTTCCCGACTCTAGGGGGCGGTGCTCATCTCCGAAGAGCCAGCGCTGTCCAAAGACGTCTCCGTGGTCATGTGGCCGGCATGACTCAACGCCAAAGGTGCCCGGAACGCTGTTCCCTTCCCACCAAAGGTGGTCCCTATTTTTTCTACTTGCATTTTTACGTGCTTTCGAACTGCTAGGTTGGCAGAAGCTGGGACGAGTCACGGGAGCTCACCCCGTTATACGCGGTGCTAGGGATTCGAACTGCTGAACTGCCGACCTTTCGATCGACAAGCTCAGCGTCTTAGCCACTGAGCCACCGCATCCCACGTTGCTGGTTACTATGTGTATATCAATAGTTTTGTAATTATTTTATTTATTTATATCAGAGTTGGTATTCAGCCAGTTCAGACCGGTTCGGGTGAACCGGTAGTGGTGACCTGCAGATGGGCCTGCCCATCCTATATGAAAATATGAAAATATTTGCAGATCCCTCGCATCCTGGACATAAACTGTTTCAACTCCTACCCTCAAAACGACGCTATAGAGCACTGCACACCAGAACAACTAGACACAAGAACAGTTTTTTCCCGAAGGCCATCACTCTGCTAAACAAATAATTCCCTCAACACTCTCAGACTATTTACTGAATCTGCACTACTATTAATCGTTTCATAGTTCCCATCACCAATCTCTTTCCACTTATGACTGTATGACTATAACTTGTTGCTGGCAATCCTTATGATTTATATTGATATATTGATCATCAATTGTGTTGTAAATGTTGTTCCTTGATGAACGTATCTTTTCTTTTATGTACACTGAGAGCATATGCACCAAGACAAATTCCTTGTGTGTCCAATCACACTTGGCCAATAAAATTCTATAATATATCGCTGGTTTTTTTATGCTGCACGCACATCTGGATGGTGCGCGTGAGCAAATTGCAGTGTTGTTTGGTGTCGCATGCGTGCGGGCGCTCACATTTCTGGTACTGGGCAAACTGGTTGCTATAGTATGTGAAGCCCAACACTAATTTTTATGTTCTATTTGCATGCCGCCAAATCCATGCAAACTCACGGCAGTTCATAGGACAGTGAACAAAGGAAAGAGCCGGAAGCAAGTAAAAAGTCCACAGATGAGTAAAAAAATTAAAAATAGCCGCTTTATTAATCCAATAACAGAAATATACCGCTAATTCTAATCCCTGGTAATAATTTTTTTAATAACCCCCCCCCCCCCCCGCACTAAATCAAATCACAACATGCCAGGCACTAACGTGGAAGAACATAGATAAAAGCAATTTGCACTAAGCCGAAAACGAAATTAAGAACAGGAGACGACAACACTATTTGTAAGAATCAGGACATTATGAAAGAGGAGGGAAAGTAGAAGGGGGGACAAAAAAAAAAAGGCTCAAATTGAGGTGTTTTTTTATGCTTTACAGCACTCAGGATTTGCGGCCGAGCGTTCAGAATTAATGAATAAAAAATAACAGTACTCGACGGAATCAATTTTTACTCCTCTTTTCCCTCCCCATTTAATACAACATGAAATGTCCATTTTCACAATGATGCGCCTAAGTGCTCGCTTCTTGCTGACCAAAAAACGTAAGAGAGGGAGAGACCATCTCGAGCTCCCCAAATCCAGGAAACCTGTCAGAAAACAAAAACAAACCAAAAAAAATGCTTCGTAACTTGACCTTCTGTTTCTTCTCCCTGCTCTAGGCTACCTCACGGTCAGTATTGAACCTCTTCCGCCCGTGGTCGTGGGCGACGCCGTTACCCTGAAATGTAACTTCAAGACCGACGGCAGAATGAGAGAAATCGTCTGGTATCGGGTGAGTTGGGTTTGTCTAATCAAGAGGCTCACGGATGGCCAAGAAGGGTCTTTAACACAATACCATATTTCTCCGAAAATAAGACCGGGTCTTATCTTAATTTTTGCTCCAAAAGATGCATTAGGGCTTATTTTCTGGTTAGGTCTTATTTGGGGAGAGAAATATGGTACTAAATGCATCCATTTGGCTGACAATCTTTTTTTTTTTTTTTTATTCAAAAAGTTTTTATTAGTCAAAAAAAAGGTTTATACAAATACATATCAGGTATGGTAAATTTTCATTTTTCTTATCTAAAATAAGAATTTTACTCAAATTTTTTAACACATACAACAGCCATATGGCAAGCAGGTAACACGAAGTAGCTAAGTTTACAAATTTTAAATACGTAATAAAGAAGGGTCAAGAATAAACAGAATATCGTACTAAAGAGAATAAGGAAAACCAACACAATCCCAAATATCTTTATCACTTCCTAGTTTTGGATCTCAGAACTCTGGGTTCAGCCTGACCTAACTCCAGGGCCGCAACAGCGGCAGCCGCTCCGCCCATGATCTATAACCTCCCTTCTTCAATTCCTGGGTCATCTGATTCCAGGAGGGCTTTGTGTTCCTCCACGTAGGCCGTAGCCTCCGCAATTGTACTGATTTTTTCGTAATGCCCTCCCGGAAAATCATCAATCCTCTGGCATCAGCCATCTGAAGCCCACTCCCTTCTGGTACAATTTGCTTGACAAAAAATAATATTTCTTTCTTTTTTCACGTACCTGTCTGGGAATCTGCCTCAGAATGGCTATCTCCCTGCCCCTGTAAATCAGTGCCCCACTCCTATGTTTTCTAAGAATTTCATCTCTCGTCTCTCTTCTCACAAATTTGACATGAACCTCTCTGGGAACTGCATGCGTGCATATTGTAATTAACTCTATAAACTCGATCCACATCCCAATTCATGAAATCAACACCTCTCCCAAGAAATTCTCCCAACAATTTAGTCACAACATCTCTCAAGTCTTCTTGGTCCACTTCTTCCAAATTTTGAAACCTAAGGAAATAAGACATTTTATCCATCTGTAGTCCAAGCACAGCATTGCCTGTCGCTCTCTCTTTCTGCACTGCCCGTATCTCACCCTCCAAACCTTCCACTTTCTGCTTGTTTTCTGCTGAAACTTGTTGAGTATCCTTTAAATCCTTTTGGATAGTCACAATTTCTGCTCTTATTTCATCCAATTTCTTGTCCATATTAGATAACTTTTCCAAAATTCTCCATCTCTCCAGCAGTTGGTCTCTGACCTTTGCCATTAAGGAAAAAAAAAATACAAAATCCTCAGGCAGGCACAGTATCCTTGTAATTTCCTCCGGATCCACCAGGGGCACTCACAGGAGCAACGAGTCCAGAGTACAGTTAGTCAACCAGGAAGTCAAGGGAAGTGATGTCATCAAAATTCTCATAGTGAAGGCGGAAGCTGGACGCCACCACTGTTCCCCAGAAGGAGGGGGGCCTCAAACCTTCCCTCCTAAATTTCTCCATCACCTCTTCTCCAGAGCTCCACAAAACCGGTAATCTTCTTATTTTAAGTTCTCCTCTCTCCAGAATAACTCGTGCTCCTTCCAACCGCAGGGGAGAAAACCCCCGCACCGGAGCACTCCACCACGCCACCGATATTCCTTCCCTTCTCCTCCTCAATTCTTCTCCGTTCCCTGCTCACCACCAGGCTGCTGCAGTTATAAATCCAATGCCCCGGTGTCACCGGGCACAGCGGCCCAGGCGACGACCAAAATAATGGCCGCGGCCTGTGGCCTCCGAACCCCGCCAAGCCTAGGACGCGCCAGCATCGGTCCCCACAGTCCTGTATGTCGGCTGGGAGACCCCTGGCGAGCCGTCCGTGCGGCAGGTGTCCTTTTCGGAACACCTGGCCCCTGAGGGCCTCGGCGGCGGCCGGATTCGGGCGCTGGAGGCAGGAAAAGCCTTCCAGACGTCCGTTGCCGCTGGACACCGGAAGTCGTCTCCTCTGACAATCTTAACTGGGACTTATTTTCTGGTTAGGTCTTATTTTGGGGAAGAAATACGGTATTAAATGTATCCATCTGGTTCACGATCTTAACTGGGGCTTATTTTCTGGTTAAGTCTTATTTTGGGGAGGAAATACGGTACTAAATACGTCCATCTAGTTGACAATCTTAACTGGGCCTTATTTTCTGGTTAGGTCTTATTTTGGGGAGGAAATACGGTATTAAATGTATCCATCTGGTTGACGATCTTAACTGGGGTTTATTTTCTGGTTAAGTCTTATTTTGGGGAGGAAATACGGTATTAAATGTATCCATCTGGTTCACGATCTTAACTGGGGCTTATTTTCTGGTTAAGTCTTATTTTGGGGAGGAAATACGGTACTAAATACGTCCATCTAGTTGACAATCTTAACTGGGCCTTATTTTCTGGTTAGGTCTTATTTTGGGGAGGAAATACGGTATTAAATGTATCCATCTGGTTGACAATCTTAACTGGGGCTTATTTTTTGGTTAAGTTTTATTTTGGGGGCGAAATACAGTACTAAATGCACCCATCTGGCTGTCAATCTTAACTGGGGTTTATTCTGGGGGTAGGGCTTATATTAAGAGGATCCTGAAAAATCTTGCTAGGACTTATTTTCCGGTTGGGTCCTATTTTCAAGGAAACAGGATAACAGACTTGGAAGGGACCTTGGAGGTCTTCTAGCCCAACCCTCTGCTCAGGCGGGAGACCCTATACCATTTCAGACAAACGGTTGTCCAATGTCCAGTGTTGGAGCATCCATTATTCTGGAGGGAAGCCATACCACTGATTAATTGTTCTCACAGTCAGGAAATTTCTCCTTAGTTCCAGGTTGCTTCTCTCCTTGATTAGTTTCCACCCATTGCTTCTTGTCCTGCCCTCAGGAGCTTGGGCTTGGCTCCCTCTTCTTTGGGGCATCTCCTGAGAGATTGGAACACTTCTATCTTGTCCTTCTTTTCATTAAACTAGTTGTGAAGTTTCTGGCAACTTGGAAGCTTTGCAAGTTGACACTAGTCCTAGTCGTTCTTTTCATTAAACAAGACATGCACAATTCCTGCAATTCTAGCACACCGCTGAATTTTACTGTCCCGTCCCATCCCGTCCCATCCCATTCCATGCCATGCCATGCTATGCTATTCTTCATTCCAATATTCTATATTCTATTCCATTCTATTCTTCATTCCAGTATTCTATTCTGTTCTGTTTGTTCTGTTCTGTTCTGTTCTGTTCTGTTCTGTTCTGTTCTGTTCTGTTCTGTTCTGTTCTGTTCTGTTCTGTTCTGTCTGGTCCTGTCCTGTCCTGTCCTGTCCTGTCCTAACCTATCCCATCCCATCCCTATTATTCCATTCTGCCATGCCATGCCTTGCCATGCTATTCTTCATTCCAATATTCTATATCCTATTCCATTCTATTCTTCATTCCAGTATTTTATTATGTTCTGTTCTTTCTGTCCCGTCCCGTCCCATCCCGTCCCATCCCATCCTATTCCTATTATTCCATTCTTCCATTCCATTCCATGCTATGCTATGTTATGCTATGCTATACAATGCTATGCTATTCTTCATTCCAATATTCTGTATTCTATTCCATTCTATTCTTCATTCTAATATTCTATTCTGTCCCATCCCGTCCCGTCCCGTCCCGTCCTATTCCTATTCCATTCTTCCATTCCATTCCTTTCCATTCCATTCCATTCCATTCCTTTCCTTTCCATTCCATTCCATTCCATATATGCTATCCTATCCTATCCTATCCTGTCCTATCCTATCCTATCCTATCCTAACCTATCCCATCCCATCCTATTATTCCATTCTGCCATGCCATGCCTTGCCATGCTATTCTTCATTCCAATATTCTATATCCTATTCCATTCTATTCTTCATTCCAGTATTTTATTATGTTCTGTTCTTTCTGTCCCGTCCCGTCCCATCCCGTCCCATCCCATCCTATTCCTATTATTCCATTCTTCCATTCCATTCCATGCTATGCTATGTTATGCTATGCTATACAATGCTATGCTATTCTTCATTCCAATATTCTGTATTCTATTCCATTCTATTCTTCATTCTAATATTCTATTCTGTCCCATCCCGTCCCGTCCCGTCCCGTCCTATTCCTATTCCATTCTTCCATTCCATTCCTTTCCATTCCATTCCATTCCATTCCTTTCCATTCCATTCCATATATCCTATCCTATCCTATCCTATCCTATCCTATCCTATCCTGTCCTATCCTATCCTATCCTATCCTATCCTATCCTATCCCGTATTTTCTATTCTATTCTATTCTATTCTATTCTATTCTATTCTATTCTATTCTATTCTATTCTATTCTATTCTACTCTACTCTACTCTACTCTACTCTACTCTACTCTACTCTATATTCTATTCTGTTCTATTCTATTCTATTCTACTCTACTCTACTCTAGTCTACTCTACTCTATATTCTATTCTATTCTATTCTATTCTGTTCTGTTCTATTCTATTCTATTCTATTCTATTCTATTCTATTCTATTCTATTCTACTCTACTCTACTCTACTCTACTCTACTCTACTCTACTCTACTCTATATTCTATTCTATTCTATTCTATTCTATTCTATTTTCTTTTATATACAGTGAGAGCATCTGCACCAAGACAAATTCCCTGTGTGTCCAATCACACTTGGCCAATAAAAATTCTATTCTATTCTATTCTATTCTATTCTATTCTATTCTATTCTATTCTATTCTATTCTATTCTATTCATTCCTTATTTTCTATTCTATTCTATTCATTCCATATTTTCTATTCTATTCTATTCTATTCTATTCTATTCTATTCAGTCCATATTTTCTATTCTATTCTATTCTATTCTATTCTATTCAATTCTATTCTATTCTATTCTATTCATTCCTTATTTTCTATTCTATTCTATTCATTCCATATTTTCTATTCTATTCATTCCATCTATTCTATTCTATTCTATTCTATTCTATTCTATTCTATTCTGTCCATATTTTCTATTCTATTCTATTCTATTCTATTCTATTCTATTCTATTCTATTCTATTCTATTCTATTCTATTCTATTCTATTCTATTCCATTCCTTAATTCTATTCTATTCTATTCCCTGTCCCGAATTTTTGCCTCCTTTTAACCACCGGTGGAGTTCTCCGGCTTACACACCCCAAAACACACACTTGTAAATTGTCCTGCATCTATTAGCAATCTGTGTCAACACCATTTAGTTCTGGATCACCTGAACGGAGTCAGAAGGCGCCTTATCTGCAAACCCATTAAATTTTCAGGTTGTGGACGGAATTGAAAACCTGCCTGAGTATTTTGATTGCCATTCATCGCCCTCCGAGATTTCTTTGGCCAACTGTGACCCCAAAAAAAAATGAGAAAAAAAAATGGTCGTTCTGTATCTTATCTCTGTGCCCCTAGCAATCTCTCTCTCTCTCTCTCTCTCTCTCTCTCTCCGTGTGTGTGTGTGTGTGTATATATATATATATATAGTATATTTAGAATTCAGTTGTATTCTTGCTGTGACTCTGTGCAAGGTCATTTCTTCAAAAATGGAAATATTTTCAAGACGCTTCGATTTGGAAATAACTCAATCCCACCCGCCATCAGTTCAAAATGGCAAAATTGGAGCAATTGTGCGAATTCAAAGAAGGGGTCGAGCGGGTTTGTACACCCTTAACGGCCCGATGTGCAGAAAGGTTCGGACCAAATTAGGCATTTATTCAGCGTTTCTTCAATCTGCTCGTCAACAGTAGCGTTCTGGATAGATGATAAAGATATATATATATCAGTAGCAGAAGCAGCAAATTGCGCCACAGACTAGCACGAATGAGAAAAAGGAACAGAGCATACAATTCATCGCGTCTTTAGAATAGGAGCGGTTGCAAGGGTCTCTGTTTAATTTCTCCAAACAAAGCCCCCTTTTTTTTCAGACGGAAAAGAGATCCCACAAACCAGTGGTGGGATTCAAATTTTTTTTTGCTACCGGTTCAGTGGGTGTGGCTTGGTGGGCGTGGCAGGAGAAGGATATTGCAAAATCTCCATTCCCTCCCCACTTCTGGGGAAGGATACTGCAAAATCCCCATTCCGTCCCCACTCCAGGGAGAAGGATACTGCAAAATCCCCATTCCCTCCCCACTCCAGGGGAAGGATACTGCAAAATCCCCATTCCCTCCCCAGTCCAGTTGGAAGAATACTGCAAACTCCCCATTCCCTCCCCACTCAAGGGGAAGGATATCACAAACTCCCCATTCCCTCCCCACTCCAGGGGAAGGATATTGCAAACTCCCCATTCCCTCCCCACTCCAGGGGAAGGATACTGCAAAATCCCCATTCCGTCCCCACTCCAGGGAGAAGGATACTGCAAAATCCCCATTCTCTCCCCACTCCAGGGGAAGGATATTGCAAAATCCCCATTCCCTCCCCACTCCAGGAAGAAAGATACTGCAAAATCCCCATTCCCTCCCCAGTCTAGGGAGAAGGATATTGCAAAATCCCCATTCCCTCCCCACTCCAGGGAAAAAGATACTGCAAAATCCCCATTCCCACCCCACTCCAGGGGGAAGGATACTGCAAAATCCCCATTCCCTCCCCACTCCAGGGAGAAAGATACTGCAAAATCCCCATTCCCTTTCCACTCTGGGGCCAGCCAGAGCTGAAATTTGCCGGTTGCTCCAAACTGCTCAAAATTTCCACTGCCGGTTCTCCAGAACCTGCTGGATTTCCCCCCTGGATCGGATGCAATTCAACAGAAATATTGTAGGAAGCCATTATGGGCCATCAGGTGGTGGCTTCTTCATATAGACTCATTTCCTCATGGTCCATCATGGTCAGGAAAGATCATCAGATGTCTTCCACGAGTCTTCTCTTTGATCCGTAAAACTGGCCCCTTCTAATTGACTTTAAAATTGTTTGTAAAGCCAACTTGGGGAGGAGCTGTTGTGTCCATTGGGCAGCTCTATACATTCGTTTTAATAAATCAAATCAAATCCTCTTGTCTGTATGATCCATGCAGCAGTTCGGATTTACACCCGTGCCCTTTGCAAAAAGATGGAAAGTGTTGCCCGAGAACATAGAGTCGTAACAGTCACCTCATTAAAAGCGAAAGCAAAAAAAAATTAAAATTAAAATACCGCCAGCCCTGTTTGCAGAAGTGTGAATTGATGGTGATAATTAACCGCTGTGGTGTTTAATAGATTATCCGGTTCGGTTAATTGATTGGACAACTCTTTGGAGAGACGAAAAAAGGGGTCAGGTCCTTTTTAAGGTTTTTATTTTTTATTTTTTTACAGAATTGATGCATTGTTTTTCATATCCGTTTTGCAAATCTTAAACTTATTTAGAAGAGCCTGTCAGACTGTCTCTGATTATATTTAGGAAAGAAAACACCTTGACTTCATTTGAAAATAAAGAAAAGTACTTTTACTAAATACATCTGGATTACAGCTGTGGATAGTTGAATCTGAGACCAAATATGGCCAACATCCCATATCCCCTCGTTAGTCCCTCCTCCCCCCCAAAAGGTCAGGCAGGACTGAGCCAATGCCAGCTCCCTCTCGCTCCCCCCCCCATCTTCTTTCGAAGGTCTCCGGCTGCTTGAAAAGCCCACCCGTCTGGTCTTCATGCTGATTTCAAACCTAGCCTCCCCCCCCTTCTCCTTTTTTATGTCACTCTTAAAGGGCCCTCTTCCTTTTAACCTGAATAGGATAGTAATACACCTTAAGTCCATGAGCTATTCTACATCAAACATAATGACATTGCAATTTAACTGCTAAATATAAAATGCACAAATAGAGGTGAAGATTGGAGTGGAGGCTGACAGAGCCGTTGTTTCATCTGTCTGGCTGAAGGACAGACCAATATTATCTCTAAAAAGGCATTAGATACGAGGGTGGGTGTATATATGTAAGTGTGTGTGTTGCTGATAAAGAAATAAAGGGAGACTAGTATAGATCCATTTCAAGCTTTTTAGCCATATATATAAATTTTAATTACTTCAGTTCTGGAGCTGGTAGAATATCTGTTTTTTGTTTTACAAATATACCTGGAACTCATATTTTTAGAATAGTTTGTTATCTCTATCTCTATCTCTATCTCTATCTCTATCTCTATCTATCTCTATCTCTATCTCTATCATCTATCTCTTTATCTATCTCTATCTCTATCTCTATCTCTATCTCTATCTCTATCTCTATCTATCTCTATCTCTATCTCTCTATGTATCTATCTATCTGTCTATCTATCTATCTATCTATCTATCTATCTATCTATCTATCTATCTATCTATCCATCCATCCAGTGGTGGGATTCAAGTAATTTAACAACCGGTTCTCTGCTCTTATGATTTCTTTTAAAAGCCAGTTTGCCAAACTGCTCAGAAAGTTAACAACTGGTTCTCCCGAAGTGGTGCGAACTGGCTGAATCCCACCACTGTATCTATCTATCTATCTATCTATCTATCTATCTATCTATCTATCTATCTATCTATCTATCTATCTATCTATCTATCCCCCCCTTCCTTCTCTTATTTCTTAACCAATTCTATGCAAATTTAAGCAAGAATTTAATTAAGGTCTCATTTAAACTTCCCATTGCTAATAGTAATAAAAGAGACCTGTTGCAACTGAGAATTTTGTTGCTGGGTGGATAAATTGTCACTTTATGCGTGAGAGATAAAAAGAAAGATTTTATTTTTATTTTTACAGAATTGATGCATTGTTTTTCATATCCGTTTTGCAAATCTTAAACTTATTTAGAAGAGCCTGTCAGACTGTCTCTGATTATATATAGGAAAGAAAACACCTTGACTTCATTTGAAAATAAAGAAAAGTACTTTTACTAAATACATCTGGATTACAGCTGTGGATAGTTGAATCTGAGACCAAATATGGCTAACATCCCATATCCCCTCGTTAATCCCTCCTCCCCCCAAAAGGTCAGGCAGGGCTGGGCCAATGCCAGCTCCCTCTCGCCCCCCCCCCATCTTTTTTCGAAGGTCTCCGGCTGCTTGAAAAGCCCACCCGTCTGGTCTTCATGCTGATTTCAAACCTAGCCTCCCCCCTCCCCCCCTTCTCCTTTTTTATGTCAGACGACACTCTTAAAGGGCCCTCTTCCTTTTAACCTGAATAGGATAGTAATACACCTTAAGTCCATGAGCTATTCTGCATCAAACATAATGACATTGCAATTTAACTACTAAATATAAAATGCACAAATAGAGGTGAAGATTGGAGTGGAGGCTGACAGAGCCGTTGTTTCATCTGTCTGGCTGAAGGACAGACCAATATTATCTCTAAAAAGGCATTAGATACGAGGGTGGGTGTATATATGTAAGTGTGTGTGTTGCTGATAAAGAAATAAAGGGAGACTAGTATAGATCCATTTCAAGCTTTTTAGCCATATCTATAAATTTTAATTATTTCAGTTCTGGAGCTGGTAGAATATCTGTTTTTTGTTTTACAAATATACCTGGAACGCGTATTTTTAGAATAGTTTGTTATCTCTCTCTCTATCTCTATCTCTATCTTTATCTTTATCTCTCTCTCTCTCTCTCTCTCTCTCTCTCTCTCTCTCTCTCTCTCTCTCTCTCTCTCTATCTCTATCTCTATCTCTATCTCTATCTCTATCTCTATCTCTCTCTCTATCTCTATCTCTCTCTATCTCTATCTCTATCTCTATCTCTATCTCTCTATGTATCTATCTATCTGTCTATCTGTCTATCTGTCTATCTATCTATCTATCTATCTATCTATCTATCTATCTATCTATCTATCTATCTATCTATCTATCTATCTATCCAGTGGTGGGATTCAAGTAATTTAACAACCGGTTCTCTGGTCTTATGATTTCTTCTAAAAGCCAGTTTGCCAAACTGCTCAGAAGGTTAACAACTGGTTCTCCCAAAGTGGTGCGAACTGGCTGATTCCCACCACTGTATCTATCTATCTATCTATCTATCTATCTATCTATCTATCTATCTATCTATCTATCTATCTATCTATCCCCCCCCTTCCTTCTCTTATTTCTTAACCAATTCTATGCAAATTTAAGCAAGAATTTAATTAAGGTCTCATTTAAACTTCCCATTGCTAATAGTAATAAAAGAGACCTGTTGCAACTGAGAATTTTGTTGCTGGGTGGATAAATTGTCACTTTATGCGTGAGAGATAAAAAGAAAGATTTTTATTTTTTTTAAAGTATCTTCGCTCCCAGGTAGTTGGGTGGATATTGTGGGATGTTCAGGGACGGAGAACTTTTTGCAAGTCTCTCGCAAATCTCCTTCTTGTGTCAGGGTTCCCACAGATGCCCTGATTAAATCATGAGCCTCGAGCCAAGCTTCAAGATTTCAGAAGAAATCCAGTTATTTATTAGGAGCTTCATGTCCGCAGGTTCCAAGTGAAGCCAACTCTGACCCCATATAATTTACGCCCCAATCACGACCCTGTTTCCCCCTCCCCCCAGGGCGTGTCATCAATCCCATTCACCAACGGAGCAATTTCCCCGGGTTGTAGACATCACTCCCCTCCAGCCGCTGTGGGTAACCCTGGGAGACAGCCTTGAAAGAGATAAGTCTGGAATGTAGTTCTGTTTTTGGCTGCCCGTGCTGCTTCGTCAGTTTTCCCATCCCCCTTGCCTATGGCAACTTGAGAGCAGGCCCGGGGTGCTTTGTGAGTTGTCATTTTGTGTGTTTGTGTGTGCTGTTTTGGTTACTTTAGATGCCACAGTTGCCGTCCTTGAGTGAGGATGCAAATTCTGAACCGGCGCATTATACGTTCTCAAATTTTGCTAATCTGACCGATTCTACTCCTGGTGGTCTCCCGTCCCAATGACTTCAGTCCATCGACCCCCATCCTTCCTCTTGTGCTTCACGGCTTGCAGATATGAGTGTGCCCCCAACCACCCCGATATGCATCTGCATAGCTATCCTTTACCTCCACTCGGTTGCTATTCTCAGTAATACTGGATTAGCCTGCTTTTCCCTGGAGAGAGAGAAAAGATTCGTTTCTGTTTTGCATAATCCTCTACGGGTTTGGAAAAGTACTGTCGTCCGGCAATAAGATGGGTGTGTGTGTGTATGTGTGCACGCCTGTGGTGTGACTGAGTGTGCAGGGGACACAAATCATCTCTACACGCTGAGTAGTGAAAAACAGGGGAGGTAGATGAAGCAATATTTTTCAATTTTTAATCTGGAAACAGAAAGAGAAAAGTGGGGAGGGAGGGAGGGAAAGAAAGAAAAAAAGAAAAGAGAGAGAGAATGAAGGGAAGGGAAGAAGGAAGGAAGGAAAGAAAGACAAAAGAAAGAGAGAGAAAGAGAGAGAGAGAGAGAGAGAAAGGGGAAGGAAGGAAGGAAGGGAAAGAAAGAAAAGAAAGGATGAAAAGAGAGAGAGAAGGAAAGAAAGAGAAAGAAAGAAAGAAAGAAAGAAAGAAAGAAAGAAAGGGGAAGGGGAAGGAAGGAAGGGAGAGGGAGGGAAAGGAAAGGAAGGGAAAGAAAGAAAAGGAAGGAAGGAAGAATAGAGAGAAAGAAGGAAGGGAAAGGAAGAAAGACAAAGAAAGAGAAGGAAAGAAAGAGAAAGGGAAAAAAAGAAAAAAGAAAGAAAGAGGAAGAGGAAGAGGAAGAGGAAGGAAGGAAGGAAGGAAGGAAGGGAGAAGGAGGGAGGGTAAGAAAGAAAAGGAAGGAAGAAAGAGATAGAGAAGGAAGGGAAGGAAAGAAAGACAAAGAAAGAGAAGGAAAGAAAGAAAGAGAAAGAAGGGGAGGAAGGGAGAGGGAAGGAAGGGAAAGAAAGAAAAGGAAGGAAGGAAGAAAAGGAAAGGAAGGCAAAGAAAGAAAACTGCGACTCTTTCTAACAGATCAAATTGGCATCTTAGCTGCCTTCTCACTATCTCCTCTGGTTGTTATCGTGACCTCCTTCCTAGAGGGCGGGGCGTCCAGCAGCGCTTAGAAAAGGCCAATTATGAGGCTCTGAACTTTCTTGGCTGCCAGGTTAACGTCCCCTCTGCCCACCGAGGGCAACTCTCAGAATTCAAGGGAGGGACCGTTTCAACCTGTGCCAAGGAAACAGATGGCGAGCACCGGGCTGCGCTTGGCCACAGGTGGGAAATTGCATTTGTGAACATTTGTGCCAGGCTGGCTGGATCTTTTGTTAAGGAGTGGAACACACCATGCGATCCTTTGGCATGCAGGGAGTGACTTGGCTTGTCCTTCCTCCCTTCCATTCCTTCCTTCCTTCCTTCCTTCCTTCCTTCCTTCCTTCCTTCCTTCCTTCCTTCATTACATCTTCCTCTCTCTCTCTCCCTCCCTCCATTCCTCCCTCCCATCCATCCATCCATCACATCTTCCTTCCATCCTTCCTTCCTTCTTCATTCATCCATTACATCATCCTCCTCCTCCCTTTGTCCATCCATCCATCCATCACATCTCCCTTCCTTCCTCCTTCCATCCTTCCTTCCTTCATTACATCTTCCTCTCTCTCTCTCCCTCCCTCCATTCCTCCCTCCCATCCATCCATCCATCACATCTTCCTTCCATCCTTCCTTCCTTCTTCATTCATCCATTACATCATCCTCCCTCCCTCCCTTTTGTCCATCCATCCATCCATCACATCTCCCTTCCTTCCTTCCTTCCTTCCTTCCTTCCTTCCTTCCTTCTTCATTCATCCATTACATCTTCCTCCCTCCCTTCCATCCATCCATCCATCACATCTTCCTTCCATCCTTCCTTCCTTCTTCATTCATCCATTATATCTTCCTCCCTCCCTCCCTCCCTTTGTCCATCCATCCATTCATCCATCACATCTCCCTTCCTTCCTTCCTTCCTTCCTTCCTTCCTTCCTTCTTCATTTATCCATTACATCTTCCTCCCTTCCTCCCTTTCGTCCATCCATCCATCCATCACATCTCCCTTCCTTCCTTCCTTCCTTCCTTCCTTCTTCATTTATCCATTACATCTTCCTCCCTTCCTCCCTTTCGTCCATCCATCCATTACATCTCCCTTCCTTCCTTCCTTCCTTCCTTCCTTCCTTCCTTCCTTCCTTCCTTCCCTCCTTCCTCCCTCCCTCCCTCCCTCCCTCCCTCCCTCCTGATTTTTAATTTCCATGGGGTCTGAGTTCTGACGGCTTTCATGCCTTTTGACAGTGGTGAGTTCTGATTCCAAACTGTCTGTTGGTATTTCTTCTTTTTCTTCCCTGGCTCGGTTGTTCCAATCGCCCAGGAAGAAAAGCATTCAATCAAAGGAAATGTGTCATTTCAGGGAGCATTATTTCAACTCCCATGGTGTTAGCGTGTTTCATTATACAGCGGCTACTTGTTTTTCGCCCCGTGTACGCCATCCTGCAACCCAGAGCCAAGTGAAATATTTAAAATAGTGGTATGATCCTCTTTGCATTTAGTGAGAATGCTCTCTCTCTTTCTCCCCCCCCCCCCCCGGCCTCCTGCTGCTTGTAAGTTGATTCTCATGGTTCGCCAAGGAATCTAATACATTTTTTTCCCTTAAGAGATAGAATCCTTTGTAGTCGGAACAGCACAATTTCATTATCAAGTCCCGCTGCTGTTCTGCAGTTTGCAGAAATATTTCTCCATTCCCAGGAGAGGAAAGTCTATCAGGTTTTTTCCTTTGGTGGGTGGGGTTGTTGTTTTTTTGGCACAGCCCCCTCTAACAGTTTTCTCACCTCTTGCGCCGACAGAAGATAGTGACGGTGTCTCAACGAGACCCTCATGATGGGGACAACCGCGATCCACCAAACAGACTTTGGTTTGTAGATGGCTTAAGCTCCAGCTGGCTGTTCGTTCCAAGGGGATTTGGAAGAGCACGCTCAAAATTTCAATCGGATATCTCTTCCCCACCACCCACCCCCACCCTTGAAGTGAAAAGAGGAGAGGAGGAGGGAAGAGAGGAGGAGAATGGGAGGGAGAAAAGAGGAGAGGAGAGGGGGGAAGAAGAAGAATGGGAGGGTGAGAAGAGAAGGAGAATGGGAGAAGGAGAAGAAAGGAGAATATGAGGAGGAGGAGGAGGAGAGAATGGAAGGAAAGAAGAGAAGAGAAAGAGAATGGGAGAAGGAGAAGAAAGGAGAATGTGAGTGGGAGGAGGAGAGAATGGAAGGAAAGAAGACAAGAGAAGGAGAATGGGAGAAGGAGAAGAAAGGAGAATGTGAGTGGGAGGAGGAGGAGGAGGAGGAGAGAATGGAAGGAAAGAAGACAAGAGAAGGAGAATGGGAGAAGGAGAAGAAAGGAGAATATGAGGAGGAGGAGGAGGAGAGAATGGAAGGAAAGAAGAGAAGGAGGATGGGAGAAGGAGAAGAAGAGAATGGAGAAGAGAGGAGAGGAGAATGGGAAAAGGAGAAGGAGAAGAGAAGGAGAATGGGAGAAGGAGAGATTGGAAAAGATAGAAGAGAAGAGAAGAGAATGGGAAAAAAGAGGAGAAGAGAAGGCGAATGGGAGGGGGAGAAGAGAAGAGGAAGAAGGAGAATGGGAGGAAGAGAAAAGAGAAGAGAGAGAAGGAGAAGAGAAGGAGAATGGGAGAAGGAGAAGAGAAGAGGAAGAAGGAGAATGGGAGGAGGAGAAGAGAAGAGGAAGAAGGAGAATGGGAGAAGGAGAAGAGAAGAGAAGAGGGAGAAGGAGAAGGAGAAGAGAAGGAGAATGGGGGAAAAGAGGGAGTGGGAGAAGAGAAGGAGAATGGGAGAAGGAGAAGGTAAGAGGGAGAAGAAGAATGGGAGGAGGAGAAGAGAGAAGAGGGAGAAGGAGAAGAGAAGGAGAATGGGAGAGGAAGAAGAGAAGAGAAAAGGGAGAAGGAGAACGGGAGGAGGAGAGAGAAGAGAAGAGACTTACTTCGTGCATCCCATGGAACTCTTCAGTGGGATGATGTTACACGGTTTGGGTCAACGAAGATCTTTCAGCTGTGCTTCGAACCCGTCAACTTCTCTACCCTCATTGAGTCCCCGAGCCTCAACGCTGTTGAGAGTTGAAGCTGTCTCGGATCCCTTCGTCCTCCCGAGAAGACATTTATCAATCTGGACCATTTGCTCGTCTGCACAGCTCACTGCCCCATAAAAGCCGTCGCTGGAATTGATGCAGAAGGACGTCATGAAATCCGGTGGTTGGGAAGGAACAAAGGAGGAACGCGTTTTTACGCACCCACGAAAGGGGACCATCAGAGCATGGGGCGGTCAATCTCTAGGGGCTCCAAGAGGAAGCGTAGGGCATCTTCTCCATTGCAAACCACGTCCTGTGGAGTCTGTTCATGCTTCCACTGTCCGCAAAGTGGCCTTCTTAATGATTGATCACCAGAGCTACAGATTCAGAGGACTCCTGCCAAATGTTTGCTCTTCTCTGCGATAGGACTTTGGCCCTCCTCTCCACTGGTTTTACATCTCCAGGAGGGGCATGGTAATTGTGCCAGTAACACCATCTCCATGCTGGCGCCAAGGTCACTGTGTACTTACTGCCCTTCAGGGAGCCTGGAAAACCTAGGATAGATGCCAGCTTATTGGCAAGAGCCTTCTGTAAACTCCTAGCACCAGGGAAGGGTCTTGACCAAGGACGAGTGGCAGCAGGCAGGATCTTTCAGCTCCCTTCCTTTCTTGAAACTCCGTGTGGTACGATGCCAATCTTTAACTCGTCTGCTGATCTCAAACATCGTTCGCTGGTCTTATTTTAACCTCGCGGACTTTTTGTGTGAGAGATGGTTACGCTAAGGCTTTAAAAAAAAAACACACACACCCTGACTTTTGGCATATTGATGTTTCCCATTAAAATAATCCAGCCATCGTATTAAGAGCTGGGCAGAAACTCAATTTGGAGAAGGGAATCAGAGGCGGTTTAATTGAATCTTCAGATCTAATCAACTTTACAAATCGAATGGGATGCGAGCGGATACCTCTAAATCAATTTGGAGCGCGGGAATGCTTCAGAATCACGTTGGATTGATTTTCCTAATTGATTCAAATTGTCGAATCGGAGCGATTTTCCAAATTAAATCCATGAGGCAAATAAGATTTGGCCCAACGGGCCTCGGAATGGAGATGGTATCCAGATCCCTCAAACCTGGAACAACACGGCAAACCGTGGCGGATTTTAGAAGAATTTCTTTAACGCAGTCCTACCCAGGGGTGGGCTTCAAACATTTTAGCAAGGGGTTCTCTGCCATGGTGGGCGTGGCTAGTCGGCCTCCTGCACTGCAGGGGGGAGCGTTTTTGCCCTCCCCGGGCTCCGGAGGCTTTTCTCGAGCCTCCGAGAGGGCGAAAACAGCCTCCCCAGGCTCTGGAGGCCTGAACTTCCGCTAGGCCTGTTTTTCGCCCTCCTTGAGCCTCTGCGCGCACCCTACACTTATCTGCATCCAAAACGGGCTGCAGAGGGACCCCTGGAAAGGGCGGAGCAGGATGGGCTGGGGTTCTCCGAACTGCACAGAATCTTAGCAAGAGGTTCCCCCGAACCCCCAGCAACCTGCGAACCCCCAGCATCATGGCATCCTTTTTCTCCCCACCATCTTCTAAAAAAAACCAACAATGTCAAGGTGTGCTTTTCGGCAGTCCAGCTGCGATTGGCTGGCAGACTCTTCTATGACTCAAAAGGAAAATTTCGAATGCTTGCGCCTTGTTAAAATTGAGCCTTTTAGCCGAGTCTTTCTCAAATATGAGCTGGGGGGTGGGGGAAAGAATTCTGGCCTAGCTCATAGATTCGTCTAGCCTTCCAAAAGGGTTATCCATATTTATGGACGGATGTATTATTTATTAAACGTACGGACATAGATGCCGGTCTACCAGAAGGCACTCGGGGCGGGCAAACAAAATAGAGTACAATGCAACGAAAACACCACTTCCAAAAATTAAACAAGGTTGAAGCGTTTGAATTTTTTGTTTTTCCCCACCAGCCACCCTGTGCCAGCTGGATCACCTTCCTGTCCCCGGGTTTTGGGGGCGGGGGGGAAGCCGGCTTGCCTGTTTTTCTGAAGGTCAAAAGAATCGGAGCCATCCAAATTGGGGCAAGGCTGTTTCTAAGGCAGGTGTCGAGACTTGAAAAAGGTATATTTTTGAAGGTCTATGGAGATTCTCCATCTGCCAGGTCCAAAAGGTGCATTTTTTTTCAGGTGGCAACTGGACTTTCTGGTTTTTTTATTTTTATTTTATTTTATTTATTTATTTTGTCAAACACAACACTATATATAAGTATAAGCATGAAATAACCATACGAATTGGATACAATCAAAGGGAACACTAGGACAGGAATGGTAGGCACGTTTGTGCTCTTATGCACGCCCCTTACAGACCTCTTAGGAATGGGGTGAGGTCAATAGTAGATAGTTTTTTGTTAAAGCTTTGGGGATTTTGGGAAGAGACCACAGAATCAGGTAAAGTATTCCAAGCACTGATGATTCTGTTGCAGAAGTCATATTTTCTACAATCAAGATTGGAGCGGTTCACATTAAGTTTAAATCTATTGTGTGCTCGTGTATTGTTGCGATTGAAGCTGAAGTAGTCTTCAACAGGAAGGACATGGTAATAGATGATTCTATGAGTTAAACTCAGGTCATGCCAAAGGCAGCGTAGTTCTAAATTTTCTAAGCCCAAGATTTCAAGCCTGGTGGCATAAGGTATTTTGTTGTGATCAAAAGAGCAGAGAACTCTTCTTGTAAAATATTTCTGGACATGCTCAATTGTATTGATGTCCAAAATGAGGTATGGGTTCCAGACAGGCGAGCTGTATTCGAGAATTGGTCTAGCAAATGTTTTGTATGCTCTGGTTAGTAGTGTAATCTTTCTGGAGAAGAAGCTACGCAAGATTAAGTTTACAACTCTTAAAGCCTTTTTGGCGATGTAGTTGCAGTAGGCAGCCGAGCTGCATTCGAGAATTCTTTGAGCACGTTTTGCTTCTCATCCAAGAAGCTTCTTCAGCTCTGACTGGAGGGTGGGGAAGGGAAGGTTTGATACTTCTACCCTGTTTCCCTGAAAATAACCCCAGTTGGGCTTTTGAACCGTGCGCTAAAATAAGCCACCGTCGCCCCCGAAAATAAGCCCTCTCCGAAAATATTTAAACGCAAAGCTGGAAATCAGGTAAGATGGCAAGAGGAGCCCCGTCTTGCTCCACGCGCCCCAAAATAATAAGACCTCCCCCCCCCAAATAAGGCCAACCGCTTATTTCGGGGTTCAAAAAAATATAAGACAGGGTCTTATTTTTGGGAAAACATGGTACTAGAGTATAATTTCTCCCTCCCTCCCTCCCTCCCTCCCTCCCTCCCTCCCTCTCTCTCTCTGTACACACACACACACACACACAAATATACATATACATACACATACATATCAGGGATGGGCTTCAAAAATTTTAGAAAGGGATTATCTGCCCAGTTGCTGGGTGGGGATGGCCTAGTCAGCCTCCTGCACCATGGCAGGGGGGTGGCATTTTTGCCCTCCCCAGGCTCTGGAGGCGTTCCTCGAGCCTCCAGGAGGGCAAAAATGTCCTCCCCAGGCTCTGGAGGCTCTCTGGAGGCCAGAAATGGGCCTGCTCCTTTTCTCCCTCCCCGAACCTCCGCACACGCATTGCACTTACCTGCATCCAAAACACGCCACATGGGGACTCCTGGGAGGGGCAGGGCGGGATGGGCAGGGCCAGACAGGAGTGGGATTTAGGGGTTCTCTGAACGGCACAGAATCTTAGCTAGAGGTTCTCCCGAAGCCCTGTGAACCCCCAGCAGCCCACCTCTGATACATATACATATACATCAGAGGTGAGTTTCAGCAGGTTCTGACCAGTTCTGGAGAACCGGTAGCGAAAATTTTAAGTAGTTTGGAGAACAGGTAGTAAAATTTCTGACTGGCCCCGCCCCGTCTATCCTCTGCCTCCTGAGTCCCAGCTGATCGGGAGGAAATGGGGATTTTGCAGTAACCTTCCCCTGGATTGGGGAGGGATTGGAGATTTTACAGTATCCTTCCCCTGCCATGCCCACCAAGCCATGCCATGCTCAGCAAACCACGCCCACAGAACCAGTAGTAAAAAATGCTGACTGGCCGCGTCCCCCCATCTATTCTCTGCCTCCCAAGTCCCAGCTGATCGGGAGGAAATGGGGATTTTGCAGTAACCTTCCCCTGCCACGCCCACCAAACCATGCCCATCAAGCCATGCCATGCTCACCAAGCCACGCCCACAGAACTGGTAGTAAAAAAAATTGAAACCCACCACTGATATACATATACATATACTTGCTCCTAGAAGCACGAAGCAGTAAACACCAGCCTGAAGATGACGAATGAGACTTCGTCGAAACGTCGCCAAGACACTTCCAATTTTACGTGGGAGAAAACCCGAACAACCAAAGACCTACATACATATACATATACAGAGAGAGAGAGAGAGAAAGAGAGAGAGAGAGAGAGAGAGAGATTGTCGTGTCCCACTCCTCCGCTGACTGCCGGGTCAGGGAAATCCGAATCAGGCGTGCCTCTGCAGCTCTGGCAAAGTCCTAGCAAAGTCCTCAGGGCAGGCAGGAGACCAGAAAGTGACTTCAGCAAGATATGTTTAGACTTTGCCTGACTCAGAGAATGCCAGAAAGCAGGTCCTTTATATAGGCCATGGGGTGTGGCTCCATGACTCAGCACTTATCCAGGCCTGCCCCTCCCTTCCTTCTGTTGCCTCCGTCTATCAAGTCTTCTGATGTGAGGGTCACTCCAGTCTGCAGCTGTTGGCAATTGACCTCCCTCAGGCTCACATGCTGTGGAGGAGGGGGAGGGGTCTAGTTGCTCCGTTTGCCTGGGCATGGAGCCAGAGCTGGGGGCTGGAGATACTTCCTCCTCTTCAGCCTGTCTGGGCATGGAGCCAGGGCTGGGGCCAGGAGGAATACTAGGACATTCCTCCGTGTTCAGAAGCAGATAAGAAGGCCCCGGCTGTGGTGAGATCGGGCGAGACACAACAGAAATCTTCAATTTACAACACAGTCCATTCAACAGTTCTGAGAAGGCTCCACACCCGTTTGCACTGCTCAGGTGATTCTGAGGATACAGATAAACCTCCAGGTGGCCTCAAGGACTCTCTAAAAAGAAGGCAAATGTCCATCTGTGTACAAGGAGTATAAATCTTTTCCTTCCCCACCATCCAGTCAGAGCTGAAGAAGCTTCTTCGGATGAGAAGCGAAACATCTTCAAAAGAAAAACCATATTTTTTTTTTAAGGAATACCAGGACCCAAAACGTGCCCTCCATGCCAGATGCGGAAGGATGAGGAAGGAACCATGGGAACAGAGTCTTTGACTTACAACAGTTCGCTAAGTGACCATTCGAAGTTACGACAACTCTGAAAAAAAAGTGACTGTGTCAACTCGCAAGGCATCCCTGGCCTGCTCTCGAAGTTGCCATAGGCCAGGGGGGGGATGGGAAACCAGAGAAATGGCACAGCAGCCAAAGACAGGTGCACATTCCATGCTTATCTCTCTCAAGGCTGTATCCCAGGGTTACCTACAGCAGCTGAAGGGGAGTGACCTTTACAACCTGCAAAATTGCTCCGCTGGTGAATGTGATTGATGACACACCCTGGGGGTGGGGAGGGGGGGAAACAGGGTCATAATTGGAGCATATAAATTACATAGGGTCAGAGCTGGCTGCACTTGGGAAGCTGCCGACATGAAGCTCCTAATAAATAACTGGCATTCTTTTGAAGCTTGGCTTGAGATTCATGATTTAATTAGGGCATCCGTGGGAACCCTGACAGACTGTTTCCAAAACATCTCTTTTAAAATTTATTGGACAATGAGAGAAATGCAATAGGAAGAGACTCAGGGAGGAAAGTTAGCTGGGAAGATTTGGCAGGCGAACCTTTAGCTCTGGCTTTGCACCCCTGGAATTCAATTGACTTCCAGTAAACTAGAACAAGTAAAGCAAGCAAGCTTTTACAAGTGCAAGTACAGATTTAGGCGAAACCTGGCTCTCAAAATAAGGAACTGTGAGAGGGACCTTGGAGTCCTAGTGGACGATCCCTTAAACACGAGCCAGCCGTGCGCGGCGGCAGCCAGCAAAGCTAATTAGAATAGAATTTTTAGAATAGAATAGAATTTTATTGGCCAAGTGTGATTGGACACACAAGGAATTTGTCTTGGTGCATATGCTCTCAGTGTACATAAAAGAAAAGATACGTTCATCAAGGTACAACATTTACAACACAATTGATGGTCAATATATCAATATAAATCATAAGGATTGCCAGCAACAAGTTATAGTCATACAGTCATAAGTGGAAAGAGATTGGTGATGGGAACTATGAGAAGATTAATAGTAGTGCAGATTCAGTAAATAGTCTGACAGTGTTGAGGAATTATTTGTTTAGCAGAGTGATGGCCTTCGGGAAAAACTGTTCTTGTGTCTAGTTGTTCTGGTGTGCAGTGCTCTATAGCGCTTTTGAGGGTAGGAGTTGAAACAGTTTATGTCCAGGATGCGAGGGATCTGCAAATATTTTCACGGCCCTCTTCTTGATTCGTGCAGTATACAGGTCCTCAATGGAAGGCAGGTTGGTAGCAATTATTTTTTCTGCCGTTCTAATTATCCTCTGAAGTCTGTGTCTTTCTTGTTGGGTTGCAGAACCGAACCAGACAGTTATAGAGGTGCAAATGACAGACTCAATAATTCCTCTGTAGAATTGGATCAGCAGCTCCTTGGGCAGTTTGAGCTTACTGAGTTGGCGCAGAAAGAACATTCTTTGTTGTCCTTTTTTAATGATGTTTTTGATGTTAGCTGTCCATTTGAGATCTTGCGATATGAAAGAACCCAGAAATTTGAAGGTTTCTACTGTTGATACTGTGTTGTCAAGTATTGTGAGAGGTGGAAGTATGGAAGGATTTCTCCTAAAGTCTACCACCATTTCTACGGTTTTGAGTGTGTTCAGTTCCAGATTGCAATCCTTGGTTGTATAAACAGAGGCACAGAATCAAGATCAGGTGAAGTATTAGTACCCCTTAATAAATCCTTAGTAAGACCACACCTGGAATACTGCATCCTGTTTTGGTCACCACATTGCAAAAAAAAAAAAAGATGTTCAGACTTTGGAAAAAGTGCGGCGAAGAGCAAGTAAGAGGATTAAAGGCCTGGAGACAAAAATATATGAAGAACGGTTACAGGATTTGGGTGTGTCTAGTCTAGAGAAAAGAAGGACTTGGGGCGGGGCGGGGGGGACATGATAGCAGCATTCCAGTATTTGAGGGCTGCCACAAAGAGGAGAGGGGGGGGATCAACTTATTTTCCAGAACACATGAGGAGAGGACAAGAAACAATGGATGGAAACCAGTGGGGAAATCCAATTTTTTTTACTACCGGTTCTGTGGGTGTGGCTTGGTGGGCGTGGTAGGGGAAGGATACTGCAAAATCTCCATTTCCACCCCACGCCAGGGGAAGGATGTTGCAAAATCCCCATTCCCTCCCCACTCTTAGGGAAGGATACTGCAAAATCCCCATTCCCACCACACTCCAGGGGAAGGATACTGCAAAATCTCCATTCCCACCCCACGCCAGGAGAAGGGTACTGCAAAATCTCCATTCCCACCCCACTCCTGGGGAAAGGATATTGCAAAATGCCCATTCCCTCCCTACTCCTGGGGGAAAGATACTGCAAAATCTCCACTCCCACCCCACTCCTGGGGAAAGGATATTGCAAAATCCCCATTCTCTCCCTACTCCTAGGAGAAGGATACTGCAAAATCTCCATTCCCACCCCACTCCTGGGGAAAGGATATTGCAAAATCCCCATTCCCTTCCTACTCCTAGGGGAAGGATACTGCAAAATCTCCATTCCCACCCCACTCCTGGGGAAAGGATACTGCAAAATCCCTATTCCCTCCCCACTCCTAAGGGAAGGATACTGCAAAATCCCCATTCCCACCCCTCTCCAGGGGAAAGATGGTGTAAAATCCCCATTCCCACCCCGCTCTGGGGCCAGCCAGAGGTGGTATTTGCCAGTTCTCCGGACTGCTCAAAATTTCCGCTACCGGTTCTCTGAACTGCTCAAAATTTCCGCTACCAGTTCGCCAGAACCTGTCAGGACCTGCTGGATTTCACCCCTGATGGAAGCTAATCGAGGAGAGAAATAACCTGGAATTAAGGAGAAACTTCCTAACCGTGAGGGCAATCAACCATTGAGACATCTTGCCTTCAGAAATTGCCGGTGCTCCATCACTGGAGGTTTTTAAGAAGAGGCTGGACAGTCATCACTTGTCTGAAATGGTCTCCTTGCTTGAGCAGGCGGTTGGACTAGAAAACTTCTAAGGCCCCTTCCAGCTCTATTCCGATTGAAACGATATCTTTCTCAACAAATGGAGCTAAGAGTTATTTTTTTTTTCCCTTCAAAGATCAAGCTGACATCTGTGTTCTTTTAGAGTTTGGGCTTTGGGTTACGCAGAAACAAACAAACAGACCGGTTTTGCTTCCTTGGCGAACATTTTTCTTGGTACCTGTTTTGTTTGCATGTCACGCTTCGTGTGGATGGTGTCTTGGCTGCGAGCGGGGATTTTATAGCATTCAACTCCAAACAAAGACCTTAGTTGGATTCGGAGGGCAAGCAGGATCCAGAAGGTGGCCTGAGATGGCCTCGCAGCGGACCGGCTGTCCTTTCCTCAACGTCAAGGGGGAAAAAAAGAAGAAGAAATTAATTGCAAAGACGTGCAGGCTTTGAAGCTGTGGGCCGTTGGCTCGCGGAAGGCTGTTGGCATTGCGCAACCGAGATAGTGAGGCCAGCAAGAACAGCTCGGCAGATTTCCGAGCCATGAAAATCTTAGCGCGCTCTTTTGGCCGAGATATTGTGACAGAAGGCGTGGGTTGTGTTTATAAGCCTCCTGCGATCCCTTTTTTAAGGGTCTTTCTTCTTCGTCGTCGTCTTTATTTTGCAAAGAAAGAGGATTAGATAAGGAGAGGACTTGTGTGTCAGATGTCCTCGCAGTGCCAGAGATAGAGTGGAGTGGTTAATATGCACTGGACTGTAATGTCAGCGTGGCATGTTAGCTTCCTGTAGGACTTGGAGTTGGATATAGAACGTAGAACGGAAGAAGGATACAGATGGAAGGGACGTGTCTGCACCCAACCCCACCCGAGCCAGGCCTCCTGTCAGAAAGTGACTTGGAAAGTGAGGGGGAAAGGCCGTCAGGACTTACCTCGGGAGCACCGGCTTCCCTGGCTCAGCTCCAGGAGCCAGAGGCAGGCCAGGTGGAGGAGATAACGAGGCCTCCGTCTCCTGACTCTTCCCCCCCCAGGCCACGCCTTCAGACCCAGCTGATGGCAATCAGGCCTGGCTGGACCCTAGGTTTCGTAGGCAGGAGAGGCGGAAACAACAGAAGCAGGGGTGGGGCAGGCCTAGGAAGTGCTGAGTCATGGAGCCACACCCCACAGGATATAAAAGCAGCGAGAGCTGCTGTGCCTCTTTGTAGCAGGCAAATCAATTGCTTAACTAAGAGCTGAAGTTTCTTCCTGGGTGACTCATCGGTGTCGAGGGAGATAACAGAGACACTTGGCATACGCTCGCTATTTTGCTGCCGGAGCTGATAGTGCTGGCTAATTAAGCCATCACTTGGACGGAGGCGAAGGAGGACAGAACAGGACTGTGGAGGCCTTCTAGTCCAACCCCCTGCTTGAGCAGGAGACTGTATATCATTTCAGGCAAATAATTTCCAGTCTCTTCTTAAAAGCCTCCAGTGACGGAGCAACCCACAGCTTCTGAAGTCCAATTGGATTGCTTCTCTCTTTTAGTTTGTTTCCATCCATTGTTTCTCACCTTGACTTCGGGTGCTTTGGAAAATATTTAGACACCCACCCACCCCTCTTCTTTGTGGCACAGGTACCGTATCTATGGCACCTTGCTCAATAGCAGTAACTATGAGAGGGATCTTGGAGTCCTAGTGGACAACCATTTAGATAGGAGCCAGCCGTGTGCAGCAGCTGCCAAAAAAGCCAACACAGTTCTAGGCTGCATAAACAGAGGGATAGAATCAAGATCTCGTGAAGTGTTAGTACCACTTTATAATGCCTTGGTAAGGCCACACTTGGAATATTGCATTCAGTTTTGGTCGCCACGGTGTAAAAAAGATGTTGAGACTCTAGAAAGAGTGCAGAGAAGAGCAACCAAGATGATTAGGGGACTGGAGGCTAAAACATATGAAGAACGTTTGCAGGAACTGGGTATGTCTAGTTTAAGATGTTGAGACTCTAGAAAGAGAGCAGAGAAGAGCCGATACGTTGGTTCCATCCCAGGCGCCTGATGGACCCGGAGAGGTTCCGGACGGAGCTTGGGCCACTTCCTGAGGGCCTGGCTCACGGCTCGGTTGAGGAACTTGCTGTGGCCTGGGAACGGGCCGCGGCGGGGGCCTTAGACCGGGTCGTGCCTTTGCGGCCTCTGACCCGGCGCAGGTCCCAACCGGCTCCTTGGTTCTCTGAGGAGCTGAGAGGGATGAAGCGCCGGAGAAGATGCCTAGAGAGTTCCTGGAGGTCTAGCCGTTCGGAAGCTGATCGGACACTAGTGAAGTCCTATAATAGGGCTTACCTAGTGGCATTGAGGGAAGCGAGGCGTAGCTACGCCTCCTCCCTCATTGCATCATCAGATAACTGCCCAGCCGCCCTGTTTCGGGTGACTCGTTCCCTCCTTCACCAGGGGGAGCGGGATGACCCGCTGCAGGGACGTGCTGAGGAGTTTAATGGTTATCTATACAATAAAATCGTTCAGCTTCGGGATGGTCTGGACCAAAATTGCGGTGACTCAGGTGAGACGGCTGAGGGTGGTCTTGGTGACATTTTATGGGATGAGTTTGACCCTGTGGCTCCCGAGGACATGGACAGGTTGTTGGGTAGGCTGAATGCCACCACGTGTTTACTGGACCCGTGCCCCTCCTGGTTGGTGCTGGCCACTCAGGAGGTGACACGAGGCTGGCTCCAGGCAATTACGAGTGCTTCCTTGGTGGAGGGAGTCTTCCCGGCCGCCTTGAAAGAGGCGGTGGTGAGACCCCTCCTCAAGAAGCCTTCCTGACCCGCTGTTTTAGGTAACTATCGTCCGGTCTCCAACCCGCTCGGCGAAGGTTGTAGAGAGTATGGTGGCATATCAGTTTCCTTACACCTGGATGAAACTGTCTATCTAGACCTGCTCCAGTCCGGTTTCCGCCCGGTTACAGCACTGAGACGGCTTTGGTTGCGTTGGTGGATGATCTCTGAGGCCAGGATAGGGGTTGTTCCTCTGCCCAGGTCCTATTAGACCTCTCAGCGGCTTTCGATACCATCGACCATGGTATCCTGCTGCGCCAGTTGGGGGGATTGGGAGTGGGGGGCACCGTTTATTGGTGGTTCTCCTCCTATCTCTCCCATCGGTCGCAGACGGTGTTGACAGGGGGCAGAGGTCGGCCCGAGGCGCCTCACTTGTGGGGTGCCGCGGGGGTCGATTCTCGCCTTCTGTTCAACATCTATATGAAGCCGCTGGGTGAGATCATCAGTGGCTTCGTGTGAGGTACCAGCTGTACGCTGATGACACCCAGCTGTATGCCCACACCGGCCACCCCAACGAAGCTATCAAGTGCTGTCCCGGTGCTTGGGCCGTGACGGGTCTGGATGGGGAGAAACAGGCTCAAGCTCAATCCCTCCAAGACAGAGTGGCTGTGGATGCCAGCATCCCGGTACAGTCAGCTGAGTCCACGGCTGACTGTTGGGGGCGAGTCACTGGCCCCGATGGAGAGGGTACGCAACTTGGGTGTCCTCCTGGATGAACGGCTGTCCTTTGAAGATCATTTGACGGCCGTCTCCAGGAGAGCTTTTTACCAGGTTCGCCTGGTGCGCCAGTTGCGCCCCTTTCTAGACCGGGATGCCCTATGCACGGTCACTCACGCCCTCGTGACGTCTCGCCTGGATTACTGCAATGCTCTCTACATGGGGCTTCCCTTGAAGGGCATCCGGAGACTGCAGTTAGTTCAGAATGCGGCTGCGCGGGTTATAGAGGGAGCTCCTCGTGGCTCCCATATGACACCTATCCTGCGCAGGCTGCACTGGCTACCTGTGGCCTTCCGGGTGCGCTTCAAGATTTTGGTAACCACCTTTAAAGCGCTCCATGGCATAGGACCGGGTTACTTATGGGACCGCCTACTGCTACCGAATGCCTCTCACCGACCCGTGCGCTCTCACAGAGAGGGACTCCACAGGGTGCCGTCAGCCAGGCAGTGTCCTGGCGGCCCAGGAAGGGCCTTCTCTGTGGGGGCTCCCACCTCTGGAACGAACTCCCCAGGACTCCGTCAACTTCGGACCTCCAACCTTCCGTCGCGAGCTTAAAACACATCTTTTTATCTGTGCAGGACTGGACTAGATTTTAAATTTATAGGGGTTTTAAATTGGTTTTAATATTTATATTATTTTTTAAGAATTTTGGCTTTTAGAATAAGTTTTTTAATGGTTATTTTAATTTGTACATAAATGTTTTTATCTGCCTGTGAACCGCCCTGAGTCCTTCGGGAGATAGGGCGGTATACAAATACGAATAAACTAAACTAAACTAAACTAATGAAAAGAAGGACTAGGGGAGACATGATAGCAGTCTTCCAATATCTCAGGGGTTGCCACAAAGAAGAAGGAGTCAAGCTATTCTCCAAAGCACCTGAGGGTAGAACAAGAAGCAACGGGTGGAAACTAATCAAGGAGAGAAGCAACTTTGAAATAAGGAGGAATTTCCTGACAGTGAGAACAATTAATCCGTGGAACAACTTGCCTGCAGAAGTTGTAAATGCTCCAACACTGGAAGTTTTTAAGAAGAGGTTGGATAACCATTTGTCTGAAGTGGTGTAGGGTTTCCTGCCTGGGCAGGGGGTTGGACTAGAAGACCTCCAAGGTCCCTTCCAACTCTGTTATTCCGTTAGATGCTATCGTGTCTCACCTATTTCTTCTTTTGATTAGACTAGACATACCCAATTCCTGTAACCGTCCTTCATATGTTTTAGCCTCCAGCCCCCTAATCATTCTTTCTGTTATTGATGTCCATTAGAGTTGGAGACCCAAATTCGATAGGATTTGATTTGGAAGGAACTGCAAGGAACTCCCGTATCAAATATCAGTAGCAGTGTAAATTAAATTCCTCTTTCACCCCCCCCCACCCTCCACATGATCCTGCATTGGCCAGCTTGGGAAAAAACCTTGCTGTCTTTTGCAATTGTTCAACGCCCTCCCACACGATTTCCAAATTAAACTTGGCATTTCAGATTCCCTGCAGAGTCTCGCTTTATCCAAACCAAGAGTTAGAAATTTTTCCATGGTTTGAATCTGAATGGGTCTCAGGATCTGGGAGAGAATGAAATAAAAGAATTCTAAGGAACGCAACTTATGGGTTTTCCCCTCCAGACCAGGATATTCTTGTTTTCTTTCAACTTTTATTCTCCAAAGCACCAGAGGGCAAGACAACAAACAATGGATGGAAACTAATCAAGGAAAGAAGCAACCTGGAATGAAGGAGAAATTTCTTGACAGTTAGAACAATTAACCAGTGGAATGGCTTGCCACCTGTTGTGACTCCGGCCCCCGAACCTGGCCCAAAAGTGACTCAGAGAGTGAGGGGGAAGGGCCGGTAGGGTTTACCTCGGTAGCACCGATTCCTTTGGCTCGGCTCCAGGAGCCAGAACCAGACCAGTTGGAGGACGTAATGAGGCCGTCATCCCCTGATTCCTCCCTTCCCCAGGCTACGCCTTCAGACCCAGCTGATAATAATAATCAAGCTTGGCTTGACCCGCGCTTCAGCGTCATCAAAAGGAAGGGTGGGGCAGGAGCCACACCCCACAGGATATATAAGGAGCTTTGGGACTGCTCTCACTCCACGGGAAGCAAAAGTTTAGCTGATCCGTTTCAAAAAGAGCTGAAAGTCTTGCTACGTGAGTCATTTGTTTGAACTTTGGCAGGCAGCTGCGATTTCTCTGCCTAGGACTGATAAGAGCCGTGAATCCACTGGCTGAAGGCCAGCTCGTGGGTCTGAAGTGGGGAAGGAGACAGAACACCACCAGACCTTGTGGGTGCTCCAACATTGGAGGATTTTAAGAAAAGGCTGGACAGCTATTTATATGAAATGGTATAGGACGCGGAGCCATGTCGCCTGACATGCCAGGCATCATCCCAACCCAGCTGTGCTACATATATATGTGTGTGCCTCCTGCCGGCAAGCTGGTCTTCGGATCTCTGCCGCACATACGCAGGATGGGGCACATGTGCAGGGGGACGGGGGACATGTGTGTGCACGAGCGGGGTGCTAAGCATTGCATTTGGAGGGTTTCCATGCGTGCCCACCCCCAATGCTGCTTTTGCCTTCTGGCAGCTCTTCGCATGCGTGCGCTAGAAACAGGCTCCTCCAATTCCTCTTCCTCTCTGCTGTCCGCCTCTGGAGAGTCCGGAGTCCACGCATAGCTCCCAGATGGCCCTGGCCCCATCTCTGCCTCCGACGCAGAGCCCTTGTCTGGGCCTTCCCCTGACTCCAGGACTGGCCCATGGTCCTCCCCAGCCTCCTCACTGTCTGACTCCTCTGCCAGCTCCACGGGCTGCTGGTGGACCACCACAGAAACCTCATCATCCTTCTCGTCATAATTCTAACCATATCGGCTCCTGGTAGGAGTCACACACACCTTGAAGGGGAAGGAGAGTTGCTGACTATCTCTTGGTTGGATATTTATGTAAAGCAAGGTGCAGGGAGATCTCGTCAGCTAATTAGCCGCTGTCCCTGATGGCAGTGATGTTCCTTCTTGCTACGGCAGTTGTCAACCGCATGTGAAGGAAACAGCTTTGCTCCGATGAGCGGAAAAACATCAGGCGAGATGCACGGGGTTGATGAATTACACATGCTGCCTCGCTCTTGGAGATGTCCTGATCAACTTTGACAAGCTGGAATTCCTGCAGGGCACCAGACTGCTATTGCCCATTAAGAAAATGAGACGTTAAAACCCTGCTCAGAGATTTGTAGGGAAAGTCCGGAGGCTATGGAGGAGAAGGAGAAGGCAGGGATAGTCCTGCTTGAGATGAATTGTGTGGTCATCGCCACTTTGGTTGGAGATGATACAATCCATCGATCAGAATAGATCTGGAAGTGGCGGAGGGGAAATTGACTGGCACCATTGTTTTTTCCGCAGTTCTAATGATCCCCTGAAGTCTGTGTCTGTCTTGCTGGGTTGCAGAACCAAACCAGACAGTTATAGAGGTGCAAATGACAGACTCAATAATTCCTCTGTAGAACTGGATCAGCAGCTCCTTGGGCAGTTTGAGCTTCCTGAGTTGGCGCAGAAAGAACATTCTTTGCTGTGCTTCTTTGATAAGGTTTTTAATGTTAGCTGTCCATTTTAGGCCTTGCGATATGGTAGAACCTAGAAATTTGAAGGTCTCTACTGTTGATACTGTGTTGTCTAGTATTGTAAGAGGTGGAAGTGTGGAAAGATTTCTCCTTAAAGTCTACTACCATTTCTACGGTTTTGAGTGTGTTCAGTTCCAGATTGTTCTGGTCGGATCATGAAGCTAGTTGTTCAATCTCCCATCTGTATGTGGATTCATCATTGTCATAATTTAGGCAAGAAAAGCAAAATGCACAGGTACTGTATATGTGACACCTCACTCAATAATAGTAACTTTGAGACGGAGCTCAAATTCATTTAGATAGGAGCCAGCTGTGTGCAGCAGCTGCCCAAAATGCCAACACAGTTCTAGGCTGCATCAACAGAGGGATAGAATCAAGATCACGTGAAGTGTTAATACCACTTTATAAGGCCTTGGTAAGGCCACACTTGGAATACTGCATTCAGTTTTGGTCGCCACGATGTAAAAAAGATGTTGAGACTCTAGAAAGAGTGCAGAGAAGAGCAACAAAGAGGATTAGGGGACTGGAGGTTAAAACATATGTACAAGAATGCAAAATCATTTTATCAGCCTCGGGAAAGCTTCTGTCTTTTCCTCCTTGAATGACTGTTTCTACCTTTGCAATCTTTCTCCTAAATTTAAGACCAGGCAGTGCCAGTCTCCTCTAGTTACGTGCTGGCTTTGTTTCTTTGCTGTCAGACTGCAGATCAATAAGTAGAGAGATATTTATAGATAGAGATGTGATTATGTGCTGGTGGCGGCATGACATGGTATCGGTCTTCTAGACGCTACCCACCCGTCTCTTGCAGGCGGAGCTCAGGGATGGGAAGGGCTGAGCCAGGCGTATTCTTAATTATTTCTACCACAGAATGAGAACAGCTGGCTCCTGGTCAGGCAAATTGGATGTTGTGTTTATTCTCGGGGGCCCAGCGTCAGTCTATTTGCCAGTGCCAGCAGGGAGGTGGTAATAGTAGAAGGATAAGAAGAAAAAATTTGGTCCTTCTCCTCTTTTCAGTCCACTTTTTAAATCGAATGTAAAAACTCCTATTCATTGAAAGCATGCTTGTACAAGACAGAATAGAATGAATAGAATAGAATAGAATAGAATAGAATAGAATAGAATAGAATAGAATAGAATAGAATAGAATAGAATATACATAACATAACATAACATCAGAGTTGGAAGGGACCTTGGAGGCCTTCTAGTCCAACCCCCTGCCCAGGCAGGAAACCCTATACCATCTCAGTCAGATGGTTATCCAATATTTTCTTAAAAATTTCCAGTGTTGGAGCATTCACAACTTCTGGAGGCAAGTCGTTCCACTTATTAATTGTTCTAACTGTCAGGAAATTTCTCCTTAGTTCTAAGTTGCTTCTTTCTTTGACCAGTTTCCACCCATTGCTTCTTGTTCTACCCTCAGGTGCTTTGGTGAACAGCCTGACTCCCTCTTCTTTGTGGCAGCCCCTGAGATATTGGAACACAGCTATCATGTCTCCCCTAGTCCTTCTTTTTGTTAAACTAGACATACCCAGTTCCTGCAACCGTTCTTCATATGTTTTATCCTCCAGTCCCCTAATCATCTTTGTTGCTCTTCTCTGCACTCTTTCTAGAGTCTCAACATCTTTTTACATCGTGGCACCAAAACTGGATGCAATATTCCAAGTGTGGCCTTACCAAGGCATTATAAAGTGGCACTAACACTTCACGTGATCTTGATTCTATCCCTCTGTTTATGCAGCCCAGAACTGTGTTGGCTTTTTTAACAGCTGCTGCACACTGCTGGCTCATATCTAAATGGTTATCCACTAGGACTCCAAGATCCCTCTCACAGGTACTACTATTGAGCAAGGTACCACATATACGGTACTGGTGCATTTTGTTTTTTTGGCCTAAATGTAGAACCTTACTTTTTTCACTGTTGAATTTCATTTTGTTAGATAGCGCCCAATGTTCAAGTCTGTCAAGATCTTTCTGTAACTTGAGCCTATCTTCTGGAGTGTTGGCTATTCCTGCCAGCTTGGTGTCATCTGCAAATTTGATGAGTTCCCCGTCCAAGTCATTGATGAAGATGTTGAAGAGTACTGGGCCTAAAACAGAGCCTTGGGGTACTCCACTGCATACTTCCCTCCATGTGGATGTAGTTCCGTTGAGGACTACACGTTGAGTGCGGTTGGTCAGCCAGTTACGAATCCATCTGGTGGTGGTGCTGTCTAACCCACATTTTTCTACTTTATCTAGTAGTAGGTTATGGTCTACTTTATCAAATGCTTTACTGAAGTCCAAGTAAATTATATCAACAGCATTCCTCTGGTCTACTAATTTTGTCATTTTGTCAAAGAATGCGATAAGATTAGTCTGGCATGATCTGTTTTGACAAACCCATGTTGGCTTTTGGTTATTACTTTGTTTGCTTCTAGGTGTTCGTGATTCGTTGCTTGATTATCTTTTCCAGAATCTTCCGGTATTGAGGTCAGACTGATAGGTCTGTAGTTTCCTGGATCTGTTTTTTCCTTTTTGAAGATGGGAACTACATCAGCTCTTTTCCAGTCCTCTGGCAGCTCCCTGTGCTCCAGGATCTTTGAAAGATATAGTTCAGGGGTTCTGAGACCACGCCTGCCAGTTCCTTCAGAACCTTGGGGTGTAATCCATCCGGTCCTGGTGATTTGAATTCGTCTAGGGTAGACAGGTGTTCACTTACCATTTTCTTCCCTATTTTAACTTGTGTTTCTAATCTGTTTTTGTAGTGCTGTTTTTGATAGGTTGGATTGTTTTTCCTTTTGTGTAAAGACAGATGCAAAAAATGAGTTAAGTAGATCTGCTTTCTCCCTGTTGCTTGTCATCTTCTTGCCACTTTCTCCCAGCAATGGGCCAATTGTTTCCTTGACTTTTTTCTTGTTTTTAACATGTTGGAAGAAGCTTTTTTTGTTATTTTTTACTTTTGTCGCTAGCCTTTGTTCATTGTGAGCCTTAGCTTTCCTCACTCCATCTTTCCAGGCTCGGGCTATTTGCTGATATTCTGCCTTAGTTATTTGCCCCTCTTTCCACTTTTTATATTTGTCCTTTTTGTCTTTCAATTTGTCAGATAGTTCTTTATGCATCCATGCTGGTTTCTTTTGAGATCTACTATTTTTCTTCTTCATTGGTATTGTGTTAGACTGTGCTTTTATAATCTCACTTTTCAAAATTTCCCAAGCTTCTTGAGTTGTTTTCCCCCTGAGGATTCTCATCCATTGAATCCTTCTCAAGCTCTCTCTAAGTTTATTGAAATTAGCTCTTAAAGTCCAAGACTCTAGTTTGACTTTGTTCTACTACTTGTATTTGCTTAATGTCGAATTCCAATATTGCGTGGTCACTTGCCCCCAAGGTTCCTGTAGCTTCAACACCTTCTATCATTTCATCTCTGTTAGTGAGAATTAAGTCCAATATGGCTGATCCCCTTGTCGCCTTCTCTATTTTTTGGAAACAAAGTTGTCTGCTAGGTTTGTTAGGAACCTGTTGGATCTTCCACTTGGTGCAGAGTTTGTTTCCCAGTTGATGTCAGGGTAGTTAAAATCCCCCATTACTACTGTGATGTGCTTCCTACATACCTTAGTTAGCTGACTAGCAAAAAGTTCATCTACTTCCTCTGTTTGGTTGGGTGGCCTATAGTATAGACCTATGGCAATATCGTTTTCACCCTTTTATATTGACCCAAATACATTCAAGATGATTTTCATCATTGTTGTGCTCTATTTCTGTAGAGATGTAGTTATTTCTTATATATAGTGCAACTCCACCTCCTCTTTATTTGGTCTATTTCTTTTAAATAATTTATATCCTCTAGCTGTATGTTCCATTTGTCAGTTTCATCCCACCAAGTTTCCGTAATGGCAACAATATCATATCTCCCTCATTTACTTGGATTTCTAATTCACCCTGTTTATTCCTCATACTCTGTGCATTGGTGTATAGACATTTGAGTCCATTTGGATTGATCTTGTGTTTACTGTCTACATAACCTGTGTTGTCTGCCCCTACTTTCTTGCCACCTGTTGGTTTAGTGCACATGGTATGGCACTCACTGTTAAATGCTTGGTTTTGCTTGATAGCATGGTTGATAGTCTTACCCATACAGACATCTATGTTACATGCACTGATAACCCTTTTAGTTTTCGATTGCTGGGGACAGAAATTTTCTATATCAGTTAATTCTCTGTCCCCACTGTTCAGTTTAAATGTTTATCCAGAAAATCTGTGAATGTATTGCTAAGTAACTCAGTCCTTTCTTTGATGGATGCAATCCATCTCTTTGTACAATTTTTCATTGGACCAGTTGCAGACATCATGACTAATAAAACCAAAGCCTTCCTTTTACACCACTCCTTTAGCCACACATTAAACTCCACTACACGCTGGCCTTTACCTTTTGTTCCTTATGTACTGGTAAAACCTCTGAAAAGTTAAGCCTACAACCTATGCTATTAAGTTCATACCCTAAGCTCTGGAAATCATTCTGCACAGAAAGCACATCCTTTTGGGACAGATCATTTGTGCCAAGATGTATAATAGCATCAACATCAGAATCCTTACTGGCATTCTTGACTATCTTAAGAATACGCCTCTTGTCTCTGCTGGCAGTAGCACCAGGTAGACACCTGACGTCTTTCAAAACCTCCATATCCTTTCCTAAATTTACATCCCTTACAATTGAATCTCCAATCAGAAGGTGGCTTCTCTTTTTGGATACCGTGCTCTTCTTGTGTGACCGATCTGTAATACTTGATACACACTTTTCCAAAGTAGGTTCACACTTTTCCAAAGTAAGTTCTTCATCTTGAACCATAATCCCTTGATGGTTCCATATACGGAATGGAATGGAGTGGAATAGAATAGAATAGAATAGAATAGAATAGAATAGAATAGAATAGAAAATACAAAATGGAATGGAATGGAATGGAATGGAATGGAATGGAATGGAATAGAATAGAATAGAATAGAATAGAATAGAATAGAATAGAATAGAATAGAATAGAATAGAATAGAATAGAAAATATGGAATGGAATGGAATGAATAGAACAGAACAGAACAGAACAGAATAGAAAATACAGAATGGAATAGAATAGAATGGAATAGAAAAGAAAAGAAAAGAAAAGAAAAGAAAATATGAAATAGAATAGAATAGAATAGAATAGAATAGAATAGAATAGAATAGAATAGAATATTTATTTATTATTCACATTCAAATATGGAATGGAATGGAATGAATAGAACAGAACAGAATAGAAAATACAGAATGGAATAGAATAGAATGGAATAGAAAAGAAAAGAAAAGAAAAGAAAAGAAAATATGAAATAGAATAGAATAGAATAGAATTAGAATTAGAATTAGAATAGAAAATATGGAATGGAATGGAATGGAATGGAATGGAATGAACAGAACAGAACAGAACAGAACAGAACAGAACAGAACAGAACAGAACAGAACAGAATAAAACAGAATAGAAAATACAGAATGGAATAGAAAAGAAAAGAAAATATGAAACAGAATGGAATGAATAGAATAGAATAGAATAGAAAATATGGAATGGGCTGGTTGATTGTCTCTTTTACACAACCTGTAGATGTTGTTAATGTCTATGTGTCCGTTGATGGCTGATTTGTCAGCATGCCAGGCTCCTGGAGATCCCCTGGCATTTTTGGACTTGGCCTGGTTTAGGATGGTCACATTTTCCCCGTTGAAACACTGATTAAATCTGTCTCTATCCGTGATGGCGAACCTATGTCACGCGTGCCACAGCTGGCATGCGGAGCCCTCTCTGTGGGCTCGCGAGCCATCGTCCCGCTTAGCTCCACTGCGCATGTGCGCGCAGGCGCTCCTGCCGGCCAGCTGATTTTCAGGATGCGCAGGGGGCGGGGGGCATGCGGGAGATGTGTGGGCATGCGCAGGGGGGGATGCACGGGGGGGGTGTCAGAGGTCGTGTGGTGGACAGACCATGGAGTGTGGTGTGCCTCTTCCCCACAGCCCGTTTTTGGGCCCAGGGAGGCCTGCTAGGCCCAAAACGGGGAGCGTGAAGGGTTGCGTGCACAGGTGTGTGGGGGGCGTGGGGAGCATGGGGGGGGGTCATGCACGCATGCACAGGGGGCGCGCGCGCATTGCATTATGGGCGTTCGGCACACGACGAGAAACAGGTTAGCATCACTGGTCTATATGTTGGGAAATTGAAGCGTTTTCGTCATGTCTTCTTGACCGCCAGTTGGTGTTCGTGGACGCGTTCTGTCAGTCTTCTCCAAATAATGTTTGGATGGTTTAAGATGGAGACAGGAGATGGGTGAACACCTAAGCCACTCTTGTGTCTTTCAGAGCAACATCGGCCGTTGTGTGTGTGTGTGTGTGTCTTAAACAGGGGTCTCCAACCTTGGCAACTTTAAGCCTGGCGGACTTCAACTCCCAGAATTTCTGAATGTCTGGGAGTTGAAGCCCGCCAGGCTTAAAGTTGCCAAGGTTGGAGACCCCCTGTCTTAAAACGCTTATTCCAGATCTCCACAATGGTGCCTCGGGGAAGAGAAAGAGTAGATCCTAGCAAATCCACTTGGTATTCTGGTGCCGGTGGTGAGGACAATCATGATGCTGAGTGAATAGGTTTTGGGTTGTTTTTGTTGTTGTTGTTGTTGTTTGTGTTTGAGATGGGATGGTTTATGTACAGACTGTTGTCACTTCCCTGTCAGCTCTCAGCTGGTGGGTATCTGACAGAATCGAAGGACAAACAGAGTCCCAAGTAACTTGTTGAATGTGGAGAATATATCAGATGAAGCACTGCTGGTTAAAAGGGAGCGAGGGAGGAAAAAAGGAAGGAAAGGGAAGGAAGGAAGAAAGGAAGGAAAGAGAATGAAAGGAAGGAAGGAAGGAAGGAAGGAAGGAAGGAAGGAAGGAAAGAAAGAAAGAAAGGAAGGAAAGAAAGAAAGAAAGGAAGGAAGGAAGGAAGGAAGGAAGGAAGGAGGGAAGGAAGGAGGGAAGGAAGGAGGGAGGGAGGGAGGGAGGGAGGAAGGAAAGAAGGAAGGAAGGAAGGAAGGAAGGAAGGAAGGAAGGAAGGAAGGAAGGAAGAAAGAAAGAATGAAAGGAAGGAAGGAGGAAGGAAGGAAGGAAGGAAGGAGGGAGGAGGAGGAGGAGGAAGGAAAGAAGGAAGGAAGGAAGGAAGGAAGGAAAGAAAGAAAGAGAGAGAATGGAAGGAAGAAAGAAGGAAGGAAGGAAGAAGGAAGGAAGGAAGGAAGGAAGGAAGGAAGGAAAGAAAGAAGAAAGAAAGAAAGAAAGAAAGAAAGAAAGAAAGGAGGGAGGAGGGAGGAGGGAGGAGGAGGAAAGAAAGAGAGAATGAAAGGAAGGAAGGAAGAAAAGGAAGGAAGGAAAGAAAGAGAAAGAAAGAAAGAGAATGAAAGGAAGGAAGGAAAGAAGGAAGGAAAAAAGAAAGAAAGAAAAAAAGAAAATGAAAGGAAGGAAAGAAGGAAGGAGGGAGGGAGGGAGGAATGAAGGAAGGAAGGAAAGAGAGATGAAAGGAAGGAAGAAAGGAAGGAAAGAAAGGAAGGAAGGAAGGAAAGAAAGAAAGAAAGAAAGAAAGAAAGAAAGAAAGAAAGAAAGAAAGAAAGAAAGAAAGAAAGAAAGAAAGAAAGTGTTAGGAAATTGTTATTTGTCTAACTAGTTGGCCAGGCAATATATAAACCAACTATGTATGTTTTCAGTAAGAAAGGTATTATATTGCTTTAAGGCTGTGCTGCATCATCCTGCATCCTGATTGGCTGAGCTCTGTAGCCAAGGTACATAAGGAAAGCTAAATGATGGCTGGTGGGGACTCTACAGCATTGTTACCTGTTGATATGCTGCGACTGTATATTTGAGCTCTATGATCATTGCTTGATCATGGCTATTTACTGATTCCTCAATATTTACTGACTGTTGTGTATTGAACTGTGTTCCTAAAGCAGATCTGGTTTATTGTGCAAGTCTACCTTTGGTAAGAAGACTTGGTATTTGAAATATCCTTGGACTGGCTTTGTATGTGTATGACCTGGATTGTTTTGGACTAGGATTTGGCTTTTTCCCTAAAAGTAAAGTAATATCAAACCCCAGTTTGTCTGTGTAGTAACTGTTACTGTCCACAACCAGTCTCAGTCGTTTTCATGTGTAGGGGACTCTGCTCAATAGTCCACAACCTTGGTTGTGAGCCCAGATTACCCATAACAGAAAGGAAGGAAGGAAGGAAGGAAGGAAGGAAGGAAGGAAGGAAGGAAGGAAGGAAGGAAGGAAGGAAGGAAGGAAGGAAGGAAGGAAGAGTCAGTGTTCAAAGTAATGCACCCATTGGAGGCATAACTCCGAGATAGGTAGATTCCTCAAGGGATATGTTTATCAGATACATCATATCAGCATGGAAAGTCCATTTATTAATATGTCTAAGCTCATACCTGCCAATCAAGAGACGTAAACAGAGGCTTGAGTAAAATAGCATTTAATCTTGATCAAGCTTAAAGGGTTAGCTGTTCCGAACATACTCAAGATACATGCAAGGAAGAACTACGGACTCATGACAGAAAGCCATGTTCTCTTATACACACAAAGTCATAAATCCTCAACTCTGGCATCTGCGTATTCTGGAATCTGGTTTGCATGTTCCCATAGTATAAGTCAGTGAATGTAAACTAACTTCTGGATTTACATCGGGTCACACAATAGTAAGGGTCAGTGTATGTAATCTGACTTCTTTCTGTGGTATTATCTTTTCCATTTGTCTTCTTAATTACCACTTGATTTCCTGGAAGATGACATACACGTTCTCAGCCAGAGTGAGGTGGGGAGAGATCAAATGATGGACTCTGACAATTTCCAGAGACTGTCATTGGTGGGATGAGGTATCGGTAACAATTCAGGAATTTAGTCAGTGTGACCTCAATAACCATCCATGATGGCATATTTATGTTCTAACCACAAAAGGGCACAATATATATATATGTCAGTGTTATGGGAAACAGATATTTACCATGTGCAGTTATACAAACAAGAGACCAAGACATCAAATATCATTTAGCAAGTTTTCTCCTAATTCTAGTATTTTAGTATGTATGTTCCCTTCAGGCACAACTGGTGAAAACCAACTCTGACAGTCCCCTAATGGTTTTCACCTAATTAAAAGAACCAAACTCCACCCCCTCCCAAGTGTCACCGGTCACATTGTCCAATGAAGATGGAAGGCAGGCTCTTCTCCGCTTTCAACAGCCACCTGTTTCAATGACCTTGGTTCCCACGAGAAAGCATTTTGTTTCAACTGGAGCCCGGCTATCTATCTATCTATCTATCTATCTATCTATCTATCTATCTATCTATCTATCTATCTATCTATCTATCTATCTATCTATCTATTTTGTCAATCACATATAAGATAACAGGTAAAAGTATAAACATAATTTGGATACATGAAAAGCGTAAGTAAAAAAAGGAATATTAGGACAGGGACGGTAGGCATGCGGGTGCACTTATGCACGCCCCCTTACAGACCTCCTAGGAATGGGGTGAGGTCAACTGTAGACAGTTTAAGCTTGAAGTTTTGGGGGTTTGGGGAAGAAACTATAGAGTCAGGTAGAGCATTCCAGGCATTGACCACTCCGTTACTGAAGTCATATTTTCTGCAATCGAGTTTGGAGCGGTTTACCTTGAGTTTGTATCTATTATTTGCTCGTGTATTGTTGTGGTTGAAGCTGAAGTAGTCATTGACAGGTAGGACATTGTGGTATATAATTTAATGGGCTATGCTTAGGTCAGATTGAAGTCTGCGTAGTTCTTGTACCTTGATGAAGGTATCTTTTCTTTTATGTACACTGAGAGCATATGCACCAAGATAAATTCCTTGTGTGTCCAATCATAGTTGGCCAATAAATTCTATTCTATTCTATTTATTTATTTTTATTTATTTATTTATTGTTTCAATTTCTATACTGCCCTTCTTCCAAAGGACTCAGGGCGGTTTACAGCCAAAGTAAAAACAATTAGTACAATTTTTAAAACCAGTTTAAAAGGAAAATTTAGAGTTGGTTGAAGAAATTAAAACCAATAAAACCCCTTATTAAAACCCCACTAGGCCAGTCCTGCATGGTGAAACAAAAATGTTTTCAGCTCGAGTTGAAAGGTCCGAAGATCAGGGAGTTGACGGATACCTGGTGGTAACTTGTTCCAGAGGGTTGGTGCCCCCACAGAGAAGGCCCTCCCCTTGGGCGCCGCCAGCCGACATTGACTGGCCGACGGCACCCTGAGGAGAACCTCCCTATGGGAGCGGACTGGTCGATGGGAGGTCGCCGGTAGCAGCAGGCGGTCCCGTAAGTAACCCGGTCCTATGCCATGGAGCACTTTAAAGGTGGTAACTAACACCTTGAATTGCACCCGAAAGACCACCGGAAGCCAGTGCAGCCTGCGCAGGAGAGGTGTTATATGGGAGCAACGAGTCGCTCCCTCTATCACCCGCGCGGCCGCATTCTGAACTAATTGGAGTCTTTGGATGCTCTTCAAGGGAAGCCCCATGTAGAGAGCATTGCAATAGTCTACACGGGAATTCTATTCTATTCTATTCTATTCTATTCTATTCTATTCTATTCTATTCTATTCTATTCTATTCTATTCTATTCTAAGTTGTCTAAGCCCAAAATTTGGAGTCTAGTGGCATAAGATATTTTATTGCAAGCAGAGGAGTACTTCCCCACCCCCTTCCCTTCCCTCTTTCTGGTTTAGGGTCTCCTGCTTGGATGGAGGGTATGACTAGACGACCTACAAGGTCCCTTCCAACTCTGGTAATCTGTAATCATCCTTAGTTTTTGGCCTGTAGTCATATCCTGCCTTGAAACACAGCGAAACATCGTTATTAATTTCCTACGAACCTAGAGAATCCATAACGTTTATGAACTTTGCGGTTCAACTAAAGAGGGCTTGACAACTTTTATCAATCAGTTTGACCTCTTCTTTGGTTCATCTCTCACACTAGCTTCATCCCACTGAGGTCGAAGCCCACACAGGGGCATTTTATTGCTAACGTGCCTGCTCTGTGCATTTTATTATCTGCGCACTGTAATGTGGAAGTTGTATCTCTAGTTTTGTTTGTTTTTTGCCTCGGATGTTCTAATGATTGATTTATGCAAGCTGTCAAGGGGGCTACATCGATCGATTTGGGGGCGTAGAAATCCAATAAATAAATCAAACCGCCCATAATCTGTCCCGTTTGGAGATGACTTTCATTAATCTTGCCAAACTTCCTAAGGAGATATTCCTTGAACAGGTTAAACTGTTGGAAGCAAACCAGCCGGAACTGTTTCATTCATTTACTGGCTGCTGTTACACCTGTTTGTGGCGGTGGAAGGATTGGACTGTAAGTGGGATATCAAGTTTATTATAGCCATCTTCAGTCTGTAAGTGTTTTTTTTGCGGAATATTGTGGGATTGGCGGTGGAGAAGAAACCCCCTGGGAAGCTGCTGCGGGAAACAAGAGTTTTGATCGGTTTCGTTTGTGCCAGCTGGGTGGAAATAGCCCTCCCGTCCTCCAGCTGTGCGAAGATGTTTCTAGAGGCCTCCTTGTAATTTGTTTCTCCAACTGTGACTTGGAAGCATAGAAGGGGATAAAACCCAGAAGCCCGTATCTTGTCGCGGGCCGACCTAAATTGCTCCAGTTGTCGGGAGAAGCTAAGTTGGAGGTGGAATTGATTTCCATTTACCTCAACCAGGTCAGACACTTTGATGCATCTTAATTTATATACTCCAGAAAAGCTTTAGCTAACATCTGGTGTCTTCCAGCTAGGCCAAGTTTTGAGTTGCATTCAGTTCCACCTCTTGTTGTTGTTGTTGTTGTTATCTTTATTCATTAAACAAAATACCTTATGCCACCAGACTTGAAATGTTGGGGTTAGAAAACTTAGAACTCTGCTGCCTCCGACAGGACCTGTGTTTAACTCATAGAATCATCTATTGCAATGTCCTTCCAGTTGAAGACTACTTCAACTTCAATCACAACAATACAAGAGCAAACAATAGATTTAAACTTAATGTTAACCGTTTCAATCTTGATTGCAGAAAATATGACTTCAGTAACAGAGTTGTTAATGCTTGGAACACACTACCTGACTCTGTGGTCTCTTCTCAAAGTCCCCAAAGCTTCAGCCAAAAACTGTCTACTATTGACCTCACCCCTTTCCTAAGAGGTCTATAAGGGGCGTGCATAAGAGCACAAACATTCCCCACCGTTCCTGTCCTACTGTTGCTTCATGCTTATGCTTATGTATGCTGTTATGAAAATAAAAAATAAATAAACATTCAAAACGGCATCGCAGATACCATGGACTGGTGCTAATGGTTGTTACGGGTTGCTGCCAGCGTCCTAGATATCAACCAAGTACCTTCTTAAGATGTACGATGTTCCGAGTAGTGCAGTTTTTTGAAGTTCCACTACTGCCATTGCAGGAAGCTGCAATTTGTTGATGTAGCTTATTATAAAATTCTTGGACATGGTACCAAGTGCCCCAATGACAATGGGCATCACTGTGACATGTTTCATCCATAGCCGCGTAGTTTCGATGGCCAGGTTGCGAGACTTCATGAGTTTTCCCAGTTCTTTTTCTTCGACTCTGGCATCTCCTGGTACCGCGATGTCAATAAATTGTACCTTTCGGTTTTCGATGACTGTGATATCTGGTGTGTTGTGTTCCGAGTGACGATCCGTCTGTTAATAATGATAATAATGATAATAATGATAATAATGATAATGATGATAATGATAATAATGATAATAATAATAATAATAATAATAATAATAATAATAATAGTAGTAGTAGTAGTAGTAGTAGTAGTAGTAGTAGTAGTAGTACCAAGTCCTACCTTGATAGATAGACAAAAATGCCAAACCCAGTCTAAACATCTGGCTGACTGTGCGAACAATACTAATACTACTACCACCGTGTTTCCCCGAAAATAAGCCCTCCCTGACAATAAGCCCTCCCCGAAAATATTTAACCGCATGCGCAGCCGGTCTCCGCAATTTCCTCTGGTTAGGGTTAGGGAGACAGAGCTGGAAATCAGGTAAGACGGCAAGAGGATCCCTGTCTTATTCCACATGCCCCAAAATAATAAGTTGTTGTTGTTGTTAGTTGCGAAGTCGTGTCCGACCCATCGCGACCCCATGGACAACGTTCCTCCAGGCCTTCCTGTCCTCTACCATCCTCTGGAGTCCATTTAAACTCATGCCAACTGCTTCAGTGACTCCATCCAGCCACCTCATTCTCTGCCGTCCCCTTCTTCTTCTTTTGCCTTCAATCATTCCCAGCATGAGGCTCTTCTCCAGTGAGTCCTTCCTTCTCATTAGGTGGCCAAAGGATTTGAGTTTCCTCTTCAGGATCTGGCCTTCTAAAGAGCAGTCAGGGTTGATCTCCTCTAGGACTGACCGGTTGGATGGCCTTGCAGTCCAAGGGACTCACAGGAATCTTCTCCAGCACCAGAGTTCGAAGGCCTCCATTCTTTGGCGCTCAGCCTTCTTTTTGGTCCCAACCTTCACAGCCATCCATTGCAACTGGGAAAACCAGAGCCTTGACTATACGCACTTTTATTGGCAGGGTGATGTCTCTGCTTTTTAGTAAGCTGTCTAGATTTGCCATTGTTTTCCTCCCCAGGAGCAAGTGTCTTTAGATTTCTTGGCTGCAGTCCCATCTTTGTTGTTGTTGTTAGTTGCGAAGTCATGTCCAACCCATCGCGACCCCATGGACAACATTCCTCCAGGCCTTCCTGTCCTCTACCATCCTCTGGAGTCCATTTAGACTCATGACTACTGCTTCAGTGACTCCATCCAGCCACCTCGTTCTCTGTCGTCCCCTTCTTCTTTTGCCCTCAATCTTTCCCAGCATTTGGCTCTTCTCAGTGAGTCCTTCCTTCTCATTAGGTGGCCAAAGGATTTGAGTTTCCTCTTCAGGATCTGGCCTTCTAAAGAGCAGTCAGGTTGATCTCCTCTAGGACTGACCGGTTGGATGGCCTTGCAGTCCAAGGGACTCACAGGAATCTTCTCCAGCACCAGAGTTAAGGCCTCCATTCTTTGGCGCTCAGCCTTCTTTTTGGTCCCAACCTTCACAGCCATCCATTGCAACTGGGAAAACCAGAGCCTTGACTATACGCACTTTTATTGGCAGGGTGATGTCTCTGCTTTTTAGTAAGCTGTCTAGATTTGGCATTGTTTTCCTCCCCAGGAGGAAGTGTCTTTAGATTTCTTGGCTGCAGTCCCATCTTTGTTGTTGTTGTTAGTTGCGAAGTCATGTCCAACCCATCGCCACCCCATGGACAACATTCCTCCAGGCCTTCCTGTCCTCTACCATCCTCTGGAGTCCATTTAGACTCATGACTACTGCTTCAGTGACTCCATCCAGCCACCTCGTTCTCTGTCGTCCCCTTCTTCTTTTGCCTCAATCTTTCCCAGCATTTGGCTCTTCTCAGTGAGTCCTTCCTTCTCATTAGGTGGCCAAAGGATTTGAGTTTCCTCTTCAGGATCTGGCCTTCTAAAGAGCAGTCAGGTTGATCTCCTCTAGGACTGACCGGTTGGATGGCCTTGCAGTCCAAGGGACTCACAGGAATCTTCTCCAGCACCAGAGTTAAGGCCTCCATTCTTTGGCGCTCAGCCTTCTTTTTGGTCCCAACCTTCACAGCCATCCATTGCAACTGGGAAAACCAGAGCCTTGGCTATACGCACTTTTATTGGCAGGGTGATGTCTCTGCTTTTTAGTAAGCTGTCTAGATTTGCCATTGTTTTCCTCCCCAGGAGCAAGTGTCTTTAGATTTCTTGGCTGCAGTCCCATCTTTGTTGTTGTTGTTAGTTGCGAAGTCATGTCCAACCCATCGCGACCCCATGGACAACATTCCTCCAGGCCTTCCTGTCCTCTACCATCCTCTGGAGTCCATTTAGACTCATGACTACTGCTTCAGTGACTCCATCCAGCCACCTCGTTCTCTGTCGTCCCCTTCTTCTTTTGCCCTCAATCTTTCCCAGCATTTGGCTCTTCTCCAGTGAGTCCTTCTTTCTCATTAGGTGGCCAAAGTATAATAAGTATTATCAAATATAATAATAAGTATTATCAAGTATAATAAGTATTATAAAATTTTATAAAATACTTACTTGTATTATAAAATAAAATACAAAGTACAAAAGTATTAGGTGGCCAAAATAATAAGACCTCCCCCCAAAATAAGGCCAAGCACTTATTTCGGGGTTCCGAAAAATATAAGACAGGGCCTTATTTTCGGGGAAACACAGTGCTACTCCTACTAGTAATAATAGCAGCCGCCCCGCCACAAAATCAACTGTGGAGTCCCTGAACAATGGGTTGTGTCCTTGAAAACTTCCAGTGTGTGTGTTCCACTCCAAAGTATGTGTGATTTACAACCCAGATAATTCTCTCTCTCTCTCTCTCTCTATCTCTCTCTCTCGCTCTCTCTCTCTCTTTCGCTTTCTCTTTCTCTCTGTGTGTTTTTTTTTCCTTGTGTGCCCCGGAGAGTGTGTATTTTCTTTGTAATAAAACCTTGGCTTAGGCAAATAAATTTGCAGAGACAGTTTTACTGACAGCTGCCCCCCTCCTTCCTCCACTTTCTCCCACAGCCCTGTTCCCATGTAATAAAATGGAGGGGAGGAGGGAGAAAAAACCCAAACCAGAATGAAATTTCATTCTAGGAAAAACGCGGGGTGCATTTTAAAAAACCAGAACTGTGCTGAGCGGAGGGAGGTGTGCGGAGGCTCGGCGTTCGTCTCGTGGTTTTGAGTTTGACCGGCTCTCGGCCCAAGAAAATAAATCATAAAGTGAGGTCAGAGGTCATCCCAACTGGTTACCACAAAGGATGGATGGATGGGAGAGATTTTTTTTTTCCTGGGGTGGGTTTCAGCAGGTTCTGACCAGTTCTGGAGAACCGGTAGCGGAAATTTTGAGTCGTTCGGAGAACCGGTAGTAAAAATTCCGACTGGCCCCGTCTCCCCCCATCTATTCTCTGCCTCCCAAGTCCCAACTGATTGGGAGGAAATGGAGATTTTGCAGTAACTTTCCTCTGGAGTGGGGCGGGAATGGGGATTTTACAGTATCCTTATTTATTTATTTATTTATTACTTTAACTTCTATACCGCCCTTCTCCCGAAGGACTCAGGATAAAAAGGATACAGCAGGATACAAATTACAGCAGGATAAAAAACAAGAATACAAAAATTAAAACATTATTTAAAAAACTGATTCAAATTTAGCTTAGAATAATTAAAACTCTAATAAAACTCTGATAAAAACCCCATATAAAATTAATTAGGCCAGCCCTGCTCGGTGGAACAGAAATGTCTTGAGCTCACGTCGAAAGGTCCGGAGGTCAGGGATTCGATGAATCCCTGGAGGCAGCTCGTTCCAGAGGGCGGGAGCTCCCACAGAGAAGGCCCTCCCCCTGGGTGTCGCCAGTCGACATTGTCTGACCGACGGCACCCTGAGGAGACCCTCCCTATGGGAGCGCACTGGTCGATGGGAGGCACTCGGTGGCAGTAGGCGGTCTCGTAAATAACCCGGTCCTATGCCATGGAGCGCTTTAAAGGTAGTAACCAACACCTTGAATTGCATCCGGAAAACCACCGGCAACCAGTGCAGCTTACGCAGGAGAGGTGTTACGTGGGAGCCTCGAGTTGCTCCCTCTACTGCCCGTGCAGCTGCATTCTGGACCAGTTGGCGCCTCCGGGTGCTCTTCAAGGGGAGCCCCATGTAGAGAGCATTGCAGTAGTCCAGGCGGGAACTGACGAGGGCATGAGTGACCGTGCATAAGGAATCCCAGTCTAGAAAACGGCGCAACTGGCGTATCAGGTGAACCTGATAAAAAGCTCCCCTGGCGACGGCCGTCATATGATCATCTAAAGACAGCCGTACATCCAGGAGGACACCTAAATTGCGAACCCTTTCCATGGGGGCCAATATCTCGCCACCTACAGTCAGCAATGGAGTCAGCTGACTGTACTGGGAAGCCGGCATCCACAGCCACTCAGTCTTGGAGGGGTTGAGTCGAAGCCTGTTTTTCCCCATCCCCTGGAGTGGGGCGGGAATTCCCCATCCCCTGGAGTGGGGCGGGATTTTAACAGTATCCTTCCCCTGGAGTGGGGCGGGAATGGGGATTTTACAGTATCCTTCCCCTGGAGTGGGGCGGGAATGGGGATTTTACAGTATCCTTCCCCTAGAGTGGGGCGGGAATGGGGATTTTGCAGTAACGTTCCTCTGCCATGCCCACCAAGCCACACCCACGGAACCGGTAGTAAAAAAAATTTGAAACCCACCACTGGATCAAACCACGTCAAACCACGATCAGCAAACCCATGGGTCACAACTTCATAGCTCGTCTTAGCTCAATCAACAGATCCCTCTTAAGGTTACGCGAAACAAATGCATAAGAAACCCAGCTATTATCTTTACCAATAAAGGAGAACATTTGTAGCTCAGAGTTGAAACGAGACGTGCTTAGTACTCTCTGAGCTTGGTTGTTTTTTTTTTCCTGGTAGACGTTTTATCACCCAGCTAGGTAACATCATCAGTGCTAGTTGGTGCTAAGTAGCCCTGATGATGTTACCTAGTTTGGGTCATGAAACTTCTGCAAGGAAACGACCAAACTCGGTGAGCGCCAAAGATTTCTTGTTATCTTTTAAAAATTGCAAAAATTGCTTAGCCGGTGGCACCATTGCAGTGCAGGGCAAGGAATTCTTCTACTCTCCCAATTCCTGCCCCCTTGCCCGCCCTCACGTGCCCAATGACCCCTCCCCATCTCCCCACGTATTTATTTATTTATTCCCTAGACATTTGCTTTGGGGGAGCTTATTAGCACCCTCTGCGTTTTCACATTTCCCTTGGAAAAGACATTTTTTGACACAGCCGGCAGGTACGTTGTTTCATTAGCAGGTTCGCACCTTGTCACCTATTATCTTGGAAACAACGAGGTGTAACTTGAGAGTAGCTGAGGCAGAAGAGAAAGGGCAGAGCTCTCGATTCTGCTGGTCTGAAGAATCTTTGTCTTTCTCACTCTCCGTCCTTTTTCCGGCCTCCCCTTCTAGGCCAGCCAGCAAGCAAGCAGGATGCACCGTATGAGGTCTGAAGGACATGCTTTGGGGTCTTACAAAATGGCAGCCATGTTGGGTCTGGCCTTGCCCTTAACTGGAGACCGATGTGGTAGCTCCCTGTTGCCCTAGGATGCTCTTACCTGCCTTTCTTTGTTTTTATTGGAGAAGATAACTCTGTTTTCTTCCATCCATCCATCCATCTATCTATCCATCCACTCAATTTGTCCATCTGTCCATCATCTCCCTCTGACAACTGTGTCTGTTTGTCTGTCTATCATATCTATCTATCTATCTATCTATCTATCTATCTATCTATCTATCTATCTATCTATCTTCTATCTATCTATCTATCTATCTATCTATCTATCTATCTATCTATCTATCTATCTAATCTCTGTCACACACACACATAATTATCTATATCCATCCATCCATCCATCCATCATTTCTCAATCTATATCTCTAACTATCTGTCTATCTATCTATCTATCTATCTATCTATCTATCTATCTATCTATCTATCTATCTATCTAATCTCTGTCACACAGAGATGTAATTATCTATATCCATCCACCATCCATCATTTTTCTCAGACATCTATCTATATCTCTAACTATCTGTCTATCTATCTATCTATCTATCTATCTATCTATCTATCTATCTATCTATCTATCTATCTATCTATCTATCTATCTATCTATCTATGAAAATGTTGGATAGCCATTTGTCTGAAATGGTGTAGGGTTTCCTGCCTGGGCAGGGGGTTGGACTAGAAGACCTCCAAGGTCCCTTCCAACTCTGTTGATATGTTATGTTATGTTATGTTATGTTACGTTACGTTACGTTACGTTACATTGTTATGTTATGTTATGTTATGTTATGTTATGTTATGTTATGTTATGTTATATTATGTTATGTTATGTTAAGTTGTTATGTTATGTTATGTTACGTTATGTTACGTTATCTATCTATCATCTATCTATCTATCTATCTATCTATCTATCTATCTATCTATCTATCTATCTATCTATCTATCTATCATTCTTCTTTTCCGACTCCCATTCACATTTCATACGAGTTTATTTTTAAACATTACTTAGCTGCAAAGAAGCAGACGCAAGAACAAGTTAAGAGAAATACGAAGGGGTGAGAGGTGAAAAAAACATTTCAAAATTATTTCAGGGGAAAATGGTAGTAGAATTAAGTCTTTGCAAGTGGGAGTTTGGGCAATTCAGCGTATAATTGTGAAGGAAGCTGCATAATTGTCTCGTGGCCAAATCTACTTGTTTGAACACCGTCTTACTGCATTGAAGAAGCAGATATGAAATTGTGATTTCAGCTGCTGATCTTCAGTGAAATAAAGATGGCTCGTTCATTTATTGTTTCTGGAAATTGTGACAAGCAGGTTCAATTAAGATTCTGGTTAGGTGTGATGCATGAACTTTAGCTAAATATATTTATTTACAGTAGTTAAAGGTCTTATGGGAGTGGACGTTTTTTTTACAGTGGGATGAGGGTCATGCCTGAGAGGGGATTCATGCAATCTACTCCTTTCTTCCCCAGTTCAGCCAGCAACGATACTGGTTGGGATGATGGAGATTGTGGAAGTTGCAGTCTACACCCTCAACAGCCAGTTGAGTTCGATGTCTAATGGGAGGTGGTCTCAATCAGGGATGAAATGCTACCGATTCGGACCGGTTCGGGTGAACCGATAATAAAATATGCTACCGGCTCAGGCAAACCGGTATTTCCAATGATCAGCTGTGTATTTCCAATGACGATCAGCTGTGACGTGCGATTTATATTACTTAGAATCGTCGCATTTCCTGCTTTCTAGCTAATCTAAATTGCGTGGCACAGCGGATTCCCCCCTCCGCTGTTCTACTTACCTTTGCTGACTCGGAAGGCTTTAAAATGTTCCTTTTTTAGCGCTGTGTGGGCACGCCTTGGGTGCCCATGCGTGAAGTGCGTGCTCGCTAGCAGATGCAACTGGTAGCAGTCGTCAGAGGATTTCACCACTGGCGTCAATGTGTAAACAAACAAGAGATGTTCAACCATCAACCACGAGAGTTGGTGAACATCTCATGAACTTCCCTCCGTCCTTTGACACCTTCTGAAGTGCTCCAAATTTTCCAATTTTTCTCTTCTCTGGTCTCTCCCCTTGGCAGGTAACAGACGGTGGCACCATCAAACAGAAAATCTTCACCTTCGATGCCATGTTCTCCACCAACCAGTCACACATGGAGAACTACCGTAAGAGGGAAGACCTGGTCTACCAGTCCACAGTGAGGTAACTGTCTCCTTCAAAATAGATCCAGGTCACCATAACTGCACAGGGATACAAATCACATTGTGTTGTGTGTGTGTGTGTGTTTACTCACCTGTGGAATATCCTGTTACAAATTTCTTCAGTCCAGCATTTCTTTCCCCCCCCAGAGTCAAGTTGGTTTGATTTAGCAACAGAAACCCAATTGTAATGGATCAAAAATCCATGTTCAGCAGATGAATGGAATGGAATGGAATGGAATGGAATGGAATAGAATAGAATAGAATAGAATAGAATAGAATAGAATAGAATAGAATAGAATAGAATAGAATAGAATAGAAAGAGTAGAGAATAGAGAATAGAATAGAATAGAATAGAATAGAGTAGAATAGAATAGAATAGAATAGAATAGAATAGAATAGAATAGAATAGAATAGAATAGAATAGAATAGAATAGAATAGAATAGAATAGAGAATAGAATGGAACAGAATAGAACAGAACAGAATAGAATAGAATAGAAAGAGTAGAGTATAGAGAATAGAATAGAATAGAAAGAGTATAGAGAATAGAATGGAACAGAACAGAACAGAATAGAATAGAATAGAAAGAGTAGAGTATAGAGAATAGAATAGAATAGAATAGAATAGAATAGAATAGAATAGAATAGAATAGAATAGAATAGAATAGAATAGAATAGAAAGAGTATAGAGAATAGAATGGAACAGAACAGAACAGAACAGAACAGAACAGAACAGAACAGAACAGAATAGAATAGAATAGAATAGAATAGAATAGAAAGAGTAGAGTATAGAGAATAGAATAGAATAGAATAGAATAGAATAGAATAGAAAGAGTATAGAGAATAGAATGGAACAGAACAGAATAGAATAGAATAGAAAGAGTAGAGTAGAGTATAGAGAATAGAATAGAATAGAATAGAATAGAATAGAATAGAATAGAATAGAATAGAAAGAGTATAGAGAATAGAATGGAACAGAACAGAACAGAACAGAACAGAACAGAATAGAATAGAAAGAGTAGAGTATAGAGAATAGAATAGAATAGAATAGAATAGAATAGAATAGAATAGAATAGAATAGAGTATAGAGACTAGAATAGAATGGAACAGAACAGAACGGAACAGAACAGAACAGAAGCAATGAAGTTGGTTGGAGGAAACTGGACTTTCTTTGTTTTTCTTTGAAGATGTTTCGTTTCTGACTGGATGGTGGGGAACGGAAGGATTTATCCTCCTTGCAGATCGTTGCTGGTCATTTGCCTTCTTTGTAGAGAGTCATTGAGGCCACTTGGAAGTTGAGGCTACTACGGTGGCAAGGAAGGTTGTAAAATGGGGCGAAACTCGCTTAAAGACTTCCTTGTTTAACCACAGAAACGTTGGGCTCCCTTGTTGGTCGTAACGTCGAGGATTACCCGTAACGGGAATTCGCTATTACGGTTTTAAGTCGGGGAGTCACTTCTATGCCACCTTGAGCTCTAGCACAAATCTTTGGGGCATCCCTTTCTCTGGGCAGTGATGATTATGGTTGCTGACAAGATGCCCGGTGGGATAGAGACAGGGGTGGGATTCAGCCGGTTCTGGTGAACCGGATGCTAATTTTACATCTGGTTCACCGAACCGCTAGTTGCAATGACTGGCTGGCCCCTCCCGGCCCACCCTCCCAGGAGTCTCCACGTGGCCCGTTTTGGATGCTAGGTAAGTGCAGGGCCCGCACAGAGGCTCCGAGAGGGAGAAAAAAGGGCCTCCCGGAAGTTCCGGAAGTCGAGAAATGGGCCTGTTTCCAGCCTCCGGAGGGTCTTCAGAGCCTGGGGGAGGCTGTTTTCGCCCTCCTGGAGGCTCGAGAAAAGCCTCCGGAGCCTGGGGAGGGCAAAACCACACACACCCTCCCCACCGTGGTGCAGGAGGCTGAGTAGGTTGCTAAAATTTCTGAATCCCCTCCTGGATTTTGAGCAGAAGAGCCAGGAAGCTGTTCAGAAGGGAAAGAGGCGTAGGAAATAAGAAATAACGCAGTGTGGGGAACTAGGGTGTCGTGTCCCACTCCTCCGCTGACGGCTGGGTCCGGGAAATCCGAATCAGGCTTGCCTCTGCAGCTCTGCCCAAAGTCCTAGCAAAGTCCTCAGGGGAGGCAGGAGACCAGTAAGTGACTTCAGCAAGATAAGTTCGACTTTTGCCTGACTCAGAGACTGCCAGAAAGCAGATCCTTTATATAGGCCATGGGGTGTGGCTCCATGACTCAGCACTCATTAAGGCCTGCCCCTCCCTTCCCTCTGTTGCCTCCGCCTCTCCAATCTTCTGATGCGAGGATTACTCCAATCAGCTGTTCTTGGGAGTAAACCCTCCTCAGGCTCACCTGCTGTGGAGGAGGGGGAGGGGTCTAGCTGCTCCGTTTGCCTGGGCATGGAGTCAGGGCTGGGGCAGGGAGATGCTCCTTCTTCTGCAGTTTGTGGGGGCATGGAGCCAGGACTTGGGCCGGAAGGCATACATTCCTCCGTGTTCGGGAGCAGGTAAGAAGGCCCCGGCTGCTCTGAGGGCGGGCAAGACACAACATAGGGTCAGGAGAAGAGAAAAGGGTAGAAACAGGGTGGGGAAGGAGAAGCCCTTGGCAGAAAGGACCACGGCTCCTCGCGGCCCACCGTGGCCACCCGAGTTGTTGGCAGACGCAGCTCCTGCCGTCACTTGATTGGTGTGTGTGAGAGAGAGAGAGACGTTGGGGGATAAGGAGCCCACATTTACATATAAATGAAGATATTTACAAATTAATGCATTTTGAGCAAGAGGAAGGTCCCAGCGCTGCAGCTGCCAAGGCGACAGCCTGCTGGTGGAGAGAGGGATCCGGTAGCTAGTGCGAGGCAGCAGGAGTGGGTCTTCCAAATGGCTTTTCCAGATGACCTGACTTTTTCAGCTCAGTCAATCAATCGATGGAATAGAGCAAGAAGGGACCTTGGAGGTCTTCTAGTCCAGCCCCCACCCCCCACCCCGCTCAAGCAGGAAAACCCATACCATTTCAGACATGTCCAGTCTCTTCTTAAAAACCTCCAGTGATGAAGCACCCGCAATTTCTGGTGGCAAGTTGTTCCACTGATTAATTGTCCCCACCATTAGGGAAGTTGCTCTTTAATTCCAGGTTGCTTCTCTCCTTGGTTAGTTTCCATCCATTATTTCTTGTCTTGCCTTCTGGGGCTTTGGAAAATAAGTTGACCCCCCCTCCTCTTTGGGGCAGCCGTTCAAGAAGAGGGGGTTGAAAGAGAGCTGCAACTTACAGGTAGTTTGTATCTGATGACTATAATTGGGGCCAGAAATTCCGTTGTTAAGCAATTCGTTCATTCATTTTATTCCATTTATACCAGTGGTAAAATCCAATTTTTTTTACTGCCAGTTCTGTGGGCGTGGCTTGGTGTGGTGAGGTTTGATGGGCGTGGCTTGATGGGCGTGGCTTGATGGGCGTGTCAGGGGAAGGATACTGCAAAACCTCCATTTTCAACCCACTCCAGGGGAAGGATACTGTGAAATTCCCATTCCCTCCCCACTCCTGAGGGAAGGATACTGCAAAATCCCCATTCCCTGCCCACTCCAGGGGATGGATACTGCAAAATCCCCATTCCCTCCCCAGTCCTGGGGGAAAGATATTGCAAAATCTCCATTCCCACCCCCCTTTGGGGCCAGCCAGAGGCGGTATTTGCCATTTCTCCAAACTACTCAAAATTTCCACTACCGGTTCTCCAGAACCTGTCAGAACCTGCTGGATTTCACCCCTGGTTTATACGCAGTTGTTAAGTAAGCCGCATCCAATTTTACGACCTTGCTGCTGCAGTCGTTAAGCGAAGCATGCTGTCGTTGAGAGAACCAGGCTTCCCTTATCACGGTCTCGGCTTGTTCGGGGTTGCAAACGGAGCTCGCCCGATGCCCAACTTCAGCGCCACCGTCGTAAACGCCTGTCCGATGCCAAACTCCCGAATGTTGATGGCCGTGTGGCCACAGGGAGGTTGTAAATGCAAGGATCGGTCACAAAGTCCCTTTTTACCCCGCACTGTCATAACTTTGAATAGCTGTTAAATGGAAGGTCGTAAGTCGAGCAAAAAGTCTGTTTTTTTAGAATAGAATAGAATAGAATTTTTATTGGCCAAGTGTGATTGGACACACAAGGAATTTGTCTTGGTGCATATGCTCTCAGTGTACATAAAAGAAAAGATACGTTCATCAAGGTACAACATTTACAACACAATTGATGGTCAATATATCAATATAAATCATAAGGATTGCCAGCAAAAAGTTACAGTCATACAGTCATAAGTGGAAAGAAATTGGTGATGGGAACTATGAAACGATTAATAGTAGTGCAGATTCAGTAAATAGTCTGACAGTGTTGAGGGAATTATTTGTTTAGCAGAGTGATGGCCTTCGGGAAAAAACTGTCCTTGTGTCTAGTTGTTCTGGTGTGCAGTGCTCTATAGCGTCGTTTTGAGGGTAGGAGTTGAAACAGTTTATGTCCAGGATGCGAGGGGTCTGTAAATATTTTCCCAGCCCTCTTTTTGACTTGTGCAGTATACAGGTCCTCAATGGAAGGCAAGTTGGTAGCAATTATTTTTTCTGCAGTTCTAATTATCCTCTGAAGTCTGTGTTTTTCTTGTTGGGTTGCAGAACCGAACCAGACAGTTATAGAGGTGCAAATGACAGACTCAATAATTCCTCTGTAGAATTGGATCAGCAGCTCCTTGGGCAGTTTGAGCTTACTGAGTTGGCAGAAAGAACATTCTTTATTGTCCTTTTTAATGATGTTTTTGATGTTAGCTGTCCATTTGAGATCTTGCGATATGATAGAACCCAGAAATTTGAAGGTTTCTACTGTTGATACTGTGTTGTCAAGTATTGTGAGAGGTGGAAGTATGGAAGGGTTTTTCCTAAAGTCTACCACCATTTCTACGGTTTTGAGTGTGTTCAGTTCCAGATTGTTTTGGTTGCACCACAAGGCTAATCGTTCGACCTCTCGTCTATATGCAGATTCGTCATTGTCTCGAATGAGACCAATCATTGTTGTGTCATCTGCGAACTTCAGTAGCTTAACAAATGGATCATTGGAGATGCAGTCATTGGTATACAGAGAGAAGAGAAGTGGGGAGAGCACACAGCCTTGGGGGGGCCCTGTGCTAATTGTACAGGTATTTGATGTGATCTTGCTTAGCTTCACCTGCTGCTTCCTGTTTGTTAGGAAGCTTGTGATCCACTTACAAGCCTGTTCCGGTACCTGTAGCTGGTTTAGCTTAGTTAGGAGAATGTCTGGAATGATGGTATTGAATGCTGAACTAAAGTCTACAAAAAGGACCCTTGCATAGGTCTTTGGAGACTCAAGAAGTTGTAGGATGTAGTGCAGAGCCATATTAACAGCATCATCTGTTGATCTATTTGCTCGGTATGCAAATTGCAAGGGATCTAACAGCGGATCCGTGATGGTTTTCAGGTAGGAAAGCACTAGCCTTTCAAAGGTTTTCATGACTACAGATGTTAAAGCAACTTTTGCAAAAGTTCCCGTGCTAGGCGACAGAAACTTCTAGATTTGTTTTGACGCTCAGTTCGCCAGCATCCCCTTAAAGACCAATAGGAGACAGGGAGCCTTTAGGGAAGTGTGGGGGGGGGTCTGAAGGAAACATCGATTCTGCCCCCTCCCCTCTGTAAGTGAGCTCGACCTCCCCACTCCCCCCCCCCCGGTCCTCAAATCCCCTCCAAGTTCCAGCTTTCAAACCAGCAGCTTCCCATCGCTTCGCTTTCTGGGCTCTGCGTATAATTATGCACATAAAATATATTCCCCACAATGGGGTTTGCAAACGGGTGGGTGGGTGGAAGGGGGGAATCGGAGGGAAATTGAAGAAGCTTTTAATGAAAGGAATAAATCTTTGCAATGATGGTTTCCTGGGCCACTTTGCAGGACAGGAAGAAGCGGAAAGCCATCCTCCTCGCCCATTTTGTGAAATCCAGATTTGTTTTTACTTCCGGTTCTGTGGGCGTGGCTTGGTGGGCATGGCAGGGGAAGGATATTGCAAAATCTCCATTCCCTCCCCACTTCTGGGGAAGGATATTGCAAAATCTCCATTCCCTCCCTACTCCAGGGGAAGGATATTGCAAAATCCCCATTCCCTCCCTACTCCAGGGGAAGGATACTACAAAATCCCCATTCCCTCCCTACTCCAGGGGAAGGATACTACAAAATCTCCATTCCCTCCCATCTCCAGGGGGAAGGACATTGCAAAATCCCCATTCCCTCCCCACTCCAGGGGGAAGAACATTGCAAAATCTCCATTCCCTCCCTACTCCAGGGGAAGGATACTGCAAAATCCCCATTCCCTCCCTACTCCAGGGGAAGGATATTGCAAAATCTCCATTCCTAACCCACTCTGAGTCCAGCCAGAGGTGGTATTTGCCGCTTCTCTGAACTGCTCAAAATTTCCGCTGCCGGTTTGTCAGAACCTGTCAGAACCTGCTGGATTTCATCCCTGCCCTCGCCCGTGTTCTCTCTCTCTCTGTGTCTCTCTCTCTCTCCCACACACATCAAACGTAGCCAAGGCCACTCTTGGGTTCAGCCCCTTGGAGACAGGCTCTGTGGGGAAGGAAGGGCCTTGGGTTCAAGTCCTCCAACTGACCCTCTTTATTTATTTTTGCAGTTATCTCTGGAGGCCAAATGCAACATCTCAAAGGGCTTAATTTTCTTTCTAACCTAGTCCTGAACTTCAGTTTTTCACGCCTACAATTTTTGTTTTTTAAAAAAAACAAAACACCGCTCCTTCGATTCAGTCCAGCTGCCGGCGATAACATGGGATCTCCATGTCAATGGTAAAAAAGGGAGTCCCCCACCCTCCAACTTCCTGGTCCAACCTTCAGCTCTGGGACCTGAAAATTAAGTGCACACACACACACCCCAAAAAAACTAAGCACACTCCCTCCGCCCTGCTTAACTCTCCAGATTCAGCTAAAGAAAACGTTGACCTCAGCCAAGCAGCAGCTCTGAGCAGTTGGGTGTTCTTGAACCCATCTCCCACAGCCAAGCCAGCATGGGCAGTGGCAAGGAACGATGGGCATTCTACTTTAGCAAGTGTTCTGACCTAGGCTACCTGAGACAGTAAAAAGCATATGATTAATCCCCAAAACCCTCTTTTTATTTCAACGGCTGTGAATTATTGTTCATTAATATTCACTGTCTGCTACAGTCCTTCTGGATAAGGCTAATAAGCACCCACCTTTATCTCCCTTAACACGCTGCCAAAGACCTAATTGGCAATCAGCTTTGCAAGGCCACACGGAGCACAGAGTCAAAACGGAGCTTCAGAATTTAAACCGACCAGCACGAACAAAGTTGCTTCCTACAAAGGCTCACATGCCTTTGCTCCTCCTTTATGCCTTATGGGAGGGGCCAATCATCTCCAAGCCTTACTCCCGAGTCGTCCCTTTTGTCTTAATTGTTCTTGCCTTCTGGCAGCTCTGCTCATGCGCGCACTGGGAACAGGCTCCCCCTGTTCCTCTGCCTCGCTGACGTCAGACTCTGGAGGCTCCGGAGGCAGCCCGTAACTCCCAGATGGCCCTGGACCCCTTTTTGCCTCCGACGCTGAGCCCTCGTCCGAGCCTTCCCCAGACTCCAGGACTGGCCCCTGTTCCTCCCCAGCCTCTTCATTGTCCGACTCTGCTGCCAGCTCCACAGGCCACTGGTGGACCACAACAGCAAGGTTAAGAGATACACAAAACGGCCCCAGCCTGTTTGAGTGTTTGGGACCTCTCTAGATTATCCTAAGAAATAGAAAGAGGTCTGAACAGGATAAAATTGCCAGGGTTGGCCAAATACTTTTTTTTCATTCTTTCCTCCCTCCCTCCCTCCCTCCCTCCTTCTTGCTTTTTCTTTTATTCCCTCCCTCCCTTTCTTTTTCTTTCATTCTCTTTTCTCTCCTCCCTCCTCTATATTTTTCTTTCTTTCCTTTCTTCATGTCCCTTTCTCCTTCCCTCCCTCCCTCCCTCCTTCCTCCCTCCCTCCCTCTTACTTTTCATTTTATTCCTCCTTCCTTCCTTCCTTCCTTCCTCCTTCTTCTCATCCCGTCCTTTCTCATATCCCTTCCTTTCTTCCTTCCTTTCTTCATGTCCCTTTCTCCTTCCCTCCCTCCCTCCCTCCTTCCTCCCTCCCTCCCTCTTACTTTTCATTTTATTCCCTCCCTTCCTTTTTCTTTCACTCTTATCTCTCATCCCTCCCTCCCTCCCTCCTCTTTACTTTTCTTTCTCTCTTCATTTGTCCTTTTCCTCCCTCCCTCCCTTCTTCTCATCCCGTCCTTTCTCATATCCCTTCCTTTCTCTCTCCCTCCCCCCTTATTACCTTCCCCAATCCCTTCCTTCCTCCTTTCTTTCCTTTCTCTCATCCCTCCCTTTCTCATATCCCTTCCCCTCCCTATTACCTTCCCCTATCCCTTCCTCTCTCCTTTCCATTCTTTCTCTCATTCCTTCCTTCCCTCCCTCCCTCCTTCCTTCCTCTTATCTTCCCTCCCTCCCTCTCCGTCTTTCTTCCTTTCCTTCCTTCCTTCCTTCCTTCCTTCCTTCATCCCTCCTTTCTTCCTCCTCCTCCCTTTCATCCTTCCTCCCTCCTTCCTTCTTTCTTTCTTTCTTTCTTTCTTTCTTCCTCCCTCCTCCCTTCTTCCTCCCCACCTTCCTTTCATCCTTCCTCCTCTCTCCTTCCTTCTTTCCTCCTCCTTCCTCCTTCCTTCCTCCCTTCTTTCCTCCTCCTTCCTTCCTTCTCTCCCTCCCTCCTCCTTCCTTCCTTCTTTCCTTTTTCTTTCCTCCTCCCTCCTCCCTCCTCCTCCCTCCTCTCCGTCTTTCTTCCTTCCTTCCTTCCTTCCTTCCTTCCTTCCTTCATCCCTCCTTTCTTCCTCCTCCTCCTCCCTTTCTTCCTTCCTTCCTCCCCACCTCCCTTCCTTCTTTCTTTCTTTCTTTCTTTCTTCCTCCCTCCTCCCTTCTTCCTCCCCACCTTCCTTTCATCCTTCCTCCCTCTCTCCCTTCCTTCTTTCCCTCCCTCCTTCCCTCCCTTCCTTCCTCCCTTCTTTCCTCCCTCCCTTCCTTCCTTCTCTCCCTCCCTCCCTCCTTCCTTCCTTCTTTCCTTTTTCTTTCCTCCTCCCTCCCTCCCTCCCTCCCTCCCTCTCTTCCTCCCTTCTTTCCTCCCTTCCTTCTTCCCTTCCTCCCTTCCTTCCTTTCTTCCGACATTCCCAGACCCACATTTTTATGCTGGCTGCCGGTTTACACATTTGCAAATTATCCCTATAATTTAGACAGGTTCCCTCTGTCTTGTCCCGCATGCCTCAAAAGCCAGCGTACACTTCCTCTTGAAATGGCGCTGTGTGACAGGCATTCCTCTGATTTGCCCAACGCAGCCCCGCCGGGTTTCGGCGGGCAACCACGCAGAGGTGCGAGCATCTCAAACTAGTCAGGAATCTGTAACAAAACACAACAACGGGGTATTTTTTTCCCCCCTCTCTCTCCTTCCCTTCTGGCTTGTGTTTTCTTTCGGACAGTCCCCCCCCAACTCCTTCCCCGCTGCCAATCCAGCTAATTAATTACAGCTGTTTGCCTCTTCTATTTTTAAATCCTTTGCTGCCAAAACCGTAATCAGCTGCTCATTCATTGCGTGTCTGCAACTTGGCTCACTGCCTTTGTCCCCAACATCAGCTCGAGGCCCCCTTTGTCAATAGGCAGTTCCCCCAGGGAATGAACGGTGTGACATGGCTTTCCCGTAGAGGCACCGACAGGTGAAATGCTTCCAGTTTGGACTGGATCACCAGATCCAGTAGCGATGGCAGTGGGTGGTTCGGAGAACCGGTAGCAAAAATCCCTGCCCCAACCCCCATGCCCAGCTGAGCTGCGCGAGCTTCAGAGTTGTTGTTGTTGTTTTTAACTGGGGCCGTGGTAGCTCAGGCTGTAAGGAGCCTGTTATTAGAACACAGCAGCCTGCAATTACTGCAGGTTCAAGCCCGGCCCAAGGTTGACTCAGCCTTCCATCCTTTATAGGGTAGGTAAAATGAGGACCCAGATTGTTGGGGGGGCAATAAGTTGACTTTGTAAATATACAAATAGAATGAGACTATTGCCTTACACACTGTAAGCCGCCCTGAGTCTTCGGAGAAGGGCGGGATATAAATGTAAATTAAAAATAAAAAAAACCTTTTAAAACCATTTTTTTCTTTGGGCAAAAAAAATGCTTTCAAAAGTTAAAAAAAAAAGCGCCTCTGATGATCGTGCGGCTCAGCTGGGATCGTCAGAACCTTTTAAAAGCATTTTTTTCTTACAACCTCTTCGGCCGAAGAGGCTGTAAAAAAATGCTTTTAAAAGTTTTAAAAAAAAAAAGTTGGCCACGCCCACCCAGTCACATTACCCCATCCCCCACCAAGCCACGCCCACAGAACCGGTAGTAGCAAATTTTACATTTCACCACTGGGCACCGAGATCTTCCTGCCACCTCTGTGGGGTCCTGCTGACCCTGGTCCAGACAGCACCCTAACCTGTACAGCCGTCGTTCGTAAAAATGCTACGGTCCAGGGGGTGGGATAGATGGCCTTCAGAACCCTCAAGAAGGTGTAGAAGAGCAGCGTTGCGATCTGAGACTTTGGGGATGGGGCACGGATGGCGCGAGGATCCGTGACTTGAGGAAGGGGGTGGAAACGAATGTAAATCTGCTCGAGCAGAGGGTTGGACTAGAAGACCTCCAAGGTCCCTTCCAACTCTGTTATTCTGTTAAAATTGTTTGCAGGAATCAGTTCAGCTGCTTCCTAAATTTCTAAATTGTTTTCGGTGCCCAGGTAGTTGTCGTTGGTGGCAGTGCCACCTCTATTGCCATTCTGTTGTCCTTGGTGCACACTCCCCTGGAACCGGATTACAGATAGACCTCGACTTATAACGATTCCTTTAGTGACCATTCAACGGCACTGAAAAAAAGGGACTTAGGCAGTGGTGGGATTCAGCCAGTTCGCACCTATTCGGGAGAACCAGTTGTTAACTTTCAAAGCAGTTCGGAGAACCAGATGTTGGAAGAAACGCAGCCTCTTTTCTAAAAACTCTACACTACTAATTAGACCATACAAAACATTTGCCAGACCTATTCTTGAATCCAGCTCATCCATCTGGAACCCACACCACATCTCTGACATAAATACAATAGAACGAGTCCAGAAATATTTCACTAGAAGAGTTCTTCACTCCTCCGAAAACAACAAAATACCTTATACCGACAGACTTGAAATCCTGGGATTAGAAAACTTACAACTCCGTCGACTTCAACATGACCTGTGCTTAACACACAGAATCATCTATTGCAATGTCCTTCCTGTAAAAGACTACTTCAGCTTCAATCGCAATATTACAAGAGCAAAAAATAGATTCAAGCTAAATGTCAACCGCTTCAAACTTGATTGCAGAAAATATGACTTCTGTAACAGAGTTGTTAACGCTTGGAACTCATTACCTGACTCCATAGTCTCTACTCAAAATCCCAAAATCTTCAACCAAAAACTGTCTACTGTTGACCTCACCCCATTCCTAAGAGGACTATAAGGGGCGTGCTTAAGAGCACAAAAGTGCCTACCGTTCCTGTCCTATTGGTCCTTTCATTATATCAAATTAATATAGTTGATGCATATTTTTTACTCATATATATATATATATATATATATATATATATATATATATATTCTTCAAGACATGTTGTTTTATCTATGACAATTGTTTGTGTATACTGTTGTGACAAAAAGAAATTTTAAAAATCTTACTTTGTTTTTTCCTCACTTTACATTTATTTATTTATTTATTTATTTTGTCACAACATCATACAAAAAGATTATATAGTATATAAACATATAAACATATATAGGAAGAAGAAAAGAAAAACAATAGGACAGGAACGGTAGGCACGTTTGTGCGCTTATGCACGCCCCTTATGGTCCTCTTAGGAATGGGGTGAGGTCAATAGTAGAAAGTTTTTGGTTAAAGCTTTTAGGATTATGGGAAGAGACCACAGAGTCAGGTAAAGTATTCCAAGCACTGATGATTCTGTTGCAGAAGTCATATTTTCTGCAATCTAGATTAAAGCGGTTAACATTAAGTTTAAATCTATTGGTTGCCCTTGTATTATTGCAATTAAAGCTGAAGTAGTCTTTGACAGGAAGGACTGTACATGCACGCCCCTTACAGACCTCTTAGGAACGGGGTGAGGTCTACAGTAGACAGTCTAAGGTGAAAGTTTTGGGGGTTTGGGGATGTAACTACAGAGTCATGTAGTGCATTCCAGGCGTTGACCACTCTGTTACTGAAGTCGTATTTTCTGCAATCAAGTTTGGAGCAGTTTACCTTGAGTTTGTATCTATTATCTGCTCATGTATTGTTGTGGTTGAAGCTGAAGTAGTCATTGACAGGTAGGAGGTTGTGGCAGATAATTTTATGTACTATGCTTAGGTCAGACCGAAGTCTGCGTAGGTCTAAATTGTCTAAGCCCAAAATTTCAAGTCTGGTGGCATAAGGTATTTTGTTGGGGAGCAGAGGAGTGAAGGACTCTTGTGAAATACCTCTGGATTCGCTCAATTGTATTAATGTCCGATATGCAGTGCGGGTTCCAGGCAGATGAGCTGTATTCAAGAATTGATCCGGCAAAGGTTTTGTATGACATTACCAGAGAAGAAGCTATGCAAGATTAGATTAACAACTCTTAATGCTTTTTTCCAGCAATTTTTGTTACAGTAAACTCTGGCCTTTTGATCATTTGAGATAAGTACTCCAAGGTCTTTGATAAGAGTGAGGGTCATCTGTTAGGTCATATCGCATCTAGCTTGTTGCGACCCAGGCAACAAGTTAGTAGGAACTCAGTCAGTGTAAAAACAAACAAACTTTATTCGAACAGCTGAGAATGACTTCATTCTCAGCATAGTTCAACTAAATTAAAGCAAATTCCTCCCAACACAATTCCTCAGTCCTATCACCAACTTTGATTCAATTAGGCAAACTGCCAAAGGCCTTTCTTGGCAAACGTTCAGAAGACAGCAATAAGAAACAAATGCAACAAGACAAAGCTATCACCGTTGTTTTCCGGCATAGAGCCCAAATGCTGTTGCTGGTCTTTTAAGCCTTATGGCAGGGGCCAATCAACTCTTGGCCCTACTCCCGAGTCGTCCTCTCTGCTTGAGCTGCTCTTGCCTCCTGGCAGCTCTTCTCATGCGTGCATTAGGAACAGGCTCCTCCTGTTCCTCTGCCTCACTACTGTCAGCCTCTGGAGGCTCTGGAGTCCGCACATCGCTCCCAGATGGCCCTGGTCTCACCTCTGCCTCTGACGCAGAGCCCTCATCCGGGCCTTCCCCAGCCTCCAGGACTGGCTCACACTCTTCCTCGGCCTCATCGCTGTCCGACTCCATTGCCAGCTCCGCAGGCTGCTGTCGGACCACAACACAGCTTGTATTTTGTGTCCTGAATTTTTTTTTTTGGCCAATGTGTAAGACAGAGCATTTGTTGGTTGAGTTGAGCTGATCAAATTCTTCTTGATCTGCAATTAAGGACGTTTGGGATAAGAAAGGGCCGGGCGTTAAATGAACAGAACGAGGTGGTTTTTAAAAAAGAAAAGAAAAGAAAAACTTTGCAAGGAGTGGGATTAAGCTGGAAGGGGTTTTGCAAGGCGGTGATTTTTAACTTTCTCAATTCCCATTTCTCAATTCACACGTTGCGCCCAGATTTAAGAACCGGGTTTATCTCCATAGATCGGACCTCGAGTGGGGGAGGGGTGTGAGGGGGGGGCTGGCTTCCTTCATCGTAAAATCACTCATCCCGGTTTGTCGGAGGAGAGAAATTGTGGCTTTTGGCACCGACAGTGCAGAGCAGTGCAGACCACGCTGTTTTGTTTTGTTTTGTTTTTCCTTCCCTTCCTGCTCCTTAAATCCTGCCTTTGTGCCCCGAGCAGCTTGCTTCCTGCTCGGCCTAATTGCGGTGGAATCCACTGACATGAGTAATTACTGTTTTGCAAGAATTTCGCTGGCTTTACTAATTGATTCCATATTCTCTGACTTGACAGTTTCTTTATTGGAGGAGGCAAAATATACTTGTTTTCTTTCCCTCTGTTGCTGATGGCAGTCTTTACTTCCCCCCTTCCTTCCTCCCTTCCTTTCTTTCCCTCTCCTTCCTTCCTTCCTTCTTTCCTTCCTTCCTTCCTTCCTCTCTGACTCCCTTCCTTTCTTCCCCTCCCCTCCCCTTCCTTCCTCTCTCTCCCCCTTCCTTTCCTCCCTTCCTTCCTTCTTTCCTTCCTTCCTTCCTTCCTCTCTCTGACTCCCTTTCTTCCCCTCCCCTCCCCTTTCTTCCTTTTTTCCTTCCTTCCTTCCTCTCTGACTCCCTTACTTTCTTCCCCTCTCCTCCCTTCCTTCCTTCCTTTTCTCTCCCTTTCTTTCCATTCCTCCCTCCTCCTCCCTCCCTCCCTCCCTTCCTTCTTCTCTACTCCCTTCCTTTCTTCCCTCCTCCCTTCCTTCCTCTCTCTGACTCCTTCCTCCCTCCCTTTCTACCTTCCTTCCTTCCTTCCTTCCTCTCTGACTCTTCCTTTCTTCCCCTCCCCTCCCCTCCCCTTTCTTCCTTCTTTCCTTCCTTCCTTCCTTCCTTCCTCTCTGACTCCCTTCCTTTCTTCCCCTCCCCTCCCCTTCCTTCCTTCCTCTCTCTGACTCCCTTTCTTCTTCCTTTCCCTCCTCTCCCCTCCCTCCCTCCCTCCCTTCCTTTTCTTCCTTCCTCTCTCTGACTCCCTTCCTTTCAACCGCTCCTCTCCTCACTGCCTCCCTTCCTTCTCTTTTGTTCCCTTCATCTTCTCTCCACATTATACCCCAAAAAATATTATTATTTTTTTTGCACCGCCAGAGAACGCTTTAACAGCCCTGTCCTAAAATTTTTTTACTTATTCGGTAAGTTCAGCGTACAAAGAACAGGCGCCTCTGTAGCCCTGGTGTCTTGAGAGCAGGAACGGCTGATTTGGTGGGCCACAATTGCTAGATGAGGCCGTCGCTAAACGAGGAGTACCTGCAGTCCAATTCCCCGTTGAAGCCGTGCCTGCCGGCAGCCGTGCCAGATGGAGCACTCATCTCCCGAAGCAGTCTATCTCAGTGCCACCGTAACATTTCTTGCATCCCTCCCCCCCACCCTCCCCGACTTGCAAAGCAAAGATGAAATTCGTGGCTCAGAGCTGCGTAATTAGCAAAGCCCGAGGTTTCCGGGAACAGTAGAAGGGGTTGCAAAGGTCCCATTTGCACATCTGGTTGTGTCATTGTGTGCTGGTGCGCAAGCTGCCAGGCTTTTATTGTCACCCCAGTAGAGTTGTGGGGGGTGGGGGCGCGAAGAAAGAGACCCCTGAACGAATCCCAGGCTGCCAATTACAAAAACACAGAAAGAGAAAAAAGCTGTCTAGCCCAGAGGCAGCCTTGCGCCGGAATACATCATGCGCCAGCAATTAAGCCATCTCTCTCTCTCTCTCTCTCTCACACACACACACACACACACACACACACGCCACATGCGTGTATCGAGGCGTGTCCCCTCCCCTTCCCAGCTCGGTTGTTTTATTCATGTGTCTTTATTTTGGAAAATCGATACAGCCGCCTACACACTCACAGCGACTCCAGGCGGCTTACAGAAAATTAAAAACGAAACGTAGAAGGAATAAACGTAATTAAAAATAATAAAATAACAATAACACCCCACACACACACACACGTCGGTGACAACACACATTCATACCAGCCTTTTAATGGTTTCCATCTCGCTCTGGGTTCCGCAGGACCTCTGGCAAGTTTAATTTTTTTACAAACATATCAATGCGCAAACGGTGTGGCACCTCCATGTCATACATCCTGATACAAATAAAGCAAGTAGAATTAATCATGGTTATTACAATCAATCAACTGATATATTTCTATTAATAATACACATTTATATTAAGTTGCAATCTGTCATTATCCAGTTATTCCCTGAGTTCTCGTTATTGCTTTTATTTTGTTGTATGAAAGTGTGTATACACACTAATATTCCCCCTTCTCTTAGAATAAGAGACAGAAATAAGAGAATCATAGAATAGAATAGAATAGAATAGAATAGAATAGAATAGAATAGAATAGAATAGAATAGAATAGAATTTTTTATTGGCCAAGTGTGATTGGACACACAAGGAATTTGTCTTGGTGCATAGGCTCTCAGTGTACATAAAAGAAAATAGAATAGAATAGAATAGAATTTTTTATTGGCCAAGTGTGATTGGACACACAAGGAATTTGTCTTGGTGCATAGGCTCTCAGTGTACATAAAAGAAAGGATACCTTCATCAAGGTACAACACTTACAACACTTAATGATAGTCATAGGGTACAAATTTAACACTTAATGATACAACACTTAATGATAGTCATAGGCTACAAATAAGCCATCAGGAAACAATATCAATATAAATCGTAAGGATACCAGCGACAAGGTTACAGTCATACACTCATAAGTGTAAGGAGATGGGTGATGGGAACGATGAGAAGATTAATAGTAGTGCAGACTTAGTAAATAGTTTGACAGTGTTGAGAGAATTATTTGTTTAGCAGAGTGATGATGTTTGGGGAAAAACTGTGCTTGTGTCTAGTTGTTCTAGTGTTCAGTGCTCTATAGCGTCATTTTAAGGGTAGCAGTTGAAACAGTTTATGTCCAGGATGTGAGGGGTCTGTAAATTTTCCCAGCCCTCTTTTTAACTCGTGCACTATACAGTTCCTCCATGGAAGGCAGGTTGGTAGCAATTGTTTTTTCTGCAGTTCTAATTATCCCTTGAAGTTCATGTCTGTCTTGTTGGGTTGCAGAACCAAACCAGACGATTATAGAGGTGCAGATGACAAACTCAATAGTTCCTCTGTAGAACTGGATCAGTAGCTCCTTGGGCAGTTTGAGCTTCCTGAGTTGGCACAGAAAGAACATTCTTTGTTGTGCTTTTTTGATGACGTTTTTGATGTGAGGTGTCCAATTTTGATCTTGCGATATGGTAGAACCTAGAAATGTGAAGATCTCTACTGTTGATACTGCGTTGTCTAGTATTGTGAGAGGTGGAAGTATGGGAGGGTTTCTCCTAAAGTCCACCACCATTTCTACGGTTTTGAGTGTGTTCAGTTCCAGATTTTTCGGGTCGCACCACGAGGCTAGTCATTCAACCCTCTGTCTGTATGCGGATTCATCATTGTCTCAAATGAGACCGATCATCTACGAACTTCAGTAGTTTAACAGGTGGATCGTTAGAGATGCAGTCATTGGTATAGAGAGAGAAGAGAAGAGGGGAGAGCACACAGCCTTGGGGGGGCCCTGTGCTAATTGTACAGGTATCTGATGTGATTCTGCTTAGCTTCACCTGCTGCTTCCTGGTTGTTAGGAAGCTTGTGATCCACTTAGAAGTCTGTTCAGGTACCTGTAGCTGGTTTAGCTTAGTTGGAAGAGTGTCTGGTATTGAATGCTGAACTAAAGTCTACAAAGAGAGCCCTTGCCTAGGCCTTTGGAGATTCAAGATGTTGTAGGATGTAGTGCAGAGCCCTATTAACAGCATCATCTGTTGATCTATTTGCTCGGTATGCAAATTGCAAGGGGTCTAACAGCGGATCCGTGATGGTTTTCAGGTAGGAAAGCACTAGCCTTTCAAAGGTTTTCATTGTGTGTATCTGTATTTTATCTGCCTGTTCACCGCCCTGAGTCCTTCGGGAGAAGGGCGGTATACAAATTAAAATATTCATAAAAAATATTCATAACTACAGATGTTAGAGCAACTGGTCTATAGTCTTTCAGTTCCTTGATGGTGGGCTTCTTCGGCACTGGGATGATACTGGAGCATTTGAAGCAAGAAGGAACATAGCACATCTCTAGTGATTTATTGAAGATACGGGTGAAGATGAGGACCAATCGGTCAGCACAGACTTTTAATCAAGAAGGAGTTATCTTGTCTGGGCCTGGAGCTTTTCCTGGCTTTTGTCTGTGAAATAGGTCCTGCACTTCCTTTTCTGTGCTCACTAGGGGTTGTGAACCGAATGGGATGGGGTCAGTTGTAGGAGGCTTGGCTGTTGGTGGTGTGTCTGAGATGGGGGTTGTGGAGATAGGTGGCTGTAGTTTCCTTTCAAACCTGCAGTAAAACACATTCAGGTCATCTGCCAGTTGTTGATTACCTTCAGCCTGGGAAGGAGGTTTGCCATAGCTGGTGATATTTCACCCTTTATTTAAAAAACAACAACACCATTTTCTTTCTATCCTACCTAACTTCTAATCATGTCACCTTCCTCAAAAAAAGAAAGATAGAAAGTGAGAGAAAAAGAAAAGCAAATCGGAGCAACAACAAAAAGGAGAAATCATCTATCCATCATCTCTTGCCCGCTTCAATACTTTAATTGATGTGCTTTTTTGTTTTTTTAACTTGCCTCCCATATTCCTCTCTTGGATCTTTATCTCTGTCTGCATCTACTTCTTGGCTGTTCAATCTAGATATCTTGCGTCTTTAGGGCTTTCCAAAAAGGTGGGTGCCAGTCTAATTTTCGGAGGGATAATGTTCCACAGGGAGGGAGCCACCACGGAGAAGGCCCTTCTTCTGGGTCCCGCCAGATGGACCTCCTTAGGGGATTCCTTGCCTCCCCATTCTGGTGGGTTGGCTAGATGTGACCGGCAAGAGACGGTCCCTCAGATAACCTGGTCCCAAACCATGAAGGGCTTTAAAGGGGACAACCAACACCTTACCCTCTGCTTCTGAGCTTCTCGGGGTGTCTAGATGTAGAGATGGGGGCCTCTCTAGATAATTGTAAGAAATAGAAAGAAGTCTGGACAGGAGAAAGCAGTGAGGGTGGGCAAAATATTTCCTTCCTTCCTTCCTCCCTCTCTCTCTCTCTGCCCCCCTTCTTTTCTTCCCCTTCTTCTTCCTCCCTCCCTTCCTTCCTTCCTTCCTTCCTTCCCTCCTTCCTTCCTCTCTCTCTGTCTCCCTTCCTTCCTCCCTTCCTTCCTCTCTCTCTCTGTCTCCCTTTTCTTCCCTTTCTCCCTTCCTTCCTTCCTCTCTCTCTCTCCCTTCCTTTCTTCCCCTTCCCCTTCCTTCCTTCCTCTCTCTCTCTCCCTTCCTTTCTTCCCCTTCCCCTTCCTTCCTTCCTTCCTTTCTCTCTCTGTCTCCCTTTTCTTCCCCTTCTTCCTTCCTTCATTCCTTCCTTCCTTCCTTCCTGCCTTCCTCTCGCTGTGTCTCCCTTCCTTTCTTCCCCTTCCCCTTCCTTCCTTCCTTCCTTCCTCTCTCTCTGTCTCCCTTCCTTTCTTCCCCTTCTCCTTTCTTCCTTCCTTCCTCCCTCTCTCTCTCTGCCCCCCTTCATTTCTTCCCCTTCTTCTTCTCCCTTCCTTCCTTCCTTCCTTCCTTCCTTCCTTCCTTCCTTCCTTCCTTCCTTCCTCTGTCTCCCTTCCTTCCTTCCTCTCTCTCTCTGTCTCCCTTTTCTTCCCCTTCTTCTTCCTTCCTTCCTTCCTTCCTTCCTTCCTTCCTTCCTTCCTCTCTCTCTCCCTTCCTTTCTTCCCCTTCCCCTTCCTTCCTTCCTCTCTCTCTCTCCCTTCCTTTCTTCCCCTTCCCCTTCCTTCCTTCCTTCCTTTCTCTCTCTGTCTCCCTTCCTTTCTTCCCCTTCTCCTTTCTTCCTTCCTTCCTCTCTCTGTCTCCTTCCTTTCTTCCCCTTCCTCCTTCCTTCCTCTCTCTCTGTCTCCTTCCTTTCTTCCCCTTCTCTTTCCTTCTTCCTTCCTCTCTCTCTCTCCCTTTTCTTCCTTCTTCCTGCCTTCCTTCCTTCTTTCCTTCCTTCCTCTCTCTCTGTCTCCCTTCCTTTCTTCCCCTTCTTCCTTCCTTCCTTCCTTCCTTCTTTCCTTTCTTCCTCTCTCTCTCTGTCTCCCTTCCTTTCTTCCCCTTCTCCTTCCTTCCTTCCTTCCTTCCTTTCTTCCTTCCTTCCTTCCTTCCTTCCTTCCTTCCTTCCTTCCTTCCTCTTGCTTTTTCTTTTCTTCCCTCCCTTCTTTTCTTTCATTCTCTTATCTCTCCTCCCTACCTCCTTCCTCTATATATTTTTTCTTTCTTCTCCTTTCTTCATTTGGATGCAGAGACAGGGACCTCCCTTCTCCCACCCCCGGGATTTTTCACCCCTAATGTTCACACCTGCTTTTTGTAGGGAGGGTGGGAACGTCTCACTAAGGCGTGCAAAGCCAACTTCTTACAGGCGAGCATCTTCAAAAGGAACGTCCTTTGGGAAACTGAGGCTGGGTTTTCCCCTTCCCTGATGTTGAGTAGCTGATTGGGGGAGGTGGGGGGGGGAAGAAGGGAGAGGGGGGAAAAAAGAACTTCGGAGAAGTTAACATTTTCGAAGGGTAATTGAGTTTGGATTTGCCCATTAGATGGGAAATGCGAAATTGGATAACATCCTATTAAAATGGGAAGTTAATGAATTTCTCCCCCCTCCCTGCCCCCACCCCGTCCTTCCGAGAGACAGCCCTGCAGCCCTTTGCGGGATTCATTTTCGAGAGGAAAATTGTGCTGGACTCAGAGGGCGGGCACCCTGGCAGGGGATAGGCTGGCAAAGGGCACAATCTTTCCCTTTCCTCCCAGACTTGGATCCTCACAATCACACTGCACGGTAGAGCTACTTAAAGAACGCACCTAGGTTGTTTTCTTTCCTTCCTCCTTCCCTCCCTTCCTCCTTCCCTCCCTTCCTTCCTTTCCTCCAATTTCTTTCCTTCCCTCCCTCCCTCCCTCCCTCCCTCCCTCCCTCCTATTTCTTTCCTCCCTCCCTCCTATTTCTTTCCTCCCCTCCCTCCCTCCTTCCCACCCTTCCTTTCCTCCTATTTCTTTCCTTCCCTCCCTCCCTCTGATCCATCTATTCATCCATCCATCCATCCCATCTTTTCATCCTTCCTTCCTTTCCATCCATCCATCATATCTAGTGGTGGCATTATTATTTATTATTATTATTTATTATTTATTGAATTTTTATACCGCCCTTCTCCCGAAGGACTCAGGGCGGTGTACAGCCAAAGTAAAATACAAAATATATACAATTAAAACATATTTAAAATGGACCAAATTAGTAGATGGCTGACAAATTAAAATAAATTTAAAATTTAAAATTTAAAATTTAAAATATAGATTAAAACCCCCAATAAAATCAACCAATTCATGCCAGTCCCGCTTGAGTAAATAGATATGTTTTTAGTTCACGACGGAAGGTCCGAAGATCAGGCACCTGACGTATGCCAGGGGGAAGTTCATTCCAGAGCGCCGGAGCTCCCACAGAGAAGGCCCTACTCCTGGGGGTCGCCAGCCGACATTGTTTGGCGGACGGCACCCTGAGGAGACCCTCTCTGTGAGAGCGTACGGGTCGGTGGGAGGCATAAGGTAACAGCAGGCGGTCTCGTAAGTACCCGGGTCCTAAGCCATGAAGCGCTTTAAAGGTGGTAACCAAAATCTTGAAGCGCACCCGAAAGACCACAGGAAGCCAGTGCAGACTGCGGAGCAGAGGTGTTACGCGGGAGCCTCGGGTGGCTCCCATTACTACTCGCGCAGCTGCATTCTGGACCAACTGCAGCCTCCGGGTGCACCTCAAGGGCAGCCCCATGTAGAGAGCATTGCAATAATCCAGCCGAGACGTAACCAGAGCGTGAGTGACTGTGCATAGGGCATCCCGGTCAAGGAAGGGACGCAACTGGCGCACCAAGCGAACCTGGTGGAAGGCCCTCCTGGAGACGGCCGCTAGATGTTCATCAAAAGACAGCCGTCCATCCAGGAGGACACCCCAGTTGCGAACCACCTCCTTTGGGGCCACTAACTCGCCCCCAACAGTCAGCTGCGGTTGCAGCTGGCTGTACCGGGATGCCGGCATCCACAGCCACTCCATCTTGGAGGGATTGAGCTTGAGTCTGTTTCTCCCCATCCAGACCCATACAGCTTCCAAACACCGGGACAGCACTTCGACCGCTTTGTTGGGGTGGCCCGGGGTGGAAAAGTACAGCTGAGTATCATCAGCATACAGATGGTAACTCACCCCGAAATTTTTTTACTACCGGTCCTGTGGGCGTGGCTTGGTGGGCGTGGCAGGGGAAGGATACTGTAAAATCTCCATTCCCTCCCCACTCCCGGGGAAGGATATTGTAAAATCTCCATTCCCTCCCCATTCCAGGGGAAGGATACTGTAAAATTTAAATTCCCTCCCCACTCCAGGGGAAGGATACTGTAAAATCTCCATTCCCATCCCACTCCAGGGGAAGGATCCTGCAAAATCTCCATTCCCACCCTACTCCAGGGGAAGGATACTGTAAAATCTCCATTCCCACCCCACTCCAGGGGAAGGATCCTGCAAAATCTCCATTCCCACCCCACTCCAGGTGAAGGATACTATAAAATCCCCATTCCCACCCCACTCCAGGGGAAGGATATTGTAAAATCCCCATTCCCACCCCACTCCAGGGGAAGGATACTGTAAAATCTCCATTCCCACCCCACTCCAGGGGAAGGATACTGCAAAATCCCCATTTCCTCCCAATCAGCTGGGACTCGGGAGGCAGAGAATAGATTGGGGCGGGGGCCAGTCAGAGGTGGTATTTACCGGTTCTCCGAACTACTCAAAATTTCCGCTACTGGTTCCCCAGAAGTGGTCAGAACTTGCTGAATACTACTACTGGTCATATCTCTCCTTCCTTCCTTCTTTCCCTCCCTCCCTCCCATCCATCCATCCATCTCTCCTTCCTTCTTCTCTCCTTCCCTCCCTTCCTTCCCTCCTTCCTTCCTTTCTCTCTCCCACCCTCTTTCCTTCCTGCAAATCCCCCCTTTCCCTTCTAGCACTGATGAAGTTACCTAGTTGGGTGATGAAACATCTGTAAGAAAAGAACCAAGCTCAGAGAGCACCCAGGACCCCATAACCATCCTCTTCCTCCTCCCTCCTCCTCCTCCTCCTCCTCCTCCTCCTCCTCCTCCTCCTCCTCCTCCTGGGTCTGTATTGTAGCACTAACACAATTTACAGCCAGAGCGATTTTGCTGGCCCAGCACTGAGCAGTTAAAAGCCTCTGTAATTGTCAGCCCGGTTTCCACAAATTGTCTGAATTACTGTGATGCAGAGCCTGTTTGCTGGGGAACTGCATTTTCAGATCCCACCTTTATTTTCAAACTGGCATTCGGAGTGTTCGCCTTCGCCTTTATTTATTTTTGGGGGGGGGGGCAGAAAAAAAGGGGAAAAGGTGATATATATATTTTTACCCGCTGCAGGAGCAAGGAAAAAGCAGGCAGGCTGCAATTCTCCAGGTTGTGCCAGTAGCCCAGCTCCCCTTTGCTCCAGGTGGCCACTGATAATTGCAGGATATCAAGTGATTTGGAGAAAGGGTTCAAACAAGTGGTGTGATCCATTTTTTCCCCCACTACGGGTTCTGTGGGCGTGGCTTGGTGGGCCTGATGTGGCATGGTGGGCGTGGCCTGGTGGGCGTGGCAGGAGAAGGATACTGCAAAATCTCCATTCCCTCCCCACTCTAGAGGAAGGATACTGCAAAATCTCCGTTCCCTCCCTACTCCAGGGGAAGGTTACTGCAAAATCCCCAGTTCCCTCCCCACTTCTGGGCAGAGGATACTGCAAAATCTCCATTCCCTCCCCACTCCAGGGGAAGGGTACTGCAAAATCCCCAGTTCCCTCCCCACTTCTGGGCAGAGGATACTGCAAAATCTCCATTCCCTCCCCACTCCAGGGGAAGGGTACTGCAAAATCCCCAGTTCCCTCCCCACTTCTGGGCAGAGGATACTGCAAAATCTCCATTCCCTCCCTACTCCAGGGGAAGGGTACTGCAAAATCCCCAGTTCCTCCCACTTCTGGGCAGAGGATACTGCAAAATCTCCATTCCCTCCCCACTCCAGGGGAAGGGTACTGCAAAATCCCCAGTTCCCTCCCCACTTCTGGGCAGAGGATACTGCAAAATCTCCATTCCCTCCCTACTCCAGGGGAAGGTTACTGCAAAATCCCCAGTTCCCTCCCCACTTCTGGGCAGAGGATACTGCAAAATCTCCATTCCCTCCCCACTCCAGGGGAAGGGTACTGCAAAATCCCCAGTTCCCTCCCCACTTCTGGGCAGAGGATACTGCAAAATCTCCATTCCCTCCCCACTCTAGAGGAAGGATACTGCAAAATCTCCATTCCCTCCCCACTCCAGGGGAAGGGTACTGCAAAATCCCCAGTTCCCTCCCCACTTCCGGGCAGAGGATACTGCAAAATCTCCATTCCCTCCCCACTCCAGGGGAAGGTTACTGCAAAATCCCCAGTTCCCTCCCCACTTCCGGGCAGAGGATACTGCAAAATCTCCATTCCCTCCCCACTCCAGGGGAAGGTTACTGCAAAATCCCCAGTTCCCTCCCCACTTCCGGGCAGAGGATACTGCAAAATCTCCATTCCCTCCCCACTCCAGGGGAAGGGTACTGCAAAATCCCCAGTTCCCTCCCCACTTCCGGGCAGAGGATACTGCAAAATCTCCATTCCCTCCCCACTCCAGGGGAAGGGTACTGCAAAATCCCCAGTTCCCTCCCCACTTCTGGGCAGAGGATACTGCAAAATCTCCATTCCCTCCCCACTCTAGAGGAAGGATACTGCAAAATCTCCATTCCCTCCCCACTCCAGGGGAAGGGTACTGCAAAATCCCCAGTTCCCTCCCCACTTCTGGGCAGAGGATACTGCAAAATCTCCATTCCCTCCCCACTCCAGGGGAAGGTTACTGCAAAATCCCCAGTTCCCTCCCCACTTCCGGGCAGAGGATACTGCAAAATCTCCATTCCCTCCCCACTCCAGGGGAAGGGTACTGCAAAATCCCCAGTTCCCTCCCCACTTCTGGGCAGAGGATACTGCAAAATCTCCATTCCCTCCCCACTCTAGAGGAAGGATACTGCAAAATCTCCATTCCCTCCCCACTCCAGGGGAAGGGTACTGCAAAATCCCCAGTTCCCTCCCCACTTCTGGGCAGAGGATACTGCAAAATCTCCATTCCCTCCCCACTCCAGGGGAAGGTTACTGCAAAATCCCCAGTTCCCTCCCCACTTCCGGGCAGAGGATACTGCAAAATCTCCATTCCCTCCCCACTCCAGGGGAAGGGTACTGCAAAATCCCCAGTTCCCTCCCCACTTCTGGGCAGAGGATACTGCAAAATCTCCATTCCCTCCCCACTCTGGGGCCAGCCAGAGGTGGTATTTGCCAGTTCTCCGAACTATTCAAAATTTCCACTACCGATTCGCCAGAACCTGTCAGAACCTGCTGGATTTCACCCCTGGTACACACCTCCTTGTGGGTTTTCCTAACTGATCTGGGAAGCCAGTGGGTTACATTCACACAACAGGATTAACATGGTTATGGAATTAACCGGGTTTCTTTCAATTACATTGTGCACGCTTCTCCATACAAGCCACGATTTGCAAAAAGATTCATCCCCAGGGGAGCCCAGTTTAATCTTAACCAAGACTAGCATCTTGTTTGTCTGAATCTGCTCGGTCTTTATCTGGCTCGGTTCATCTCATTGGTTGTAAAAGTTGGAGTGAAGATTTGAATGTTGTCTTCATTCGTCAACTTACATTCATGGGTTGCAGTACAGGCAGGTTTGGTGGACTCAACCACAGCTTCACAGATAACCTATGTTGTCCCCGTCCTTAGTCCTCGATGTATGACCGTAATGGAGCCTACATCAGCCGTGATATTCATAAAGCAGGTCATCATGTCATCCTATGGAAACCTCTGCCTTTTTCTTGGATGGTCTTCTTATGGAGAACCATCAAGCCATGGTGAAACTCAAATGGAGATATCTCAACCAACCAGGCCCCTTGGGGAGAATTTCCCATTCTCCTTCTGTGATTTTCCATGATCCAGGTGGGATCTACAGATCAGAAGAGAAGATGCCCCTTCTCCATGGAGGTGTCCTCCATGAAGAGTTCCTCTCTGTGCACAAAATGAGGTGGGATCCATTCTCGGTCTCCCTCCCTCTCTCCCTCCCTCCCTTCCTTCCTTCCTTCCTTCCTTTCTCTGATTCCTTTCCTTTCTTCCCCTCCCCTCCCTTCCTTTCGTCCCTTCCTTTCCTCTCTCTGTCTCCCTTCCTTTCTTCCCCTTTTCATTCCTTCCTTCCTCTCTTTCTGTTTCCCTCCCTCCCTTCCTTCCTTCCTTCCTTTCCTCTCTCTGTCTCCCTTCCTTTCTTCCCCTTTTCATTCCTTCCTTCCTCTCTTTCTGTTTCTCCTTCTTCTCCTTCCTTCCTTCCTCCCTTCCTCCCTTCCTTCCTCTCTCTGACTCTTTTCTTCTTCCCCTCCCTTCCTTTCCTCCTTCCTTGCTCTCTCTCTCTCCTTCCTTTCTTCCCATTTCATTCATTCCTTCCTTTCTCTCTTTCCGTTTCTCCTTCTTCCTTCCTTCCTCCCTTCCTCCCTTCCTTCCTCTCTCTGACTCTTTTCTTCTTCCCCTCCCTTCCTTTCCTCCCTTCCTTGCTCTCTCTCTCTCCCTTCCTTTCTTCCCATTTTCATTCATTCCTTCCTTTCTCTCTTTCCGTTTCTCCTTCTTCTCCTTCCTTCCTTCCTTCCTTCCTTCCTTCCTTCCTTCCTTCCTTCCTTCCTTCCTTCCTTCCTTCCTTCCTTCCTCTCTCCATCTCCTTTCTTTCCTTCCTCCCTCCCTTGTCTCTTTCTGTCTCCCTTCCTTTCTTCCCTTCCCCTTCTTTCCCTCCCTCCCTCCCTCCCTCCCTCCCTTCCACTCTCTCCATCTCCTTCCTTTCCTTTTGATGCACAAAATGAGACGGGACTCATTCCTCTCAAATCTTGCTACCCTGTTTCTCTGAAAATAAGACCCAACTGGAAAATAAGTCCTAGCATGATTTTTCAGGCACTTGTAATATAAACCCAAAGGTAAAGGTTTCCCTCGCACATACGTGCTAGTCGTTGCCGACTCTAGGAGACGGTGCTCATCTCCGTTTCAAAGCCGAAGAGCCAGCGCTGTCCAAAGACGTCTCCGTGGTCATGTGGCCGGCATGACTCAACGCCAAAGGCTCACGGAATGCTGTTCCCTTCCCACAAAGGTGGTCCCTATTATTTCTCCTTGCATTTTTTACGTGCTTTCGAACTGCTAGGTTGGCAGAAGCTGGGACAAGGAACGGGAGCTCACCCCGTTACACAGCAGCACTAGGGATTCGATCTGCTGAGCTGCCGACCTTTCGATCGACAAGCTCAATGTCCTAGCTCCTGAGCCACCATGTCCTACCCCCCCCTAAAAAAATAAACCCCAGTTAAGATTGTCAGCCAGATGGATGCATTTAGTATCGTATTCAACCCCCACCCCCAAATAAGTGTGAACTTTCCAAAACTTAGGACAATAAGACCTAACTGGAAAATAAGCCCTAATGCGTCTTTTGGAGCAAAAATTAATATAAGACCCAGTCTTATATTCGGGGAAACGTGGGTACATCAAACGGTAGGTAGGAACGTGGAATCATCACATCGCCTCTGCTACAGATTATTTAGGTCAGATAACTCTCCAACCTTCCTGGTATGTGTTCAGCGAATTTGGGCCGGTCAGCAAAAGAGCTTGGCTTGAAAAGAGCTAAATTTGTAAAATAGATAGGAATTTCCTCCCCCCATTCTTATTTGGCGACTCTCGTGTCCTCTCAAGAGTTCCCTTTCCAGATTCTTCTCGAGAAACAGAACTTTGGCTGTCAGCTAAGTAAAAGAAAAAGAAAAAGAAAAGGCATGCATTATTTATTCTGACTTGCAAAGATGCTTACTCGTTTTTTTCCCCCCAACCTAAGCAGTTGCTGGTAAGAGGCCCGAAGCCTATGTTGGAAGACAGAAAAAGCTATGAAACATCCTAAAAACCTCAACACTTTTTTCTCGGTAGTCCCTCTTTGCTTGTTCCTAACTTCTATTTGTTGTTTTGACAGACAGGCCCAGCACTGGGCTGAGGGAGATAAAGAATCTGTCCCCGGGAACGGTGTTTAGACAGGTGCTTGTCAAGATCCATTGGGATTGTCTTTATGGGATTTGGCTAAAACTCACTTCAGGATTGGCTTAGTGAGCTGTTCTTAAATCCAGCTGGAAGTGGGCGATAACTCGGCTGGTTAGCGAAACGGTCTGCGCGAAGCTGTCAGGAAGTGTTGTGGTCGACCAGCAGCCCGCGGAGCTGGCAACAGAGTCAGACAGCGATGAGGCTGAGGAAGAACATGGGCCAGTCCAGGAGGCTGGGGAAGGCCCGGATGAGGGCTGTGCATCGGAGGCAGAGGTGGGGCCAGAGCCATCGGGGAGTGAGGTGCGGACTCCGGAGCCTCCAGAGGCTGAAAGTAGTGAGGCAGAGGAACAGAAGGAGCCTGTTCCTAATGCACGCATAAGAAGAGCTGCCAGAAGGCAAGAGCAGCTCAAGCAGAGAGGACAACTCAGGAGTAAGGCCAGGAGATGAGGGGAGGTGGAAAACGGGCCTCCCAGAGGCCCGTGGAGCACGAAAATGGCCTTATTTCCAGCCTCCTGAGCTCAGGGAGGTGGAAAACGGAACCTCCACAGTCTGTTTTTGCTGCCAGGAGGTTGCAGGGAAGCCTACTAGGCCCAAAACAGGACATGCACGCATGAGAAGAGCTGCCAGAAGGCAAGAGCAGCTAACAATCCCCGTTTTTTGGCTAGCAGACTTCAGCTTTTTTACCTTTTAAAAAATGCTTTTAAAATTTTTTTTTAAAAAAGCTTCTGATGATCAGGCACCTCAGCTGGGATTGTCAGAGCCTTGTTTTAACCCTTTATGCTGGCTGAGGAATTCTGGGAGTTGAAGTCCACAAGTCTTAAAGTTGCCAAGCTTGGAGACCCCCCTGCTTTAAAAGCATTTTTTTTTACAACCTCTTTTCTGCCGAAGAGGTTGTAAAAAAAATGCTTTTAAAAGTAAGAAGAAAAAAAAGGCTCTGACGATCGCGTGGCTCAGCTGGGCATGGGGGGTGGGGCAGGGATTTTTGCTACCGGTTCTCCAAACCACCCGCCACCATTGCTACCGGATCGATCGATCCGGTCCGAACCGGGAGCCTTTCACCCCTGATTCAAGGCCTTTGGTCTTGGGCCGAGCTCCTTGTTCTTAAGGCAGGAGAAGAAGCAATGGATGGAGATTAACCAAGGAGAGAAGCAACCTAGAACTAAGGAAAAATTTCCTGCCAGCGAGAACAATTAATCCGTGGAGCAACTTGTCTCCGGAAGTTGTGAATGCTCCAACTCTGGAGGTTTCCAAGAAGAGATTAGACAGCCACTTGTCTGAAATGGTATAGATCAGTGGTAGTCAACCTGGTCCCTACCGCCCACTTGTGGGCGTTCCAGCTTTCATGGTGGGCGGTAGGGGTTTTGTCAAATTGTCAAATTATAAATTTTATAAAGTAAAGTTACTTTCCTCCTTTAGAAATCACCATTACTGTGGAACCGGTGGGCGGATAGAAAATTTTACTACTAACAGAGATATAAAAGTGGGCGGTAGCTATAAAAAGGTTGACTACCCCTGGTATAGATTCTCCTGCATCAGCCAGGGGATTGGACTAGAAGACCTCCAAGGTCCCTTCCGACTCTGTTATCCTGTTATCCTTCATCTCCTTGGTCACCTCCTCAGGTGAGCAAGCGGTACAACAAGGTGGCCACAAGGGAGCGGATGGCCCTATCAAAAAACCAACTTGCTCTCGATCAACTTAACTTCCTTCTCCATCCCTTATTTGTTGTTGTTGTTAGTTGCGAAGTCGTGTCCGACTCACTGCAACCCCATGGACCACATTCCTCCAGGCCTTCCTGTCCTCTGCCATCCTCTGGAGTCCATTTAAGCTCACGCCGACAGCTTCAGTGACTCCATCCAGCCACCTCATTCTCTGCCGTCCCCTCCTTCTTTTGCCCTCCATCGTTCCCAGCATTCGGCTCTTCTCCAGGGAGTCCTTCCTACTCATTAGGTGGCCAAAGGATTTGAGTTTCTTCTTCAGGATCTGGCCTTCTAAAGAGCAGTCAGGGTTGATCTCCTCTAGGACTGAATCTTTTATTTAAAAGGTAGAGGTTCCCCTTGCACGTATGTGCTAGTCGTTCCCAACTCTAGGGACCGGTGCTCATCTCCATTTCAAAGCCGAAGAGCCAGTGCTGTTCAAAGACATCTCCGTGGTCATGTGGCTGGCATGACTAAACACCAAAGGCACACGGAACGCTGTTCCCTTCCCACCATAGGTGGTCTCTATTTTTCTACTTGCATTTTTTTATGTGCTTTCGAACTGCTAGGTTGGCAGAAGCTGGGACAAGTCACGGGAGCTCACCCCGTTACGTGGCACTCAGGATTCGAACCACTGAACTGCCGACCTTTCGATCGACAAGCTCACAGTCTTATCCAATGAGCCACCGCATCCCTTTTGAATCCCTTATTTAAGAACAGCCAATTCTCAGTCTTTACTCTGAGCCAGATTGAGGCCACTCGCATCTACCTCTCTTCTCCTTTAAGCTTTCTCCTTGCTCTAGGTGGTTTGAAAGCCGGAGTGGAGACAGAGAGGGAGGGAGAGAGGGAGCCAATTGGGTGAGGAGGGCCATTAACAGGTTTTGAAAGACCCGGGAGGCAAATTTCAACCCTCACCAAAAGGAGCAATAAAAACCAGCTACCGAGTTTCGCCCCGTGAGACTCCCTCTCCGAATCTGGGCCGCCTTGCTCACCCCCGTTTCCTCCTCTTCCCCATCTCCCCATTTCCACCTTCGTCTGGCGGATAAATTGGCCACCCTTGGAGATGCCTGGATCAACCCCACATATTTAAATCAGACACACTGGCTGATTTGTATCCCATGGAAGCAATGACCGAGCAAACGCCAGCTGTGCTCAACTCCAAGGATAACAGCGGGAGAATGCTGAAGACTTGGCATGGCCAGGACGTGTGATGACATATCAGGTGCTCCCGGGGCCGCCTTGCTCCTCGGGAGAAGCCCAGCTGTTCGGGTCCCTTGGCCTCCTGCCCCAAGGTGGGGGAGGAGGGTTTCAAACAGAGACAGGATGGCTGACTCTGGGATCACCTGTTGGTTTGGGCACCTCAAATCCTCCCCAAGAGGAGTGACGTAGAGTACGAAGGAAATTGTGGTTATAAGTCGAGGATTAGGAAAGGTGGGAGGAAGGAAGGAAGGAAGAAAGGAAGATGGGAGGATGGTGGGTGGGAGGAAGATGGATGGAAGGAAGATGGGAGGGTGGAAAGAAGGAAGAGAGGGAGGAAAATGGAAAGATGGGAGGAAGGAAAGAGAAATAAGGAAGACAATGAGGTTGGGAGGGAGGAATATGGGAGGAAGGAAGCAAGGAATAGGGAGAGTGGGGGAGAGGGAAGGAAGGAAGATGGGAGGGAGGATGGAAGGAAGATGAGAGGGAGGGCAGGAGGGAGGAGAGAGGTAATAGATGGAGAAATGTATAGAAAGGAAGGAAGGAAGATGGAAGGAAGGAAGAAAGGAAGATGGGAGGGAGGAAAGAAGGAAAATGGGAGGGGGAAGGAAGGAAAATGGAAGGATGGGAAGAAAGAAAGACAAATAAGGAAGACAATGAGGGAGGGAGGGAAGAATATGGGAGGAAAGAAGGAAGTAAGGAATATGGGAGACAGAAAGGAAGGAAGATGGCAGGGAGGAAGGAAGGAATAGGGAGAGTGGGGGAGAGGGAAGGAAGGAAGATTGGGAGGGAGGATGGAAGAAAGATGGGAGGGAGGCGGGTGGGAGGAAGAGAGGTGGTATATGGAGGAATGTATAGGAAGGAAGGAAGGAGTGAGTGAGAGATCAGATTGATAAACGGATGGATGGGAAGGAAGGATGGAAGGAAGGAAGGAAGGAAGAAAGGAAGGAAGGAAGGAAGGAAGGAAGGAAGGAAGGAAGGAAGGAAGGAAGGAAGGAAGGATGGATAGATTAGTGGATGGATGAAAGGAAGGAAGGAAGGAAGGAAGGAGAGATGGGATGGATAGATTAGTGGATGGATGAAAAGGAAGGAAGGAAGGAAGGAAGGAAGGTCTGTCTTCTCCCTAGTGTACAAGAGGAGATATCGATGCTCAATCAGAGATAGTTGACATGGTGGAGCCCCTGTCACCTTGTCACTTTCTTCTCAATAAATCCTGCTAAAGAGAACTCTGATCAGCCCTTGTTTGGAAAAGCATCACCTGCATTTTTTAGACAGACGGAGGCCCTGGAGCCTTAACCTTTGGACTCCAATGCTCCTCCTCCTCCTCCTCCTCCTCCTCCTCCTCCTCCTCCTCCTCCTCCTCCTCCTCCTCCTCCTCCTCTTGATGGGAGAGAGACCGTCTTCCCGCCTCTCGCTTTCTCCTCCGTATGCTTCCCCCACCCGTCCTTGCAATAATGCAATTACTTACCCTTCTGAGGAGCTGTCAGTGTTGGTAAACTCCAGCTGCTAAATAGCCTTACGCACAGATCTCTCCTTAAAACCTTCTACAGTTTATTAATAGTTTATTGATCCCTAAGCCCCATCGCTGGTGAGAAAGAAGCTCTGTTCTGATCTTCCCTCCTCCCTTCGTCGCCGTTATCTGAATACTGACTAACCAGGAGGCAGATCGATGGCGGTCAATTCCCAGGAGCGGGGAGGTGGGGAGAGAGAGGGGGAGAGGCTTCCCTCTTTAATCCAGTTTAAGGAAGAGCGGCTGCCCGAGGGATAATGTCATATGAAGGTCCGAGAGGTTCTTGGGATGAGGTTGTCAGGGCCAGCTCGCGTCCCTCCCCGAAACATCTGGACACGGTCTCCTTGGCGACTTCGTTTGGGCTTCTAAGAAACTTTGACTTCAGCGACCTTCTAGAGAAGAGAATTGTTGTAGCTCAGGGTTGAATTTTTGGGGGGTTCCTTGATGCTCTCTGAGCTTGGTTGTGAACCAAGGACCTCCTTTCCCCTCAACGGCCCCGCTTCCTTCTGGGACAGGATCTCTGAAAGACCCCGCTTCCTTCTGTGACAGGTTCTCTGAAGGGCCCCACTTCCTTCTGTGACAGGTTCTCTGAAGGGCCCTACTTCCTTCTGTGACAGGTTCTCTGAAGGGCCCCGCTTCCTTCTGTGACAGGTTCTCTGAAGGGCCCCACTTCCTTCTGTGACAGGTTCTCTGAAGGGCCCCACTTCCTTCTGTGACAGGATCTCTGAAAGACCCCGCTTCCTTCTGTGACAGGTTCTCTGAAAGACCCCGTTTCCTTCTGTGACAGGTTCTCTGAAAGACCCCACTTCCTTCTGGGACAGGATCTCTGAAGGGCCCCACTTCCTTCTGGGACAGGTTCTCTGAAGGGCCCCACTTCCTTCTGGGACAGGTTCTCTGAAAGACCCCGCTTCCTTCTGGGACAGGTTCTCTGAAGGGCCCCACTTCCTTCTGTGACAGGTTCTCTGAAGGGCCCCACTTCCTTTTGTGACAGGTTCTCTGAAGGACTCCGCTTCCTTCTGTGACAGGTTCTCTGAAAGACCCACTTCCTTCTGTGACAGGTTCTCTGAAGGGCCCCGCTTCCTTCTGTGACGGGTTCTCTGAAAGACCCCACTTCCTTCTGTGACAGGTTCTCTGAAGGGCCCCGCTTCCTTCTGTGACAGGTTCTCTGAAAGACCCACTTCCTTCTGTGACAGGTTCTCTGAAGGCCCCACTTCCTTCTGTGACAGGATCTCTGAAAGACCCCGCTTCCTTCTGTGACAGGTTCTCTGAAAGACCCGTTTCCTTCTGTGACAGGTTCTCTGAAAGACCCCACTTCCTTCTGGGACAGGATCTCTGAAGGGCCCCACTTCCTTCTGGGACAGGTTCTCTGAAGGGCCCCACTTCCTTCTGGGACAGGTTCTCTGAAAGACCCCGCTTCCTTCTGGGACAGGTTCTCTGAAGGGCCCCACTTCCTTCTGTGACAGGTTCTCTGAAGGGCCCCACTTCCTTTTGTGACAGGTTCTCTGAAGGACTCCGCTTCCTTCTGTGACAGGTTCTCTGAAAGACCCACTTCCTTCTGTGACAGGTTCTCTGAAGGGCCCCGCTTCCTTCTGTGACGGGTTCTCTGAAAGACCCCACTTCCTTCTGTGACAGGTTCTCTGAAGGGCCCCGCTTCCTTCTGTGACAGGTTCTCTGAAAGACCCACTTCCTTCTGTGACAGGATCTCTGAAAGACCCACTTCCTTCTGTGACAGGTTCTCTGAAGGGCCCCGCTTCCTTCTGTGACAGGATCTCTGAAAGACCCACTTCCTTCTGTGACAGGTTCTCTGAAAGACCCCGCTTCCTTCTGTGACAGGTTCTCTGAAGGACTCCGCTTCCTTCTGTGACAGGTTCTCTGAAGGACTCCGCTTCCTTCTGGGACAGGTTCTCTGAAGGACTCCGCTTCCTTCTGGGACAGGATCTCTGAAGGCCCCCGCTTCCTTCTGGGACAGGATCTCTGAAGGCCCCCGCTTCCTTCTGGGACAGGTTCTCCGAAGGACCCGCTTCCTTCTGGGACAAGTTCTCTGAAGGGCCCACTTCCTTCTGAAGGACCAAGGGCGTCCTCCTTAATTCAAACCATGTGGACAGTCACCTATTCTTGGCTCTCCGTGGCCCTAACAGTTGAATTGGGTTTCTTTGAAGGCATTGCTGAAGAGATAGAAGACACGTCGGGTATCCAGAATCCTTCTAGGATATCTGTCCACTTTCCTCGGATGGTTCATTGCCCATATCTCCAACCCTCCCCCCACACCCATGTTGGTTTAAGACCCTCAAGAGTCCCCCATTTCTCCTTGTTGGGTCCACATCTTGGATCACAAAGGTGGACTTGGTCCCTAGGGAAGGAGGGAGAGAAGAAGGAAGGAAGATGGGTGGGTGGGTGGGTGGATGAATGAAAGGAACGAAGGAAGATGGGTGGATGGGTGAATGAGAGGGAGGGACGGAGGGAGGGAGGGAGGGAGGGAGGGAGGGAGGAAGGAAGGAAGGAAGGAAGGAAGGAATAAGGAAGACAATGAGAGAAGGATGGAATGGAAAGGAAGGAAGGAAGGAAGGAAGGAAGGAAGGAAGGAAGGCAATGAGAGAAGAATGAAAAAGAAGGAAAGAAGGTAGGTAGGTAGGTAGGTAGGTAGATAGATAGATAGATAGATAGATAGATAGATAGATAGATAGATAGATAGATAGATAGATAGATAGCAATAGCACTTATATACTGCTTCACAGTGCTTTTACAGACCCTCTCTTACAGAGTCAGCCTCTTGCCCCAACAATCTGGGTCCTCATTTGACCCACCTCGGAAGGATGGAAGGCTGAGCCAACCTTGAGCCAGTCAGGATCGAACTCCTGACTGGGTGCAGAGTTAGCCTGCAATACTGCATTCTAACCACTGTGAAGGGAAGGAAGGGAGGGAGGGAGGGAGGGAGGGAGATAGCAATAGCGCTTAGACTTATATACTGCTTCACAGTTGCTTTTACAGCCCTCTCTAAGCGGTATACAGAGTCAGCCTCTTGCCCCCAACAATCTAGGTTCTCATTTTACCCACCTTGGAAGGACGGAAGGCTGAGTCAACCTTGAGCCTGGTGAGATACTTACTGCCAAATTGCAGTCAGCCGGCAGTCAGCAGAAAGAGCCTGCAGGACTGCACTCTTAACCATGGCACCACCGCAAGCTCATAATGATCATAAATCGAGGATTATCTGTCAGATCCGTACTCTTTGCAGTTCTTGGCTCGATTCTTACCTTCCTTCTCCCGTCTTTCGTTCCCTTGATTGATCAGCGAAGGCAGACAGGTAAATTTTCCCATCTCCGTCCCAAGTTAACCCGTCTGCTTAACTGTTTTGATTACCTGGATGCTTGCCCGAGGCAGCTAATTCTCTTTCCCCGTCTGTCCGTCCCCCTGCAAACCAAGATTTAACTCCTGAGCTTGTATGTTTTAAAAAAGATTAGCCTTGTGAGAGTTAATTTCCGAGACCCGCTCTCCTGGCCCCCTTCTTTCCGCTTCATCAGACGTCGGATCAATTAAAGGGAGATTAAACAGATTGAGGGAATTTATGGTCTCTGTCCCGCAAGGATTTAATTTACCTGTCGGCTTCCCTCTTCCTCCGATGCTTCTTCGGCTGTTGTGGTCTGTCAGCAGCCTATGGAGCTGGCCACGGAGTTGGACAGCGATGAGGCTGAGGTGGGGCCAGGACCATCGGGGAGTGAGGTGCGGACTCCGGAGCCTCCAGAGGCTGATAGTAGTGAGGCAGAGGAACAGGAGGAGCCTGTTCCTCATGCATGCATGAGAAGAGCTGCCAGAAGGCAAGAGCAGCTCAAGCAGAGAGGACGACTCGGGAGTAAGGCCAAGAGATGATTGGCCCCTCCCATAAGGCTTAAAACAGACCAGCAACGGTGTTTCAGCTTTGCCAGAAAACAATGTTGTAGCTGTGTCTTCTGCTTTGTCTTCTGCTTCGTCTTCTGCTTCATATACGTGGCTTCTGGACGTTTGCCAGGAAGGGCCTTTGGCAGTTTGCCTAATTGGACCAAGGTTTGCGAGATAACTGAGGAACTTGTGTTGGGAGGCATTGGTTTTACTCTGAGTTGAACAACGCTGGGAATGAAGTAATTCCCAACTGTTCGAATAAAGTTTGTTTGTTTTTTTCACAGACTGAGTTTATTACTACCTACTTGGGTAGTAGGGTCACAACATCTTCTGGCGGGGCCAAGATTGCGCCTGAGCACGGAAGGACTCTACATGGGCCTTGTCGCCCAAGGTGGGAAAGCACATCGTGGTTTGGAGACCCATGGGGTCTCACTTGTTTGGAGCTCAAGTTTCTAGTCCCTGTTTCCCCCACCCCCAAAAAAATTGTTCCTCCTGTTTGCTTCTTTCACATTATTTCTTTATTTTTCCCCCTCATTTCTTCTTACTGATTTTACTTCATCCTGCTTAAGCTCATCACCCCAAGAAAAATCACCCAATTTCGTCATTTGGGGGGGGGATGAGATGACCCTCCCACCTGGCTGTAATTGGAGCTCTCCGTTCAGCTGCCCCCCAATTTCTCCTCTCTGGGGTTCCTGTTTTCTTAATTCTGCACAGCAAGCCCTCCACACTTGGATTCTCCTTCCTTCCTTCCTTCCTTCCTTCCTTCCTTCCTTCCTTCCTTCCTTCCTTCCTTCCTCCTCCTCTCTCCTCTCTCCCTCTCTCCCTCTTATCTCTCCATTCCTGCCTCTCATCCTTGATTCCTTACTCAATGTTTTCTCTCTTGCTCACTCTTTCTTTCTCTCTCTCTCTCTTTCTTTCTTTCTCTTTCCTTCCTTCCTCTCTTTGTTTCTTTTTTCTTTCTTATTCTTTCTCCTTCCTTCCTCCCTCCATCCCTCTTATCCCTCCATTTCAGCCTCTCATCCTTGATTCCTAGCTCAATGTTTTCTTTCTTTCTTTTTCTTTCTTTCTTTCTTTCGTTCTTTCGTTCTTTCTCTTTCTCTCTCTCTTCCTTCCTTCCTTCTTTTCTTCCTTCCTTCCTTCCCTCCCTCCCTCTGCCCCTCCCACTTATCCCTCCATTCCTGCATCTCATGCTTGATTCCTTACTCAATGTTTTCTCTCTCTCTCTCTTCCTTTCTTCCTTTCTCTTTCCTTCCTTCCTCTCTTTGTTTCTTTTTTCTTTCTTATTCTTTCTCCTTCCTTCCTCCTTCCCTCCCTCCCTCTTATCCCTCCATTCCTGCCTCTCATCCTTGATTCTTTACTCAATGTTTTCTTTCTCTCTCTCTCTTTCTTTTTTTCTTTCTCTTTTCTTCCTTCCTTCCTCTCTTTGTTTCTTTTTTTTCTTATTCTTTCTTCCTCCCTCCCTCCCTGTCCCTCTTATCCCTCCATTCCAGCCTCTCATCCTTGATTCCTAGCTCAACATTTTCTCTTTCTTTCTTTCTTTCCTTCCTTCCTTCTTTCTTTTCTTCCTTCCTTCCTTCCTCTCTTTCTTTCTTCTTTTTTCTCCTTCCTTCCTTCCTTTCCTCCTTCCCTCCCTCCTCTTCCTACCTTGCTTCCTTTTTCTTTCTCGTCCTCCTTGGAGATTCATTTTGAAGTTCCTCTTCCAGATTGGGTTTTGCAAGCACGGTGAAATCGCTTTGATTTTCTTTTGCTTTCTTCTCCCCAGCGTCCTTTTCCATACCCAACTGCCTCCCCCTTCTTCTCTGAGACCTGAGATTTTTATATATATATTTTTTTTGGTGGTGTTAAATTTGCAGTTGTGTCAGTAGATGAATTTCACAGCCCCTTCGAAAAATGTCAAGGGCCAGCAACAGAGCTGAAGAGAGATGCTCCCGACACTTAATTTAATCCAGTGTGCACAAAAAGATTTTTTTTTTCTTTTTATCCTCAGCTCTTTGGCCCGTCTTCACCCCCTCCTTCCCCCTTCCATTCAGAAAACCACGCTAGTTCCAAGGTTTTGCACGAGGATCAATATTCTTTCTCCACGTTTTCTGGAAGTAAAAAAAAAAAAAAAAGAATCGCATTTCCAATATCGTCTCGCGAACGATGCAGGCTCTCCTTTTTTCGACGTGGGAGTTGAGGAAAAAAAAGAAAATAAAAAAATCCCTGCACGTTGTTCGGAGCGAAAAGAATCAATCTGAAGGCTTGCTTAGGTTGAATCGACTGTCTGGAATTAAAAGCGAGAATCCTTTTAGGCCCCGGGCATTGAAGCAAAATTTGGATTTATGCAGGGGTGGGCTTCAAAAAAAATTTTTTAGCAAGGGGTTGGTTTTCTCCCCGGTTGCTGGGTGGCCGTGGCTATGGTGGGTGTGGCCTAGTCAGTCTCCTGCACCACGGTGTGGGGGGGGGATGTTTTTGCCCTCCCCGGGCTCTGGAGGCTTTCCTTGAGCCTCTGGGAGAGTGAAAACGGCTTCCCCCAGGCTCTGGAGCCTGGAAACGGGCCCATTTCCGGCCTTCCCGGTCTTCCGGTAGGGCCGTTTTTCGCCTTCCCCGAGCCTCTGTGTGTGCCCTGCACTTACCTGCATTCAAAATGGGCCGCATGGGGACTCCTGGGAGCAGAGGGGCGGGGAGAGCAGAGCCAGCCAGGAGTGGGATTTGGGGATTCTCCAAACTGCGCAGAATTTTAGCTAGAGGTTCTCCCGAAGCCCCTGCAGAAACACTGCTCTGGATTTGTGCAGGAACAGCCCAGTCTGTTTACAGTTCTTTCAACTCCTGAACAAGGCAATTGGTTAAGCAAGTCCGTCTCGATTTTACGTCTTTTTTGTCAGCGTTGGAAGCCCTACTAGGCCGAAGGCTTCCATGCGGTGCTGTTCTGTCCTCCTTCGCCTCCGAGTGATGGCTTAATTAGCCGGCACTATCAGCTCTGGCAGCAAAATAGCGAGTGTCTGCCAAGTGTCTCTGTTATCTCCCTCGATGCCGATGAGTCAGCCAGGAACAAATTTCAGCTCTTAGTTAATCAGTTGATTTGCCTGCTACGAAGAGACACAGCAGCTCTGGCTGCCTTTATATCCTGTGGGGTGTGGCTCCATGACTCAGCACTTCCTAGGCCTGCCCCACCCCTGCTTCTGTTGTTCCCGCCTCTCCTGCCTACAAAACCTAGGGTCCAGCCAGGCCTGATTGCCATCAGCTGGGTCTGAAGGCGTGGCCTGGGGGGGGAAGAGTCAGGGGACGGAGGCCTCGTTATCTCTTCCACCTGGCCTGCCTCTGGCTCCTGGAGCTGAGCCAGGGAAGCCGGTGCTCCCGAGGTAAGTCCTAACGGCCCTTCCCCCTCACTTTCCAAGTCACTTTCTGGCAGGAGGCCCGGCTCGGGGGGCGCAGACAGAACAGCTGCCACAATTCTCCTCTGTGGAAAAGGAGAGGAGGAGGCTGGTGGTGCAAGGGATGATTAGACATAATAACATTTTTCTGCCGGTCAAGGGCAGGCTGGGTTCGCATCTGGAGAAGGAGTGGCTGGAGTGATGCTTCAACATGGGACGGTTGAGGATTGGAGCGTGTGACCGGCAGAGGGGTCATAAGCGGGGAGATTTTGGGGATTGTATTACTGAGGGACGAACCGGAATCCCCAGTTTCAGTTTTCATCCAACTCTGCCAGTTTACCTATGCTAGTAAAAGAACTTTGAAACCAACACTTTTGTTCCGTGGTTGTTAAACAAATCACTGCGGTTGTTAAGTGAACCGTGCGGTTTTTTAAGCGAATCTGGCTTCCCCACTTGACTGCGCTCATCAGAAGCCATCTGGGAAGGTCACAGATGGTGACCCTGGGACGCTGCAACCGTCGTAAATCCGAGTCAATGGACAAGCACCTGGATTTTGATCATGTGACCCAGGGGTGGGCTCTACTTACCTTCTCCTTACCTTTACTACCAGTTCGCAACAGGGCCGCATGCACCAAAGCTTCCCGATGACGTCAGGGTCAGTGGGCGGAGCCTCCCGCTGGTTTTACTACCGGTTCTAGCGAACCGGTCCGAACCGGGGGCAACCCGCCACTGATGTGACCATGGGCGATGCCGCCACAGTCGTAAGTGGGAGGACTGGTCGTAAATTTGCTTTTTTTTTTTCCCCCAGTGCCGCTGTAACTTCACTAAATGAACGGTCTGACGCCGAGGACAATAATGGGTTAGGAAAATCGGCGTCATGTTCTACCGATGTAATTTTAAATGCCTCACCGTGTCCTTCATTTCTCCGTCTCTCTCTCTCCTTGTCATTCCAGGCTTCCCGAAGTCCGAATTTCGGACAACGGACCGTATGAATGTCACGTGGGGATTTACGATCGGGCGACGCGTGAGAAAGTGGTCCTAGCCTCGGGCAACATCTTTCTCAACGTGATGTGTAAGTAATAACCATCTTCCCCTTTAATCGACTGCTGTGATTTGGTGGGAATTCATGCAGTCCCCATTTCCCCGCCACACCCCAAAATATTCCTCTTTTTTGTTCCTTTTGCCTTATTTTCTCTCTCTCTCTCTCTCATTTCTTCTTACTGATTTTTCTTCATCCTGCTTAAGCTCATCGCCCCAAGAAAATTATCCAGTTCCATCATTTGGGGGGGGATGAGATGACTCTCCCACTTGGCTGTAATTGGAGCTCTCCGTTCAGCTGCCCCCCAATTTCTACTCTCTGGGACTCCTGTTTTCTAAACTCTGCACCTCCACACTTGGTTTCCCCTTCCTTCTTCCTTCCTTCCTTCCTTCCCTCCCTCCCTCCCTCCCTCCCATCCCTCCATTCCTGCCTCTCATCCTTGATTCTTTGCTCAATGTTTTCTTTCTTTTTTTCTCTTTCTTTCCTTCCTTTTTTCTTTCTTTCTTATTCTTTCTCCTTTCTTCCTTCTCCCCTCCCTCCCTCTTATCCCTCCATTCCAGCCTCTCAGCCTTGATTCCTTGCTCAATGTTTTTGTTTCTTTCTTTCTTTCCTTCCTTCCTCTCTTTATTACTTCTTTCTTTATTCTTTCTCCTTCCTTCATTTCTCCCTCCCTCCCTCCCTCTTATCCCTCCATTCCAGCCTCTCATCCTTGATTCCTAGCTCAATGTTTTCTTTCTTTCTTTCTTTCTTTCTTTCTTTCTTTCTTTCTTTCTTTCTTTCTTTTTCTTTCCTTCCTTCCTTCCTCTCTTTCTTTCTTCTTTCTTTCTTATTCTTTCTCCTTCCTTCCTTCCTTCCTTCCTTCCCTCCCTCCCTCCCTCCCTCCCTCCCTGTGGTTAGAATGCAGTATTGCAGGCTAACTCTGCCCACTGCATGTAGTTCGATCCTGACCGACTGGCTCAAGGTTGACTCAGCCTTCCATCCTTCCGAGGTCGATAAAAGGAGGACCCAGATTGTTGGGGGGCAAGAGGCTGACTCTGTAAACCGCTTAGAGAGAGCTATGAAGGACTGTGAAGCAGTATATAAGTCTGAGTGCTATTGCTATTAGGTTCACTTACCACCCACCTTGTTTTGAAGAGATTCATGGCGTCTTACAGTTTTAAAAGCAACAAAACACATGGACTTCTTTGTATGAGCCTCGGTGGCGCAGTGGTTAGAGTGCAGGCCTGCAAGCTACTTCTGCTGGCTGCCGGCTGCCTGCAATTTGGCAGTTCGAATCTCACCAGGCTCAAAGTTGACTCAGCCTTCCATCCTTCCCAGGTGGGTCAAATGAGGACCCAGATTGTTGGGGGCTACCGATAGAGGAGAATATTTATAGCTCGGGGTTGAAATAAGGGGGTCCTTGGTGCTCTCTGAGCTTGGTGGCTTTCTTGCAGATGTTTCATTACCCAACTAGGTAACATCATCAGTGCTGATAACGTTACTTAACTCGGTAATGCAACGTCAGAAAGAAAGAAAGAAAGAAAGAAAGAAAGAAAGAAAGAAAGAAAGAAAGAAAGAAGGGAGGGAGGGAGGGAGGGAGGGAAGGAAGGAAGGAAGGAAGGAAGGAAGGAAGGAAGGAAGAAAGAAAGAAAGAAAGAAAGAAAGAAAGAAAGAAAGAAAGGAAGGAAGGAAGGAAGGAAGGAAGGAAGGAAGGAAGGAAGGAAAAAGAAACCCACCCAGATTTCTTTAGATAGACTTTTTCATCCACACCTGCTGATAAATCCTACTGATCCTTTCTTGATATCACCCCAGATTGTTTTGCCTCTCCCTGTTGTTGTTGTCCTCCCCCTCCCCACCCCCTTCCCTCTAAACCTGGTTCCTGTATAATGCATCACAATATCTTTTCAAGTGTAGCCCCTTACCTATAAGAGCTTGTCTGGATTGTTATGCCAGGAGGTGATCCGGACGCCGCTTTTACTCTCTGACTTCCCTCCCTCCATGAATTTTAGAACAGGAGTGAAAACAGGGGAAGGAAGTATTTTGCCCCCAGTCTACTCAAAAAAACAACAACAACAACACCCACAACCCTCCTGCATTTCTTAGACTGAATCACTCAATAACTCACCGCTGGCCTGCAGACCCTCTGTTACGAACATTCACACCGCGGAAGCTTCTTTCTTCCTTATTTTTTAAAAAATAATTTAGACCCAGAGGGCCAGCCGGCTGGCGGACTGCCGGACGCATACATATTGAGTTGTTTGTTGTATCATTTTTTTTCCTCCCGCCTTCCACGATGCTCCCTTTGTGATTCCTGTTTTAAAATAGATCTGCGCTCTTTTTTTTTTTTTATGCTGCACAAAACGGGGTGTTTGACCAAAGACCAGGGGTTTTGCTGCTGTTGTGTCTGCGCCCCCCCCCCCGAGCCGGGCCCGCTGCCAGAAAGTGACTTGGAAAGTGAGGGGGAAGGGCCATCAGGACTTACCTCGGGAGCACCGGCTTCCCTGGCTCAGCTCCAGGAGCCAAAGGCAGGCCAGGTGGAGGAGATAACGAGGCCTCCATCCCCTGACTCTTTCCTCCCCAGGCCACGCCTCCAGACCCGGCTGATGGCAATCAAGCCTGGCTGGACCCTAGGTTTCGTAGGCAGGAGAGGAGGGAGCAACAGAAGCAGGGGTGGGGCAGGCCTAGGAAGTGCTGAGTTATGGAGCCACACCCTACAGGATATAAAAGCAGCAAGGGCTGCTATGCCTCTTCGTAGCAGGCAAATCAACTGCTTGACTAGAGCTGAAGTACTGTTTGTTGACTCATCGGCATCAAGGGAGATAACAGAGTCACTTGACAGACGCTCGCTAGTTTGCTGCCAGAGCTGATAGTGCCAGCTAATTAAGTCATCGCTCGGACTGAGGCGAGGGGGACAGAACAGCTGCTCCCTCCAAACCAGCAGGGCTTCGCGGCATAGGGTGGCCCCGCTTCCCAAATAATAATCATCCCATTCTTTTTGGAGTATAAGATGCACTTCCCCCCATCACCCAAAAAAAAAAGGGGGGGTGGAAATGTTGGTGCGTCTTATACACTGAATGCAGCCATTTTTTGCCTCCTGAAACCCCGTCCCGTGGATCCCATTTTTGCTAAAAACAGACTTGTTTTTTTTGCAAAAACGGAGCATGCAGAGGGTTTGGGAGGCCTGCAGAGTGCTCCTGGGGGCTGGGGAGGGCAAAAAAAAAGGGATGCGTGAGGGGTTTGGGAAGCCAAAAACGGGCCCGTTTTTCGCAAAAACAGGGCGTGCAGAGGGTTTGGGATGCCTGCAGAGTGCTCCTGGGGGCAGGGGAGGGCAAAAAAAAAGGGATGCGTGAGGGGTTTGGGAAGCCAAAAAGGGGCCCGTTTTTCACAAGAACAGGGCGCGCAGAGGGTTTGGGAGGCCTGCAGAGTGCTCCTGGGGGCAGGGGAGGGCAAAAAAATGGGACACATGCAGAGTTTGGAAAGCTACGCAAAAACAGGGGCTTTTTTGCCCTCCCCAGCCCCCCGTACAGTGGTGGATTGCCCCGCCCCCCCCCCCGGTTCAGACCGGTTCTATAGAACTGGTAGTAAAACCGGCGGGAGGCTCCACCCACTGACCCAGATGTCGTCAGAGGCGACCTGTGCATGCAATCCCGTTGCGTGATCCCATTGCGAACTGGTAGTAAAGTAATAAGTAGAACGCACCCCTGCCCCCAGGAGCACTCCGCAGGCCTCCCAAACCCTGAGCACATCCCATTTTTCACAAAAACGGTACATTCAGAGGGTTTGGGAGGCCTGCAGAGTGCTCCTGGGGGCCGGGGAGGGCAAAAATCTTTTTTTTTTTTTGCCCTTCTTCTTTCCCCCTTCGAAATCTTGGTGCACCTTATATTCCGGAGCGACTTATAGTCTGAAAAAATACAGTAATTAAAAATGAGCATGGTGTCTGTGGCCGTGCTGGAGAAAACTTGACGTCCGTTCTCTCTGTCAGTCTTGACTTTGGTGCTCCCGGGAGCTGGTTGGAGGGTAGGTGGGGGTTGAGGCTGAGACACCCACACCCACACACACCCCGTCCTTACAGCAAGATTGTCGCAGTGGAGGTGAGTCGTGCCAACCATCAAAGTCGAGCAGCTGTTGGAGCTCTTGTTTACCGGCAGCGTCGTGGTACCTGATGTTGACAGATGAGCTCAGGTGGGAACTGGGATTTGTTCGTCATCGGCTGTTCTGCATTGCGGAAACTTTGAGCGGGTTAGAGAACTTCTTGGAACCTCCCTTGATCCGGTGAACCGTCCGAATCTAGTTTCAGCTTCCCCCAAGAACCACCGAGTTTCTGGTCTGTGATTGACTGACTCTACCTGTCTAGTTGGCGAATGCAGAAAAACAAACTTCCGGGACCTGATTTTATTAGGAGTATAAAACTTTACTGAATAAACCACGGTTGGCACAGAAGAAGAGAAAGCAACTCTGGGTTTCCCTCGGCCAAAGCAAGCCTAGTTAATTCCCCTTATTCCCTACAGACCACCTACCATCCATTACATCCATGCGGGCATTCCAATACTGGAGGCTTTCAAGAAGAGATTGGACATCCATTGTTCCAGAATGGCATAGGGTCTCCTGCTTGAGCGGGGGGGTGGGGGTTGGACTAGAAGACCTCCAACTCTGTTTTTCTCTCAAAACCCAACTCACCCAGGTTAGGTGGTACACTCCGAGGAGTAGAGAAACTTACAGAAAATCCCAAACTGGATGTGTTAAAAAAACTTCCGTAGGAAAACAGGACGCAGTGGCTCAGTGGCTTAAGATGCTGAGCGTGTCGATGGAAAAGTCGGCAGTTCAGCGGTTCGAATCCCTAGTGCCGCGTAAAGGGGTGAGTTCCCGTGACTTGTCCCAGCTTCTGCCAACCTAGCAGTTCGAAAGCAGGTAAAAAAATGCAAAGAGAAAAAATAGGGACCATCTTTGGTAGGAAGGTAACAGCGTTCCGTGCGCCTTTGGCGTTGAGTCATGCCGGCCACCTGACCATGGAGACGTCTTTGGACAGCACTGTGGCTCTTCGGCTTTGAAATGGAGATGAGCGCCGCCCCCTAGAGTCAGGAACGACGAGCACATATGTGCGAGGGGAACCTTTACCTTTTAGGAAAACAGACGGTCGGCGCGAATTTCCCTCTTGTTGCAGATAAACTGGGCTGACGGAATTGTATCTTTAAAACCAAATGAACAAAAAAAAAGAAGGGGGGGAGGCAGTTGGTATCTTTAAAACTTAACGAATCCCCTGCCAGCTCCGGCTTGTCATAGGCCGCAGCCCCTCTGTACCAGAGGCAGTTTTAAAAATAATAATTAAGCGCGGGTGGGGGGGGAGGCAAAGGGCCGTGAAATTCAAGGAGGACGACAATCCTGCGATATTTTTTTTCCCCGTGTTAGGCACTAAATGTTTACGGCAGGAAGAGTTTTACAAGATTGCTAATTGCTGCTGGGCTGAAAGGGAGAGAGGGTTTAATCTTGTGTGGGTTTTCAGCTTTGTGTAAGAATTGCCACCGGCTCTGCTTCCTGTAGCATTTCGGGGCTATTCAGATCCAACAGACCATTCTGGGTATCCCTTTTCGGTGGAGGTATGATTTGTGGGTATGCATGAGGGAGAAAGAAGAATAGGCAGGCAACCATCTCCTCTTCATATTTTGCATTTTCCAGCCGATATTTTAAAACCCACCGTGTGCACGTGTGTGTTTGTGTGTGTGTGTGTGTGTGTGCGGGTTTTTGCAGGGCAAAAAAAAATAATATTATCTTGGAAATGGGTGGGAATGCAGAGGGGAAAAAGTCTGCGGAAAAAAATGCAAGCATCGGAGAAAAACTATTGCCACTAAAAAAAAAAAAAGAGGAATACATCAAGAGAAATAATGTGTCACAAAAGCTAAGGAAGTAGACATTTTTTAAAAGAAGCAGAGGGAGAGAGAGAGAGAAGGAGAGAAGGAAAAAATACATATAATGATAGATAACAACTTAGGTATGTAGAAAAGTGCCAGGGACTTTCTCTTCTCTTTGAAATCTTTACTGCTGGGGTAGTTACGAGTTATGGCACATTTTGTCTGGCCAGGTTTTGTAGACGGCTGGGTACAGTGTGCCCAATTGGGTGTCAATTATCTCGCCCATTTTCCCCTTTCTTAGCTCCACTCTGCCCAGTTGAGTCTTAAGAGAAGCTCCCTGTTTGTGTTGTGTCTCGCCCGCTTTCACCGCAGCCGGGGCCTTCTTATCTGCTTCCGAACGCTGAGGAATGTCCTAGTATGCCTCCCGGCCCCAGCCCTGGCTCCATGCCCAGACAGGCCGAGGAGGAAGAAGTACCTCCAGCCCTCAGCTCTGGCTCCATGCCCAGGCAAACGGAGCAACTAGACCCCTCCCCCTCCCCCACAGCATATGAGCCTGAGGAAGGTCAATTACCAACAGCTGCAGACTGGAGTGACCCTCGCTTCAGGAGAATTGATAGGTGGCGGCGACAGAAGGAAGGGAGGGGCAGGCCTGGATAAGTGCTGAGTCATGGAGCCACACCCCATGGCCTATATAAAGGATCTGCTTTCTGGCATTCTCTGAGTCAGGCAAAGTCTAACATATCTTGCTGAAGTCACTTTCTGGTCTCCTGCCTGCCTTGAGAACTTTGCTAGGACTTTGGCAGAGCTGCAGAGGCACGCCTGATTCGGATTTCCCTGACCCGGTCGTCAGCGGAGGAGTGGGACATGACAGTTTGAGCCCAATGTGGGGCAGACCCAAACAACAAAATTTTGGGGTGTTCCTTTGAAAAAGAGTAGGAAAATGGGTGGGGGGGTGGCGAGATCTTCATAGACGCCACACCAAAGTGTCTGTGGAGATTCTCAAGCCATCCAGGTCGTGGTTGTCCCAAAGGCGATTTTTCAAACTGGACTTTGTTTTTTTCCTTGAAGACGTTTCGCTTCTCCTCCAAGAAGCTTTCTTCAGCTCTGACGGGATGGGTGGGGAATGGAAGGATTTTATAACTCCTTACAGACAGCTTGCCATTTGGGGAAACAAAACAGCCACTTCGTAAACGCGTGGCTCAACATAGGAGGACAAACCCATCAGGACTAGATTTAGCAGTCCATCCGCATTGAAATGACAAAGGTCCCTCTTTTGAAGGCAGCAAAGTCCACGTTTTGGACAGAGAGGACGGCTGGGTTTGAAAGAGGGGGTCAAAGAGGCCATTTGTGTCCAAATTGAACAGCCCTCGCTCAACAGAGGGGGAGGGATGCAACATCCTCTATCTCCAGTCTACAACACAAGTCCTTTCAGCAGTTCCAAGAAGGCTCCACACCCATTTGCCCCACTCAGGTGACCCTGAGGACACAGATAAACCTCCAAGAGACCTCAACGAGTTTTGACCGAACGGTGGAGAATGGAAGGGTTTATATTCCTTGCAGTCATCCAGTCTTTAGCATTCTTTCTGAGAGTCGTTGTTGTGACTCGTCCTCCGTCCTCTCCTCAGCTGGGCCCCTCCCATCTCCAACCGGGCCTTTTATCAGACTCCGAGTCTGATAATGAAGATGAACGGCCTGTCATGACTCCAGCCCCTGGCCCTGGCCCCATGCCCGGAGAGGATTCCAGGAGTGGAAGTACAAGCCCAATAAACCTCACTCATACAGCGTGTGTTCCTTTGGCTCAGCCTTCAGAGCAGGAAGTCAGCCAGGTGGTGGAATTACCCGGGCCTACTCCCTCTGACCCCTCCCTTTCCCAGATGCTGACAGCAGATCCAGCTGAAGACAATTCAATGTGGGAGGACCCTCGCTTCCGGAGATCTGAGAGGCGACGCCAGCAGAAGGACAGGTGGGGCAGGCCTGGATAAATGCTGAGTCATGGAGCCACACCCCACAGCCTATATGAAGGACCTGCTTTTGGCATTCCAACCTTGAGTCAAGCAAAGTCTTCTCTAGTTGGCTGATATCGGACCCTATCGCTGAAGTCACAACTTGGACTCCTGCTTGCCCTGATAAATCTCAAAGGAACTTGGCAAGCTGCAGAGGCTTCGTTGCCAAGTTTGTTACGGACTTCCTTGACTCGTTCGTCGGAGTGGGGGTGGGACATGAAAGTCGTTGAGATCAATTGGAGATTTATCTGTGCCCACCCCCACCCCCCAGGATCACCTGAAAAGTGCAAATGCGTGTGGAATCTTCTGGGTGAAAGGACTTGTGTTGTAAACAGGAGATAGATGATGTCGTATACCCTCCCCCTCTGTTGAGAGAGGGCTGTTCAATCTTAATGTAGATGGCCCCTCTGCCCCCACTTTCAAACCAGTGGTCCTCTTTGTCTAGAATGTGGACTTGGTTGTCTTCAAAAGAGTGGGATAACAATAGCAAATAGAATAGAATAGAATGGAATGGAATGGAATGGAATGGAATGGAATGGAATGGAATGGAATGGAATAAACAGAGTTGGAAGGGACCTTGGAGGTCTTCTAGTCCAACCCACTGCTCAGGCAGGAAACCTTAAACGACTTCAGACAAATGGTTATCCAACCTGTTCTTAAAAACTTCCAGTGTTGGAGAATTCACAACTTCTGGGGGCAAGTTGTTCCACTGGTTAATTGTTCTCACTGTCAGGAAATTTCTCCGTAGTTCTAAGTTGCTTCTCTCCTTGATTAGTTTCCACCCATTGCTTCTTGTCCTGCCTTCAGGTGCTTTGGAGAATAGCTTGACTCCCTCTTCTTTGTGGCAACCCCTGAGATATTGGAAGACTGCTATCATGTCTCCCCTAGTCCTTCTTTTCATTAAACTAGACATACCCAATTCCAGCAACCGTTCTTCATATGTTTTAGCCTCCAGTCCCCTAATCATCTTTCTTGCTCTTCTCTGCACTCTTTCTTAGAGTCTCCACATCTTTTTTACATCGTGGCAACCAAAACTGAATGCAGTATTCATGAACAAATGAAGAAGCAGTTCATACTTCAATACCTTCCCCTTCTTTCAATGGTGCCCATTTCTCGGAGACTGGTGGATAAGTCCCTGGAATTTTCTTGAAGGCTTTTCAGAAGTAGTTGGCCATTGCGTCCTTCCTAGGGCTGAGAGTGAGTGACTGGCTCAAGGCCACTCAGCTGGTTTCATGCCCAAAGCAGGACTAACATCATCTTCTTGGTTTCTACTCTGGTGCCTTAACCAAACTGGCAATCATAAAATGTTAGAAGTCGTTTAATAGAAGAAGACCTTTGAAGGCGTCCCTCAAATCAGAATAATTCTTCCGTTAGAATTTAAGCCTTGGTTCTGAAGGCCTTTTCTGAGTTCCTTCTCTCCCTCTTTCATCAGTTCCTCATTTTGATTTGACACGTCCCCTTTCCCCCAGATGGATCCTGTCAGCCACTGCAGCGAGAAAAGAATAATTCATTTCCTAACAGGAAACCAAAAGATGTAATTAACTGAGGGGGGTCCTAGGAGACACCCCCCCCCACCTCTTTCCATCTTAAAGCATTCTCATAAATAGAACTGGCCCTTTTGACAAGACCGACGAAGTCCCAGAGTTCAGATCCCGATCGTGTCCTTCCTTAAAGTTACTTCTCTTAATTCAGCCGGGAGGAAGAAAATACAGCATTCGTGGACATTTTCACATATATTTCCTGGTTTCGTGCCAAATTAGAAATTAAAGGAGGGTGGGGGACATATTGCCACCTCTGCTTTATTTCAATTAAATGTTGTGTATGAAAGGGAGAAGGTTGAGGATGGGTGCTGTTGTGACCAAGGCCCAAGTAGTGATTACTAAACACAATTCAGTCCTCAACAAACATATTTTATTAAAACAGCTGAGAATTAATCCATTCTCAGCTTCGTTCGGAAAAAAAAATTCTTAATAACCAGTCCCTCGGCCTTATCACCGACCTTTGATGTCTTTGGCAACCTGTCAAAGGCTTTTCTTGGCAGAAATCCCACAAAGTTCAAGAGACGCTGACAAGAAGCACGGGAATCAACGTTGATTTTCTATAAAGATCCCGATGGCTCGTTGCTGCTCTTTTAAGCCTTATGGGAGGGGCCAATCATCTCGTGGCCTTACTCCCAAGTCGTCCTCTTTGCTTTAGCTGCTCTTGCCTTCTGGCAGCTCTTCTCATGCGTGCACTAGGAACAGGCTCCTCCTGTTCCTCTGCCTCTCTGCTATCTGCCCCTGGAGGCTCCAGAGTCCACGCATCGCTCCCAGATGGCCTTGGCCCCATCTCTGCCTCCGACGCAGAGCCCTCGTCTGAGTCTTCCTCTGACTCCAGGACTGGCCCATTGTCCTCCCCAGCCTCCTCACTGTCCGACTCCGTTGCCAGGTCTGCGGGTTGCTGGCGGACCACAAGGTTTACCTCCCCATTTTGCACTGATCAGGTGCATTGTGATTGATCCTCTGATCTGTACGGTGGTCTTGGTGACCATGTAGGTAAATCTTTTCCGGGATGATCTACCCCCAACTAGACCCGTCAACCATCTCATTGGCATTTGCAGTAAAAGAAATTCCTATGACATTTTTCATTTTACCATGGGTATAACTTTACTGACAGATCCACATAGAATAGAATAGAATAGAATTTTATTGGCCAAGTGTGATTGGACACACAAGGAATTTGTCTTGGTGCATATGCTCTCAGTGTACATAAAAGAAAAGTTACGTTCATCAAGGTACAACATTTACAACACAATTGATGGTCAATATATCAATATAAATCATAAGGATTGCCAGCAACAAGTTATAGTCATACAGTCATAAGTGGAAAGAGATGGGTGATGGGAACTATGAGACGATTAATAGTAGGAGCAGAAGAAGCAAAGACAGTTCTAAAGTTTTGGTGCGAAGCACAGCATTACATAAAACCCGTTTTTTCCTTCCCCAGCTGCCCAGTGTACACTGTCCATCAATCCAGTTTAAGCATTTCATTTTGGGAAAACAGTCTGCATCTTTGGAAAGTCTTCAGAGTCTGACCTTGGGGTTGGGAGATTTTCTCAGGCTGCAGACGGCTTACGTACATTCCTTTTCTCCCTCCCAGCTTCCCACCCATTCCAATCATAACCATTCCTCTTCCTGTCGCTTGTCAAGTTGCGAGTGAAAAGAAGCACCTTGCGTGTCAGCCTTGACAAGACCTGTCGTGTCCCACTCCTCCGCTGACGGCCGGGTCAGGGAAATCCGAATCAGGCGTGCCTCTGCAGCTCTGCCAAAGTCCTAGCAAAGTTCTCAAGGCAGGCAGGAGACCAGAAAGTGACTTCAGCAAGATAAAGTAGACTTTGCCTGACTCAGAGAATGCCAGAAAGCAGATCCTTTATATAGGCCATGGGGTGTGGCTCCATGACTCAGCACTTATCCAGGCCTGCCCCTCCCTTCCTTCTGTTGACCCCGCTTATCAATTCTCCTGAAGCGAGGGTCACTCCAGTCTGCAGCTGTTGGTAATTGACCTTCCTCAGGCTCACATGCTGTGGGGGAGGGGGAGGGGTCTGGTTGCTCCATTTGCCTGGGCATGGAGCCAGGGCTGGGGGCGCTTCTTCTTCCTCAGCCTGTCTGGGCATGGAGCCAGGGCTGGGGCCGGGAGGCATGCTAGGACATTCCTCAGCGTTCGGAAGCAGATAAGATGGGCCCGGCTGCGGGGAAAGCGGACGAGGCACAACAAGACCCTTCACCTCGTCTTCTCCACCTGTATGGCCTCTGTGATCCGGTCTGTCCACTTGCTGCTGGTCATCTCCTTTCGTTTTCCTCCCTCGGAGGAACAGGTTGTAAAAAAATGCTTTTAAAAATTAAAAAAAAAAAGACTCTGACGATCCCGCGGCTCAGCTGTGATCGTCAGAGCTTCTTTTTTTTAATCTTTTAAAAGCATTTTTTAAAAGAAGCGGCAAGTGGGCAAACAGGCAATTGGCTGGGCATGGGCTGGGGGGGCCAGGGAATTTAGCTACCGGTTCTCCGTACCACCCACTGCCATCGCTACCGGATCGGCCGATCTGGTCCGAACCGGGAGCATTTCACCCCTGCCTGGCGGCCTCAACCTGTCACTCATCCAATCAACCTAGCTGAGGCTTCTCCATCAGTCTGGTACTCTCCAAGCCCCGATCCTGACCAACACTCAGCTCCGCGCTTTCCTCGCTGTCCTCCTCTGAACTAACAGCTGGAGAGGGATCCAGGGTAGATCCATGACAGCCTGGTCATTTGAGCCGCCAATGAATTGATTGGCTGTAGGGGCAAGGGTCCCCAACCCCTGATCCATGGACCGGCATTGTTCTGCAGCATGTCAGAAACCAGGCCGTGCAAACAGGCAAAGCCCCATCTGCGGGACGCAGGCAATACACAAAACTACATCCAATCCGTGGGAAAAAACCTCTCTCCGCAGAACCCATCCCTGGTCCCTCAAAAGGTTGGGGAGGGGGCACTGTTGTAGGGCCCATTCGTTGCAACCCGCCCAACACTAATGTTTGGGAGCGCCCAGATTGGAGAGGATTGGCAGCTCATTAAGATGTTGAGCTTAATTGTTGTCAAGAGTTTGTTGCAGCACACACAATCAGACAATTCAGCAGGATTCAATCACTTCTCTTTATGTGTAATGTTATATATGTATAATATATATGAGGAGGGACGCGGTGGCTCAGGGCCTAGGATGTTGACTTGTCGATCGAAAGGTCGGCAGTTCAACGGTTCGAATCCCTACTGCTGCCGTGTAATGGGGTGAGCTCCCGTTCCTTGTCCCAGCTTCTGCCAACCTAGCAGTTTCAAAAGCACGTAAAAATGCAAGTAGAAAAAATAGGGACCACCTTTGGTGGGAAGGGAACAGCGTTCCGTGCGCCTTTGGTGTTGAGTCATGCCGGCCACATGACCACGGAGACGTCTTCGGACAGCGCTGGCTCTTCGGCTTTGAAACGGAGATGAGCACTGCCCCCTAGAGTCGGCAACGACTAGCACGTATGTGCGAGGGGAACCTTTACCTGGGTTTCAACCTTTACCTGGGTTACAAATTTTTTTACTACCTGTTCTGTGGGCGTGGCTTGGTGGGCATGGCAGGGGAAGGATACTGTAAAATCTCCATTCCCTCCCCACTCCTGGGGAAAGATTACTGCAAAATTCCCGTTTCCTTCCAATCAGCTGGGACTCGGGAAGCAGAGAATAGATGGGGGCAGGGCCAGTCAGAGGTGGTATTTACCGGTTCTCCAAACTACTCAAAATTTCCGCTACCGGTTCTCCAGAACTGGTCAGAACCTGTTGAAACCCACCTCTGATATGAAATAAATATACAATACCAAAAGCAGGTCTTCCAACGTGGCAGTAAATACAAGCAAAACACAAGCAGAGGAGAGGAGTTTCACTTTCAGAGCTCAGCACAGCTTGCAGCTTTAGTACAGAAGTTAAGCTAAGCCACACCCAGGCTCCTAGCTATCTCCAGCAAATATTGTTTCAGTTTCAGGCTGACTTAGTTGCTGTGCCTATTCATTGGCTGACCTTGTCACCGTGTCTCTGCCAAGTCATGAATTTTTGTACACTGACAACTGTGTCATCGTGAGATCTACCACGTTGAGAAGGTAGATGCTTCATCTTGGACCTTCAACAGGTCAGGAAAATGCACACCATCATCTTTTTTCCCTCCGGACGGAAAGGACGAAAAAAATAAATTTGAAAGAAAGCTTAAGCACCCCCAGGTTGACCTTTAGGTGTCAGTTTCAACGTTCTAGGAATAAAGTCGAGCTGGAGAAACTTGAGAATAACAACTTGAGGTTGGCGCCGTCCTGAAAGAGTTGCAAGAAGGCCTCCTGAGATCTCTTTCTTCTAGATATCTGTTTTCCCAGCAGAGTTCTTGGCTCATTATGAAGAGGCTTGTAAGTTTAAAGCTGCGGAAATTGAACAAGAGACATGCCTGAAGGCTATTCCATTTTAATAGGAACCCTCGGGCTAATCCATAAGTTTTCTCTCTTCCCCAGCCTGGCCAGAGACTTAATGGAGATTCCAGACGATGGGGGGGAAAATGAACTAATAAGTATGAAACAGGAAGCTATAATGGAATAGAATAGAATGGAATTCTTGATTGGCCAAGTGTGATTGGACACACAAGGGATTTGCCTTTGGTGCGTACGCTCTCAGTGCACATAAAAAGACAAGATACACTCGTCAAGAATCACAAGGCACAAAGTCTTACGGTACAATAAGCAATCAAATCGTACTCGGAAACAATCGCTATCAATTACAATCGCAAGGTTACAAGCAACAAAGCTACAATCATGCAGTGACAAGTGGGAGGAGATGGGCGAACGGGAACGATGAGAAGATTAATAGTAATAGTAGTGCAGACTTAGTGAATAGTTTGACAGTGTTGAGGGAATTATTTGTTTAGCAGAGTGATGGCCTTCGGGAAAAATTGTTCTTGTGTCTAGTTGTTCTGGTGTGCAGTGCTCTATAGCGTCATTTTGAGGGTAGGAGTTGAAACAGTTTATGTCCAGGATGCGAGGGGTCTGTAACAGCAGTGAAATCTACTTACCTTCCCTACCAGTTTGGAGGCGCACGCACGCATCACATGCGATTTTTGGACTGTCTGTGCATGCGCAAAGCCTTCTGTGCATGTGCAGAGGGAAAAATACAAGTTAATTCCTGGTTAAAACCAGGAAGTAGTAACGTCCGGTCGGGTGGACAGAGCCTCGCACTGCGGCCGATAGCGGTCCTCCAAAACACCCACTGCTGTCACTATTGGTTCACCTGAACTGGTGGAAACCGGTAGCATTTTATCTCTGGTCTGGTAAATATTTTCACAGTCCTCTTTTTGACTCGTGCAGTATACAGGTCCTCAATGGAAGGCAGGTTGGTAGGAATTGTTTTTTTCTGCAGTTCTGATTATCCTCTGAAGTCCGTGTCTGTCTTGTTGGGTTGCAGAACCAAATCAGACAGTTGTAGAGGTGCAGATGACAGACTCCATAATTCCTCTGTAGAACTGGATCAGCAGCTCCTTGGGCAGTTTGAGTTTCCTGAATTGGCGCAGAAAGAACATTCTTTGTTGTGCTTTTTTGATGACGTTTTTTATGTTAGCTGTCCATTTTAGGCCTTGCGATATGGTAGAACCTAGAAATTTGAAGGTCTCTACTGTTGATACTGCGTTGTCTAGTATTGTCAGAGGTGGAAGTATGGAAGGGTTTCTCCTAAAGGTCGAAGGAAGAAAAAACAGAGCTTCTAAATCTAAACAGTGACTTCAGAGGAAAGATTACAAGGGGGAGAGAAACCCAAATAAGAGGTTTACTAAAGCCTTAGTAAGGCTGTCCTGTCCTCCCTCACCTCCGTCCGAATGATGGCTTAATTAGCCGTCACTATCAGCTCTGGCAGCAGAATAACCAGCATCTGCCAAGAGCCTTCGTTATCTTCCACAACACTGGTGAGTCATCTAGAAACAAACTTCAGCTCTTAATCAGTGGATTTGCCTGTTACAAAGAGACACAGCAGCTCTGGCTGCCTTTCATATCCTGTGGGGTGTGGCTCCATGACTCAGCACTTCCTATGCCTGCCCCACCCTTGCTTCTGTTGTTCCCTCCTCTCCTGCCTACGAAACCTAGGGTCCAGCCAGGCCTGATTGCCATCAGCTGGATCCCTAAGGCGTGGCCTGGTGGGGGGAAAGAGTCAGGGGACGGAGGCCTCGTTATCTCTTCCACCTGGCCTGCCTCTGGCTCCTGGAGCTGAGCCAGGGAAGCCGGTGGTCCCGAGGTAAGTCCTGACGGCCCTTTCCCCTCACTGTCCAAGTCACTTTCTGGCAGGGGGCCTGACTTGGGGGGCGCAGACACAACAAAGGCCTCCCCTGGAATATTGCATTCAGGTTTGGTCACCACATCACAAAAAAGATGTTGAGACTTTTGGAAAAAGTGCAACTAAGATGATTAAAGAGCCTGGAGACTAAAACACACGAAGAACAGTTGCAGGATTTTGGGTTTGGCCAGTCTAGAGAAAAGAAGGATTAGGGGGGGACATGATAGCAGTATTTGAGGGGCTGCCACAAAGAAGAGAAGGGTTCAAATTATTCTCCAAAGCACCAGAAGGCAAGTCAAGAAACAATGAATGGAAACTAATCCAGGAGAGAAGCAACCTGGAATGAAGGAGAAACTTCCTAAGAGTGAGGATAATTAACCAGTGGAACAGCTTGCCACCGGAAATCATGGGTGCTCCATCACTGGAGGTTTTTAAGAAGAGACTGGACAGCCACCTATCTGAAATGGTACAAGGTCTCCTGCTCGAGCCAGGGGGTCAGACTTGAAGACCTCCAAGGTCCCTTCCAGCTCTATTTTGCTTGATTGAACAGGTAGCATGGCGAAATTTGGACAATAGAAGAAAACGGGTCAAAAAAACCAGGAAGGTTTTTCAACAGGAAGGTCTCATCTAACTCAATCCAGGCCAACATGGCGTCAGCTGGATGTTGATCAGGATAAACCAAGTCAGGGAGATATTTTTTGCTATGATGACTGGTTCAGACACGGCTCCAGACTAGGTTAGGCTTAAATTTGGTACATTAAGCACATTCTTCTTCCTCTTTCTTTTTCTTTCTTTCTTTCCTTCCCTCCCTCTCCTTCCTCCCTCTCCTTGCTTCCAACCATCCATTATATCTCTTCTTTCCTTCCTTCCTTCTTTCATTCATTCATTGTCCTTCCTTTCTTCATTCATTCATTCTCCTTCCTTCCTTCTCTCCCTCCCTCCTTCATTCTCCTCCCTTCCTTCCATCCATCCATCCTTCCTTCCTTTCTCTTTCTTTCTCTTTCTTTCTTTCTTTCCTTCTTTCCCTCCCTCTCCTTCCTCCCTCTCCATCCATCCATCCATAATATCACTTCCTTCCCTCCCTTCCCCTTCATTGATTTTCCTTCCTTCCCTCCCTCCCTCCCTCCATTCCTTCCTTTCTTCCTTCTCCTTCCTTCCTTCCTTCCTTCCTTCTCCTTCATTCCTTCCTTCCTTCCTTCCTTCCTTCCTTCCTTCCTTCATTCATTCCTTCCATCTCCTTCCTTCCTTCCTTCATTCATTCATTCTCCTTCCTTCCTTCTCTTTCCTTCTTTCCTTCTTCTTCCTTCCTTCCTTCTTCTTCTCCTTCCTTCCTTTATTCATTCATTCTCCTTCCTTCCTTCCTTCCTTCCTTCCTTCCTTCTTTCCTTCCTTCCTTCTTTCCTTCCTTCTTCTTCTTCCTTCCTTCCTTTATTCCTTCCTTCCTGTTCTAAATTCAAAGCCACCAAGGAAGCCTGAGCTTTGCTTATTAAAACCGTGGGAGGTGAGCTTGGCCACGGAGAAGACTATCGCAACCAATACTGTGCCCAATGTTCCTGAATGAGTGTCTAAGTGATTTGATTCCAACTCCTAACATTTATACCTAAGCACACTCGGCCATTAAAAGCCAATCAAATTACACGCTCGGGGCATAAAGCCAGCTCCTCCTCCCTCCATTCCTTCCTTTCTTCCTTCTCCTTCCTTCCTTCCTTCCTTCCTTCTCCTTCATTCCTTCCTTCCTTCCTTCCTTCCTTCCTTCCTTCCTTCCTTCATTCATTCCTTCCATCTCCTTCCTTCCTTCCTTCATTCATTCATTCTCCTTCCTTCCTTCTCCTTCCTTCTTTCCTTCTTCTTCCTTCCTTCCTTCTTCTTCTCCTTCCTTCCTTTATTCATTCATTCTCCTTCCTTCCTTCCTTCCTTCCTTCCTTCTTTCCTTCCTTCCTTCTTTCCTTCCTTCTTCTTCTTCCTTCCTTCCTTTATTCCTTCCTTCCTTCCTTCCTGTTCTAAATTCAAAGCCACCAAGGAAGCCTGAGCTTTGCTTATTAAAACCGTGGGAGGTGAGCTTGGCCACGGAGAAGACTATCGCAACCAATACTGTGCCCAATGTTCCTGAATGAGTGTCTAAGTGATTTGATTCCAACTCCTAACATTTATACCTAAGCACACTCGGCCATTAAAAGCCAATCAAATTACACGCTCGGGGCATAAAGCCAGCTCCCCCTCCCTCCCCCCCCTCCAGGAACTTCCAGGGCCCCTACTTTTCGGTGTGCGGTGTTACACCGCAGCCTCCCGTGTCTGCTGGGGTTTCAATTCCCCTTTCTGTGCCAGGTTGAGAATTCTCCCTCGCGTGCTGTGAGACGGAGACCCGCTTGCATTTTAATTAAGCGACCCTGCTTGATTCCTTGAACCAACGCAAGTTTTTGGCTTCCAGGGAAGGAGGTTGGTGACATACGACCCGTTTGTAGAGCAGTTCATCAGGAAGAAAAAAAAAAAGGAAAGCAGATTAGATGGTGGTTGCAGAATCCCTAACAGAAGGACAGAGATGGAAGGCACCTTGGAGGTCTTCTAATCCAACCCCCTGCTCAAGCAGGAGGCCCTTCAGCACAGTGTGGGTGAAACTTTTTGGCACCGAGTGCCGAAACGGGAGCACGTGCAACGGGCAGCACTGGAAACCGGAACAGCAGATCCCTGGTGCGCACACGCGGGACTGCCGGAGACCAGAAGAGCAGATCCCTGGTACACACGAGCGGGAGTGCTGGAAACCGGAAGAGCAGTTCCCTGGCGCACACACACAGGAGCACCGGGAATGGAGATTTTGCAATATCCTTCCCCCAGGAGTGGGGAGGGAATGGAGGTTTTGCAGTATCCTTCCCCCCAGGAGTGGGGAGGGAATGGAGATTTTGCAGTATCCTTCCCCCAGGAGTGGGGAGGGAATGGGGATTTTGCAGTATCCTTCCCCCAGGAGTGGGGAGGGAATGGGCATTTTGCAATATCCTTCCCCCCAGGAGTGGGGAGGGAATGGAGATTTTGCAGTATCCTTCCCCCAGGAGTGGGGAGGGAATGGAGATTTTGCAATATCCTTCCCCCCAGGAGTGGGGAGGGAATGGAGATTTTGCAGTATCCTTCCCCCAGGAGTGGGGAGGGAATGGAGATTTTGCAGTATCCTTCCCCCAGGAGTGGGGAGGGAATGGAGATTTTGCAGTATCCTTCCCCCAGGAGTGGGGAGGGAATGGGGATTTTGCAATATCCTTCCCCCAGGAGTGGGGAGGGAATGGAGATTTTGCAGTATCCTTCCCCCAGGAGTGGGGAGGGAATGGAGATTTTGCAATATCCTTCCCCCAGGAGTGGGGAGGGAATGGAGATTTTGCAATATCCTTCCCCCAGGAGTGGGGAGGGAATGGAGGTTTTGCAATATCCTTCCCCCCAGGAGTGGGGAGGGAATGGGCATTTTGCAGTACCCTTCCCCTGCCACACCCACCAGGCCTCATCACGCCCACGTAGCCACGACCACAGAACTGGTAGTAAAAAAAAAATGGATTTCACCCATCGGTTCTTGCCCCCAAACCGGTTCATCGTGCACCCTTCCCCGTGCAGAGAGAGAAATTTTTTTTATTTTTCTCTCTCTTCAAAAAGAGAATTAGCCCTCCACCATCGATTTCCTTCCCTCTACCGTTTTTTTTCCCTTCCTCCCCCACCCCCCCTACAATCCATTTGGGAGGGGCAGCGAAAGGGAGGTGACAAGAGTTGAAGGAGTGTCATTAACATCAAGAGGTATAGATTTGATTCATCTGCTGGCAATTTTCCACGCTTGAGGCTCTATTTACAGCACTTAGGCAATTATTTTTTTGAAGTTCCTTGAGTGTTCATTCAACAAGGCTGCTCAATATTCCCACCTATTGCTGAGGTGGGGTCTTCTTCTCCTCTTTCTCCTTCTTCTTGAGGGTGGGGGGGAGTTTAAAACTGGGCGGCCAAGCCCGGTTCCCCAGCTCAATTTCAGGGTCCAAAAAGTGAGCCCTTTTTCCTCTCTTTTTAAAAGGAGAGACTTTTAAACCATCAAGATCGTGAGCAAATAAAATAAAATAAATTAATAGGATGTGTGTTTGGGGGGGGGAAGGATGCGATGATTGGAGATAGACAGACAGGAGGAGGGAAGGACCATCCAGATGGTCCTTGGGACCGACTGTGCTGTCTAATGACCAAAGATTGTGGCTTTTGATGGAGGAAAATGTTCTTTAGATTGCAGGCAGGGTTGCTGGCTAAGGAGGTCAGGCACGGCTGGTGAAATGAGATTAATTCCTTCCTTCCTCTCCTCTCCCCTCTTCTACTTGCCTGTCCTCCCCTCCCCTTCTCCTTCCTCCCCCTGCACTCTGCCTTCCTTCCTTCCTTACATACATACTTACTTTTCCATTCCCTTTCCTCCCTCCCTCCCTCCCTCCCTCCCTCCCTCCTTCCTTCCTTCCTTCCACCCTCCCTTTCATTCCCTTTCCTCCTTTCCTCCCTCTCTCCCATTCTTTTTTCCCTTCCCTTCCCTCCCTCCCTCCTTCCCTCCTCCCTCTTTCCTTCTTTTTACTTTCTTCCATCCTCCCTTCCATTTCCCTTCCTTCTTTCCATTCCATTCCCTTTCCTCCCTCCCTCCATCCATCCCTCCTTCCTTCCTTCCTTCCTTCCTTCCTTCTTTCCATTGCAATCCCTTCCCTCCCTCCTTCCGTCCCTCTTTCCTTCCTTCCTTCCTTCCATTCCCCTTCCTTTTCTATTCCTTTCCTCCCTTCTTCCCTCCTCCCTTCTTTCCACTCTCCCTCCCTCCCTTCCATTCCATTCCATTCCCTTTACTCCCTCCCTCCTTCCTTCCTTCCTTTTTTCCATTCCCTTCCCCCCTTCCTTCTTTCCATTCCTTTTCTTCGCTTCTTCCCTCCTTCCTTCCTCCTTCCTTCCTTCTTTCTATTGCATTCCCTTCCCTCCCTCCTTCCGTCCCTCCATCTTTCCTTCCTTTCTTCCATTCTCCCTTTCATCCCCCTTCCTTCTTTCCATTCCATTCCATTCCCTTTCCTCCCTTCCTCCCTCCTGCCTTCCTTCCTTCCTTCTTCCTTCCTTCCTTCTTTCCATTGCATTCCCTTCCCTCCCTCCTTCCCTCCCTCCTTCCCTCCCTCCCTCTTTCCTTCCTTCCTTCCATCCATCCTTCCATCCCTCCCTCTTTCCTTCCTTCCTTCCTTCCTTCCATCCATCCTTCCTTCCTTCCTTCCACCCTCCCTTCCATTCCCCTTCCTTCTTTCCATTCCATTCCCTTTCCCCACTCCCTCCCTTCCGAAGAAAAGCTTCTCCTAGCCACTGTCCCATCGATGAAGCCACCCAGCCTTCAATTCTACTACTAGAAGCCATTTGCCTCCTGCAACCCCAGGCCATGGTTTCTACTGGGGTGAGCCCCATGAGGCTCTCAGAGGCTTCCCGTCCCCTGCTGGTGGCCGAGCCTGGCAGGAATTGGCGGGCCAGATATCTGGCAGGCCCCCAGCTTGAGCCTCCATCGCGGTGACCAGAATACCAACTAGCGTTCATTGCCGTTGAATTACAGAAGATTGAGAATTCTAATGCAATGTGCTAAAACCAGCCGGCAGAGTTAGCAATCAAAGATTTCTTCTTAATGCATAATGTATTAAAGATGCAGAATACCGAGGCTGAGCCCAAGAGAAAAACAATTTGCACAAGGACAGCTATGGCAAATACTTGCTTTTTTTTTTTTTTTACAAAAGAAAAACAAAACAAAAAAAACAACTTGGCATATTTCTTCTTCTTATTAACCGTTAGGCGTCCAAACCCAAGAATCCCTGAGAAGATTCCCAGGGGATTCCAGACTACTGTGAGTAGATTTGCACAGGAAGAAAGGTGGTCTAAATATCTATCTGGACCACCCGATTCAGGCCTAGCTTCAGAGTCCCACCGCAAATGGAGCCGTGGCAGTGTGTCGGCCCTGCAGGGTAGGCCTTGGTCAAGAAACGTAGGTAAAGATAAAGTTGCAAGGTTACTCTCCCCATCGTGGTGGCGACTGGTAGTGGCTGCTAAATGAGGCAGTTTCTAAATGAGGACGACCTGTAGCGAGCTTAGCTTGGAATGGCATCTTTCTCTCCAGAACAATCTGATAGCAGCTGCCTTACAAATAGACCAGCTGTCGGTGTGTGATTCGAAAGAATCAAGAGACATTTTCTTGCTATTATTCTTTAAAGGTAAAGGTAAAGGTTCCCCTCGCACATACGTGCTAGTCGTTGCCGACTCTAGGGGGACGGTGCTCATCTCCCGTTTCAATGCTGAAGAGCCAGCGCTGTCCGAAGACGTCTCCGTGGTCATGTGGCCGGCATGACTCAATGCCAAAGGCGCACGGAACGCTGTGACCTTCCCACCAAAGGTGGTCCCTATTTTTCTACTTGCATTTTTTTTTTACGTGCTTTCGAACTGCTAGGTTGGCAGAAGCTGGGACAAGTCACGGGAGCTCACTCCGTCACACGGCGCTAGGGATTCGAACCGCTGAACTTTTCGATCGACAAGCTCAGCATCTTAGCCACGGAGCCACCGTGTAACCTTAACCAAGGTGTTATTAAGTGGTACGATCCCTTCTCATGATCTTGATTCTGTCCTTCTGTTAATGCAGCCTAGAACTGGGTTGTCTTTTTTGGCAGCTGCAGCAAACTGCTGGCTCGTATTTAAGCGGTTGCCACTAGGCCTCGGAGCTCCTTCAACCGTGGTTGAATTTATGAAGGACATGGAAAGGCTGTGACTTTTGAAGACTCCGCGTGAAGAGAGATGGGTCCGTGGCAGTGGTGGGATTCAATTTTTTTTACTACCGGTTCTGTGGGCATGGCTGGGGGGCATGGCTTGGTGGGTATGGCAGAGGAAGGATCCTGCAAAATCCTCACTCTCTCCCCACTCCAGGGGAAAGATACTGCAAAGTCCCCATTCCCTCCCCACTCCAGGGGAAGGATACTGCAAAGTCCCCATTGCCTCCCTACTCCAGGGGAAGGATGCTGCAAAATCTCCATTCCCACCCCACTCCAAGGGCAGGATACTGCAGAGTCCCCATTCCCTCCCCACTCCAGGGGAAGGATACTGCAGAGTCCCCATTCCCTCCCTACTCCAGGGGAAGGATGCTGCAAAATCTCCATTCCCACCCTACTCCAAGGGCAGGATACTGCAAAATCTCCATTCCCTCCCCACTCCAGGGGAAGGATACTGCAAAGTCCCCATTCCCTCTCCACTCCAGGGGAAGGATACTGCAAAGTCCCCATTCCCTCCCTACTCCAGGGGAAGGATGCTGCAAAATCTCCATTCCCACCCCACTCCAAGGGCAGGATACTGCAAAGTCCCCATTCCCTCCCCACTCCAGGGGAAGGATACTGCAAAGTCCCCATTCCCTCCCCACTCCAAGGAAAGGATACGGCAAAGTCCCCATTCCCTCCCCACTCCAGGGGAAGGATACTGCAAAATCCCCATTCCCTCCCCACTCCTGGGGGAAGGATACTGCAAAATCCCCATTCTCTCCCCACTCCGGGGGAAGGATACTGCAAAATCCCCATTCCTTCCCTACTCCAGGGGAAGGATGCTGCAAAATCTCCATTCTCACCCCACTCCTGGGGGAAGGATATTGCAAAATCCCGATTCCCTTTCCACTGCAGGGGAAGATACTGCAAAATCCCCATTCCCTCTCCAGTCCAAGGGCAGGATACTGCAAAGTCCCCATTCCCTCCCTACTCCGGGGGAAGGATGCTGCAAAATCTCCATTCCCACCCCACTCCTAGAGGGAAGGATATTGCAAAATCTCCATTCCCGCCCCACTCCTAGGGGGAAGGATATTGCAAAATCTCCATTCCCGCCCCACTCCTGGGGCCAGCCACAGGTGGTATTTGCCGGTTCTCTAAATTACTCAAAATTTCCGCTGCCGGTTCTCCCGAACCTGTCAGAACCTGCTAAATAACACCCCTAGGCCCATGGGATGTGTGGTTTCTCACGATCGCACCCCCCCCCATAAAACAATGCGGGTTCCTTGACTCTGCCCCTACTCGCGGTGAAAGCAATCTCGTAAAATCATGACTGGACTTTGGCGGGGGGGGCCACTTGACAGACAGCGCTGACTTTTCGAGTCTGCTGGCTCCCTTCCTTCATCTTCTCGACTCGGTGCCGCGGCCGAGTGTGGGGGGGGAGGGGGCGCGATGTGTAGGGGGAGCCTTGCAGATGTGTAATTAGATTCTGACATCTCCTGGGTCGGGCCTTGCAATTTGCACCTCTACTGTCGGCTGGTTCTAAATTTAGCCATCTCCGCATTAGGTAAAGAGCTTGTCCTCCAGACAGCACCCTTAATTGGTTGTGATGGGTGACTTCATGGCTCGGTGTTCTGGAGGCATGATTAAGGAGGGTGGCGAAGGCTGTTGGCACGAGGGTAGATGCTCCGGGCGAAGGAAGGGGGGGGTTTTAAAGGTGGAGGAGGCCGACGCCAGACAGAGGGACTCCTGTAATATGTCTTCTTGCTAACATGACACATTGTCAGTCCCTTATGAAGGGTTCCAGCAGTTGATGAGGACATAAATGTTGCTGGTTAGAATCCGGCTGTAATGCAGGATGATCTTGAAGACCAGGGACCTGGAAGGACAGCCAGATCCTCCTCTTCCTAACAGATCCCAAGGGGTGAGGGGGGGGTGTCTATGAAGATTCTCAAGTCATCCAGGTCATTGGTTGTCTCAACGGTGTGTTTTTTTTCCCCTTCTTCCAAGAGGCAACTGGACTTTCTTGTATTTTTTTTTTCTTTTGAAGATGTTCCTCTTCTCCTCCAAGAAGCTTTCTTCAGCTCTGACTGGATGGGGTGGGGAACGGAAAAGTTTATATACTCCTTGCAGACAGCTGGTTATTTGGGGGGAAAACGAAACAGCCACTTCATAAACACATGGCTCAACATAGCAGAACAAACAAACCCACGGGGACTAGACTCAGTAGTCCATCTGCACTGAAAAGACAAAGGCCATTTTTTTTTGAAGGCAGCAAAGTCCACATTTTGGACAGAGAAGAACCGCTGGTTTGAAAGAGGGGTCAGAGAGGGCATCATTTCTTGACCGGGACTCCTTACGCACGGTCACTCACGCCCTCGTTACCTCTCGCCTGGACTATTGCAATGCTCTCTACATGGGGCTCCCCTTGAAGAGCACCGGGAGGCTCCAGCTAGTCCAGAATGCGGCTGCACGGGTAATTGTGTGAGCATTACGTTGCTCCCATATAACACCTCTCCTGCGCGGCCTGCACTGGCTGCCGGTAGCCTTCCGGGTGCAATTCAAGGTGTTAGTGCTCACCTTTAAAGCGCTCCATGGCTTAGGACCGGGCTATTTACGAGACCGCCTTCTGCCACCGATAGCCTCCCAACGACCCGTGCGCTCCCACAAAGCGGGCCTGCTCCGGGTGCCATCAGCCAAACAGTGCCGGCTGGTGACCCCCAGGGGGAGAGCCTTCTCTGTGGCAGCACCGACCCTATGGAATGAGTTACCTCCTGGGTTACGCCAACTTCCCGACCTCCGTACCTTCAAGCGGGAACTGAAGACTCTGCTATTCAATCAGGCGGGACTGGCCTAAATATTATTCTAATTTGATATTTTAGTTTAACTTAGTTTTAATTGAATTTTAAACTGTATTAATTTATTTATAATTTTATAGTTTAGGGTTTTATATCGGTCGTTTGACCGTTTTAGGTTTAAATTGGCCGGTTAAATATTTCATTTTAAATGTATTTTAAATTTATTGTGTTCCGATGTGTTTTAATAAGGCTGTACTGAGTCCTTCGGGAGAAGGGCGGTCTAGAAATCTAATAAATAAATAAATAAATAAATAAATCTGTGTCCAAATTGAACTGCCCTCTCTCAACAGAGGGGGAGGGATACGACATCGTCTATCTCCAGTCTACAACACAAGTCCTTTCCGCAGTTCCAAGAAGGCTCCACATTCATTTGCACCACTCAGGGTGACCCTGAGGACACAGATAAACCCTCCAAGTGGCTTCAACGACTCTCTAAAAAGAACGCAAATGACCAGCTGTCTGGAAGGAATATAAAACCATCCAGTCAGAGCTGAAGAAGCTTCTTGGATGAGAGGCGAAACGTCTTCCGAGAAAAACCAGAAAGTCCAGTTGCCTCTTGGAAAAAAAAGCACCTTTGGGACAATCCAAAGGTGGTTCTTGGAAGTTGGTCCTAAGTACCATCATCGCTACTGTGCCTGGTTGATTGATCAGCCCTTCACAGTAGACCAGGCCCAAAACAGACCCTGCAGGAATTCCAGTAATAAAGTAGAAGAACAGGGTTTGGAAAATCTGTTGAAACAACTCTCTGGCTCATGTTTATTTATTTATTTTATTTATTCATTGAATTTATATACCGCCCTTCTCCCGAAGGACTCAGGGCGGTTTACAGCCAAATAAAACAGATTACACAAAAATTAAAAGTATTTTAAAAAATCTAATTCAATTAAGCTGAAACAAAAAATTAAAATTATAATAAAACCATAATAAAACCCATGTTAAAATTACAGTAGGCCAGCCCTGCGCGATAAAACAAAAAGGCCTTTAGTTCGCGTCGGAAGGTCCGGAGGTCAGGGAGTTGACGTATCCCCGGAGGCAGCTCATTCCACAGGGCAGGCGCCCCCACAGAGAAGGCCCTCCCCCTGGGGGGGTCGCCCATCGACATTGTTTGACTGACGGCACCCCGAGGAGACCCTCCCTAGGGGAGCGCACAGGTCGATGGGAGGCACTTGGTGGCAGCAGGCGGTCCCGTAAATAACCCGGTCCTATGCCATGGATGCCATCTTATGCCATGTGATGCAGAAGAACATTCATTTATTTATTTATTTATTTATTTATTTATTTATTTATTTATTTATTTATTTATTTTGTCAAACACAACAGTATATATAAGTATAAGCATGAAATAACCATACGAATTGGATATAATAAAAGGAAACAATGGGACAGGAACGGTAGGCACGCTGGTGCTCTTATGCACCCCCCCTTACAGACCTCTTAGGAATGGGGTGAGATCAATAGTAGACAGTTTTTGGTTAAAGCTTTGGGGATTTTGGGAAGAGACCACAGAGTCAGGTAGTGCATTCCAGGCATTAACAACTCTGTTACTGAAGTCCTATTTTCTGCAATCAAGATTGGAGCGGTTCACATTAATCTTAAATCTATTGTGTGCTCGTGTATTGTTGCGATTGAAGCTGAAGTAGTCTTTAACAGGAAGGACGTTGTAACAGATGATTCGATGAGTTAAACTCAGGTCATGCCGAAGGCGGCGGAGTTTTAAGTTTTCTAAACCCAGGATTTCAAGTCTGGTGGCATAAGGTATTTTGTTGTTTTCAGAGGAGTGGAGAACTCTTCTTGTGAAATATTTCTGGACACGTTCAATTGTGTTGATGTCAGAAATGTGGTATGGGTTCCAGACAGGCGAGCTGTATTCAAGAATTGGTCTGGCAAATGTTTTATATGCTCTGGTTAGTAGTGTAGTGTTTTTGGAGAAGAAGCTACGCAAGTTTAGGTTTACAACTCTTAGAGCCTTTTTTGCGATGTAGTTGCAGTGAGCTTTGACACTTAGATCATTTGATATGAAAACTCCAAGGTCTTTAACGGGGTGGTTAATATCTTTTGGAGATCAGAGGAGGAAGTAAGAAGGAAGGGAGGAGGAGGAGAAGAGGAGGAGGAGGAGAAGTAGAAGGAGGGACCGAGCCTCCTCCTTCAAGGGTAGTCTATCTGACTACCCTTGTGGCTATCTGAGCCACAGTTCCTTGATGGAAGCATTGGAAAAGAAGCTTCCCTACTCCGTTTGTGAAAATACTGTACCTTGTGGGTGAATTCGGGGGTTAAAAAATTGTGTTTGGTGGCCATTTGCGAAAAGGAGGGAGAGTTTTTGAGCAGAGCAATGTTACTGCGTCCATCTGCCTTCTCCTCTTGGCCACCATCCACGAACCTTCACCCCAACTGGCCACCAAGCGTTGCTGGAATCGCCCTACCTGTTGTTGTGGCTCCCGCCCCCGAACCTGGCCCCATGCCCGAAAGTGCCTTGGAGCTGGGCCTGCTGCCAGAAAGTGACTCAGAGCCGGGCCTGCTGCCAGAAAGTGATTTGGACAGTGAGGGAGAAGGGCCGTCAGGACTTACCTCGGGAGCACCGGCCTCCCTGGATCAGCTCCAGGAGCCAGAGGCAGGCCAAGTGAAAGAGATAACGAGGCCTCCTTCTCCTGACTCTTTCCCCCACCCAGGCCACGCCTGCAGACCCAGCTGACAGCAATCAGGCTTGGCTCAATCCCAGGTTTCGTAGGCAGGAGAGAAGGGAAGGCAGGCCTAGAAGTGCTGAGTCATGAAGCCACACCCCACAGGATATAAAAGGCAGCAAGAGCTGGTGTGTCTCTTTGTATCAGGCAAATCCACGGATTGACTAGAGCTGAAGGTTGTGACTCACCAGCGTCTTGGCAGCTATCGAGGGCTCTTGGCAGATGCTGATTCTTTTGCTGCCAGAGCTGATAAGAGCCGGCTAATTAAGCCATCGTTTGGACGGAGGCGAGGAGGACACAACACCTGTTTCATGAAAGGTAGAACCTACCTGAGCTTTAGGAGGAAAAGTGGGTGACGGAAACCATCTCCCTAAACAGGTGGAAGGTCCATTTTGAGCGCCACACCCTTCCAAGAAGAAGCTCTTGAATTTCCTATTTGGGGTGGGGTCAGACTTTTTTATTTTCAAAAAGTTTTTATTGGTCAAAAAAGGTTTATACAAATACATATCAGGTATGGTAAATTTTCATTTTTCTTATACAAAATAAGAATTTTACTCAAAATTTGAAACACATACAACAGCCATATGGCAAGCAGGTGATACGAAGTAGCTAAGTTTATCAATCTTACATACGCAATAAAGAAGGGTCAAGAATAATCAGAATATCATACAAAGGAGAATAAGGAAAACCAACACAATACCAAATATCATTGTCACTTCCTAGTTTTGGATCTCAGAACTCTGGGTTCAGCCTGACCCAACTCCAGGGCCGCAACAGCGGCAGCCGCCTCCGCCCCATGGTCTATAACCTCCCCTTCTTCAACTCCTGGGTCATCTAATTCCAGGAGGGCTTTGTGTTCCTCCACGTAGGCCACAGCCTCCGCAATTGTACTAATTTTTTTCGTAATGCCCTCCCGGAAAATCATCAATCCCTCTGGCATCAGCCATCTGAAGCCTACTCCCTTCTGGTACAATTTGCTTGACAAAAAGTAATATTTCTTTCTCATTTCACGTACCTGTCTGGGAATCTGCCTCAGAATGGCTATCTCCCTGCCCCTATAAGTCAGTGCCCCACTCCTATGTTTTCTAAGAATTTCATCTCTCGCCTCTTCTCACAAATTTGACATGAACCTCTCTAGAAACTGCATGCGTGCGTGCATATTTTGAATTAACTCTATAAACTCGATCCACATCCCAATTCATAAAATCAACACCTCTCCCAAGAAATTCTCCCAACAGTTTAGTCACAACATCTCTCAAGTCTTCTTGGTCCACTTCTTCCAGATTTTGAAACCTAAGGAAATAAGACATTTTATCCATCTGTAGTCCAAGCACAGCATTGCCTGTCGTCTCCTCTCTTTTCTGCACTGCCCGCATCTCACCCTCCAGACCTTCCACTTTCTGCTTGTTTTCTGCTGAGACTTGTTGAGTGTCCTTTAAAATCCTTTTGGATAGTCACAATTTCTGCTCTTATTTCATCCAGTTTCTTGTCCATATTAGATAACTTTTCCAAAATTCTCTCCATTTCTCCAGCAGTTGGTCTCTGACCTTTGCCATTTAAAAAATTTTTAAAATCCTCAGGCAAGCACAGTATCCTTGTAATTTCCTCCGGATCCACCAGGGGCACTCACAGGAGCAACGAGTCCAGAGTACAGTTAGTCAACCAGGAAGTCAAGGGAAGTGATGTCATCAAGATTCTCATAGTGAAGGCGGAAGCTGGGCGCCACCATTGTTCCCCAGAGGAGGGGCCTCAAACCCTCCCTCCTAAATTTCTCCATCACCTCTTCTCTCCAGAGCTCCACAAAACCGGTAATCTTGTTATTTTAAGTTCTCCTCTCTCCAAAGTGATTCGTTCTCCTTCCAGTCGCAGGGAGAGAAACCCCCGCACTCCGGAGCACTCCACTCACATTTGCCGATATCTCCTTCCTTCTCCTTCCTCAATTCTTCTCCGTTCCTGTTCGCCACCAGGCTGCTGCAATTATAAATCCAAAGCCCGGTGTCACGGGCACAGCGGCCCAGGCGACGACCAAAGTAATGGCGCGGCCTGAGGCCTCGAACCCCTCCGAGCCTAGGACGCGCCAGCATCGGTCCCCCCAGTCCTGTATATCGGCTGGGAGACCCCTGGCGAGCCGTCCGTGCGGCAGGTGTCCTTTTCGGAACACCTGGCCCCTAAGGGCCTCGGAGGCGGCCGGATTCGGACACTGGAGGCAGGAGAGGCACCTCCAGATGTCCGTTGCCGCTGGATACCGGAAGTCGTCTCCGGGGTGGGGTCAGACTTGATGTCCTCTCAGACGCCCCCCTTCTCTCCAAATCCCTTGAGTTTTTGTGCAAAGCTGTGGCAAGCGCCTTCTTCCTCTCTGCTTCTTTGGAAGCTGAAATGCCCCAAATTTGGCAAACACCGAATTTGGCAGGAGCACAAATCACCCACCGGCTACGACTGTTACGTTCTGCTATAGAAAGTGGCTTTGCTCCGTTATTTAAATCTGCAATTAGACTCCTGAGCTTGGTTGGGCATCTAAATTTTTCTTTTCCTCCACCCTCTCCCCCAATTTCCTCTGTCTCCATTAATCTCTTCCCCATAGGATCTCTCTCTCTCTCTCTCTCTCTTTGGGACAATTTCTCTTTCCTTTCTTCCTGGCCCGTTTTTTTTTCTTGCCCGGGGATGCAAATCTCCACGAATGCAAAAAAAAAAAGGACAGAAAAGGATGTTGCATCCGTTGAATGAGTTATGAAGTGAAGAAGCCTCAAGGTCTTGCAATCTTTTTAAGGAATGCCTGAAGATGGAACGGGATCATTATTTGAGCTGGAGGGGGTCTTCCAAGAAGCAATTTCCACCCCAAAAGACGCCAAGAGGGAAGTAGTTGTGTGTGCAACCGTGACTTCTTCGGGGCGCCTGTCCACGCTGCTCTCTCTCCGTGTCCTGACTCCAAACTGGAGAGTCCGGTTTCCTTCGCGGTGCTGCAGCCCCTGGAGATCCCACCGTAGGAGCAAATGACGTTCACGGCCCATCGCTTGTCATAAATCAACCCGCCTCTCCTAATTTTAGTGTCACGGCAGCGGTGTTCGCCAGCTGGGGCTCCCGACCCCGCAGAGCTGACCTGGTTTTGAATCAAGGAAGACGGACACCCCATGGAAAGTTGAGCGACGTGCACGTTTTCGGGGGAGAACATCAACCGGGATTTCAATAGAGGTTTTCCGCGACTTCTATCGGGAGGGAAGTGTTTGTTGGCAGGGGTGGGATTGAAAAAAATGAGCAACCTGTTCTCGGCCCAGTTGCTGGGTGGCCGTGGCTTCCTGCACCATGGGCGAGGAGCGTTTTCGCCCTACCCTGGCTCCAGAGGCTTTTGTCGAGTCTCTGGAAGGGCAAAAATGGCCTCCCCTGGGCTCTGGAGGCCCTCCGGAGACCCTCCGGAAGCCGGAAATGGGCCTGTTTCTGGACTTGCAGTAGGCCCATTTTTTGCCCTTTCCAGACTCCGGAGGCTTTCCTTCAGTCTCTGGGAGGGCAAAAACAGCCTCCCCTGCGCTCTGGAGACCTTCCAGTGGCCCTCCAGAGTATGGAAACCGGCCTGTTTCCGGACTTTCAATACTTCCGGTAGGCCTGTTTTTCACCCTCCCAGAGCCTCTATGTGGGCCCTGCAGTTACCTGACATCCCCGGAGACTCCTGGGTGGGATGGGGGAGGGTAGGTGGGGTCAGCAAGTCCTTGCAACTACCGGTTCGGTGAACCAGATTAAAATTAACATCGAGTTTGCCCGAACAGATCCGAAGTGAACCTGGTTTGTGGTCCTCCAGAAGTTGAACAACTACAAGTCCCATCTCTCTTGGCTCATAGCCATGCCAGCAGGGCGGCTCTCCAAGAGAGTTCTAGTTGCGCTAAGACAGCAGGGTGTGTCGCACAAAACCATATTGTGTGAGGAGCAGCGCTGCGTAGTGTTGAAAATACAGTGAACGTAATAATAGGTAAAGATAAAGGTTCCCCTCGCACATATGTGCTAGTTGTTGCCGACTCTAGGGGGCAGTGCTCATCTCCGTTTCAAAGCCGAAGAGCCAGCGTTGTCCGAAGACATCTCCGTGGTCATGTGGCCAGCATGACTCAACACCAAAGGCGCACGAAACGCTGTTACCTTCCCACCAAAGGTGGTCCCTATTTTTTCTACTTGCATTTTTTACGTGCTTTCAAAACTGCTAGGTTAGCAGAAGCTGGGACAAGTAACGGGAGCTCACCCCATTACACGGCAGCACTAGGGATTCGAACCACTAATAAGCCATCATTGGAAGTTTGCTGTGCACCAAAAATGTGAACGCGCGCACGCACACATGCTCCGTTCACACACGCTACCTTCTGTGCATGCGCTTTTCTCACACGCGTGGCTCGCACACATGCGCGCGGCTTAGAAAAATTGGCTAAATAGGACAACATAGCCCCAGGGCAGGTGGGCAGGCTCACTCGCAGGTCGCCACTGCCGGTACGTTCGAACCGGTCCGAACCGGTAGATCTAGTCTCATTTCATCTATTTTTCCTTGGCTGAGTTCCTCATGTGAGCTTGGAAGGAAAAGCTCTCTTATTTATTTTTTTTCGAACCACTTAAAAAAAAGAAAGAAAGAAAGATTTTGTGATCATAACACAGGGGTAAGAGAAACTTTACTGCAGGGAGCGGGGAGGGGAGCCACCATAATAGGTATTGACTTATTCTTTGCTGGATCTGCATTTCTTAGTTCATAAAAAGCACCAGTTTATTTTTTAAAAAAAAAAACCTTTCCATCTGAGCAAAACGTCCTACTTAAAAACCCTGGAAACGTAACTATTTATTTTATTTATTTATTTGTCAATCATATATAAGATAACAGGTAAAAGTATAAACATAATTTGAATACGTGAAAAGAGTAAGAGTAAAAAAGGAACATTAGGACAGGGACGGTAGGCACGCTGGTGCACTTATGCACGCCCCCTTACAGACCTCTTAGGAACGGGGTGAGGGTGGGGGCGAGTCATTGGCCCCGATGGAGAGGGTGTGCAACTTGGGCGTCCTCCTGGATGAACGGCTGTCTTTTGAAGATCATTTGACGGCCGTCTCCAGGAGAGCTTTTCACCAGGTTCGCCTGGTTCGCCAGTTGCGCCCCTTTCTAGACCGGGATGCCCTATGCACGGTCACTCACGCCCTCCTGACGTCTCGTCTGGATTACTGCAATGCTCTCTACATGGGGCTCCCCTTGAAGGGCATCCGGAGGCTTCAGTTAGTTCAGAATGCGGCTGCGCGGGTGATAGAGGGAGCCCCTCGTGGCTCCCATGTGACACCACTCCTGCGCAGACTGCACTGGCTACCTGTGGCCTTCCGGGTGCACTTCAAGGTTTTGGTAACTATCTTTAAAGCGCTCCATGGCATAGGGCCGGGCTACGTACGGGACCGCCTGCTGCTACCGAATACCTCTCACCGACCCGTGCGCTCTCACAGAGAGGGACTCCTCAGGGTGCCGTCAGCTAGGCAGTGCCGTTTGGCGACACCCAGGGGAAGGGCCTTCTCTGTGGGGGCTCCCACCCTTTGGAACAAACTCCCCCCAGGACTTCGTCAACTTCCGGACCTCCGAACCTTCTGCCGCGAGCTTAAAACACATCTATTCATCTGCGCAGGACTGGACTAGATTTTAAATTTAGGTTTTAATGGGGTTTTATTATATATACTGTTCTTTTTAATTTATTTGGCTATGTGGAATAAGTTTTTTAATTGTTATTTTATTCTGTATTTATATGTACCTTTTTATTTGCCTGTGAACCGCCCTGAGTCCCTAGGGAGATAGGGCGGTATACAAATACGAAAAATAAATAAATAAATAAATAAACAGTAGACAGTTTAAGCTTAAAGTTTGGGGGGTTTGGGGAAGAAACTACAGAGTCAGGTAGTGCATTCCAGGCATTGACCACTCTGTTGCTGAAGTCGTATTTTCTGCAATCGATTTTGGAGCGGTTTACCTTGAGTTTGTATCTATTATTTGCTCGTGTATCGTTGTGGTTGAAGCTGAAGTAGTCATTGACAGGTAGGACATTGTAGCAGATAATTGTATGTACTATGCTTAGGTCAGACTGAAGTCAGCCTAGTTCTAAGTTGTCTAAGCCCAAAATTTGGGGTCTGGTGTCATAAGGTATTTTATTGCGGGTAGAGGAGTGGAGGACTCTTCTTGTGAAATATCTCTGAACTCTCTTGATTGCATTTATGTCCGATATGCAGACAGACGAGCTGGTGAGATCATCAGTGGCTTTGGGGTGAGATACCAACTGTACGCTGATGATACTCAGCTGTACTTTCCCACCCCGGGCCACCCAGCGAAGCTGTCGAAGTACTGTCCCGGTGTTTGGAAGCCGTACGGGTCTGGATGGGGAGGAACAGGCTCAAACTTAATCCCTCCAAGACGGAGTGGCTGTGGATGCCGGCATCTCGGTACAGTCAGCTGCAGATGTGGCTGTCTATCGGGGGCGAGTTGTTGGCCCTGATGGAGAAGGTACGCAACTTGGGCGTGCTTCTGGATGGTTGGTTGTCCTTTGAAGATCATTTGGCAACCATCTCTAGGAGAGCTTTTTATCAGGTTCGCCTGATCCGCCAGTTGCGTCCCTTCCTGGACCGGGATGCCCTATGCACGGTCACTCATGCTCTCGTTACCTCTCGTCTGGACTACTGCAATGCTCTCTACATGGGGCTCCCCTTGAAGAGCACCCGGAGACTTCAGCTAGTCCAGAATGCGGCTGCGCGGGTTATTGAGGGAGCGGTTCGGAGCTCCCACGTAACACCTATCCTGCGCAGACTGCACTGGCTACCTGTTGTTTTCCGGGTGCGCTTCAAGGTATTGGTTACCACCTTTAAAGCGCTCCATGGCTTAGGACCGGGCTACTTACGGGACTGCCTCTATCTCCCAGCGTCCGGTGCGTTCCCACAGAGAGGGACTCCTCAGGGTGCTGTCAGCCAAACAATGTCGACTGGCGGCCCCCAGGGGGAGGGCCTTCTCTGTGGGGCTCCTACCCTGTGGAACGAGCTTCCCCCCGGGCTTCGACAACTACCTGACCTTAGGACCTTTCGCCGCGAACTTAAAACTTATTTATTTCATATGGCTGGACTGGCCTGATTTTAAATTTTAAATTTTAATTGTGGGTTTTAAATTCCTGTCATTTTTATGGGATGTAATGGTATTTTAAATTCTCTGGCATATCGAATCAGTTTTTTAAGAGTTGTTTTAATATTGTGTATGTTTCTGTTTGTATTTTATTGGCCTGTTCACCGCCCTGAGTCCTTCGGGAGAAGGGCGGTATACAAATTAAAATATTATTATTATTATTATTATTATCATTATTATTATTATTATTATTATTATTATTATTATTATTATTATTATTATTATTATTATTATTATTATTATTCAAGAATTGGTCTAGCAAAGGTTTTGTATGCTCTAGTTCAGTGATGGCTAACCTTTTTGCCATCGCGTGCCAAAAGTGGTGGGAGCGCGGGGGGGGGCGTGCGTGCACGTGCCCATACCCATAATTCAATATGCCCCGCCCCCTGTGCGCCCCGCCCCCTGCCGCGCTCCCCCCCGCTTTTGGCACATGATGGCATGATGGGCCCAGAAGGCCCGTTTTTTGCTCTCCACAGGCTCCAGAGGCTTTCTAGGAGCCTGGGGAGAGCAAAAATGGTCTTCCCCACCCATCCACCCAGAGGCCCTCTGGAGGCAGGAAACAACCTGTTTGCCGACTTCCAGTGGGCCCGAAAATCAGCTGACCATGTGTAGGGCAACCTGTGGCATGCGTCGTTCTAGTTAGTAGTACAATGTTTCCAGAAAAGAAGCTGCGCAAGATTAGATTAACCTTAGTGCCTTTTTGGCAACGTTGTTACAGTGGGCTCTGGCACTTAGATCTTTAGAAATGAGGACTCCAAGGTCCTTGACAGAGTGAGGGTCATCTACAAGGTCATGTCCATCTAATTTGTATGTTGTTATGTTTTGATTTATTTTATTTTATTTTTTGCTAATGTGCAAGACAGAGCATTTGTTGGCTGAGATTCGGAGTTGCCACTTCAAGGTCTACTCCATGTGCAATTGTTAACCAGGGTGAGCATGTATTTTTAAGAGGGAGTTTAAAACATTTGTGTCTTTTATCACTTCAGTAATAGAGTTGGGGACTTCGGGAATAACTTGCAAAAATAAATCTCGGTTAATAATGAAAGAAACTCTGGTTCACTCGTCCGTAGTGAAATCTTTGTTTTTTAATCTTGCCTTGCTGTTTCCGTCTTTAGAGAGGATTCTGCATTCTCCATATCTGGCATAACCAGAAGATGACCCTCACTGCTTCCAAGCCTCCTTTTTTCAATCCTTTCACCTATCTTCTTCTAGATGTTCTCCAGGTTGCCGATGTGGTGATATGAAAGGGGCAAGTTTCCCCCCCCCCACCATTTTAGAGGGAAAACCTGACAGGTGAACCCTAGAACTATAGTGGGTTCTTGATGCATCTCACCCTACTTTGGAAAGAAGTCCACTTCACTAGGATCTTCAAGATCCAGAAGGTCTTGGAGGCATATTTCCAGTTGACCTCATTCCTAGGTGTGATGCTCATGGGATCTTCGCTAGGATCTTCAGGATCCAGGAAGTCTTGGAGACATATCTCCAGTTGACCTCATTCCTAGGTGTGATGCTCATGGGATCTTCACTAGGATCTTCAAGATCCAGGAAGTCTTGGAGGCACATCTCCAGTTGACCTCATTCCTAGGTGTGATGCTCATGGGATCTTCACTAGGATCTTCAAGATCCAGGAAGTCTTGGAGGCACATCTCCAGTTGACCTCATTCCTAGGTGTGATGCTCATGGGATCTTCACTAGGATCTTCAAGATCCAGGAAGTCTTGGAGACACATCTCCAGTTGACCTCATTCCTAGGTGTGATGCTCATGGGATCTTCGCTAGGATCTTCAGGATCCAGGAAGTCTTGGAGACATATCTCCAGTTGACCTCATTCCTAGATGTGATGCTCATGGGATCTTTGCTGGGATCTTCAGGATCCAGGAAGTCTTGGAGTCACATCTCCAGTTGACCTCATTCCTAGATGTGATGCTCATGGGATCTTCACTAGGATCTTCAGGATCCAGGAAGTCTTGGAGAAACATCTCCAGTTGACCTCACTCCTACGTGTGATGCTCATGGTTGATCAGATGAGTAACGAACCTTCTTCCTTCTCCCACCAGCGCCTCCCACATCCATCTCGGTCATTGCTGCGGATACCCCAGCTCCGTTCAGCCGCTACCAAGCCCAGAATTTTACCTTGGTCTGCCTTGTCTCTGGTGGAAAACCTGCCCCCACGGTAAGTTTTGGTAAACATGGAATAAGGAGAAGAATCTCCCCCTCTAATCCCCATTACGACACATGTCTGTCTCCGTTTCAACTTTAATTACCTCCTTTGCGGCTTACAAGATGTTGAAATAAGGGCTGTTGGCCTGATGGTATGAATCCACCTTCATGAGTCGTGTCTCCAGTTTTCGCTTCAGTCCGAGCTCCATGACAGGGTGAAAAACACACATGATCCCTACAGAATTCAGTTTTTTTTAAAAAAATCTGATCTCCAGCCAATTGGCTCAGAGGGGCATCCAAATAATTTTGGGGGAAGGTAGGGGTTTCAATCAATCAATCAATCAATCAATCAATCAATCAGAATAGAGCTGGAAGGGACTTTGGAGGTCTTCTAGTCAATTGTTCTGTCTCCTTCCCCACTTCGGAGCAACGAGCTGGCCTTCAGCCAGTGGATTCATGGCTCTTATCAGTCCTGGCAGAGAAATCGCAGCTGCCTGCCAAAGTTCCAACAAATGACTCACATAGCAAGACTTTCAGCTCTCTTTGAAATGGTTCAGCTAATCTTTTGCTCCCCGTGGAGTGCGAGCAGTCCCAAAGCTCCTTATATATCCTGTGGGGTGGGGCTCCTGCCCCACCCTTCCCTTTGATGACGCCGCCTCTCTAATCTTCTGAAGCGCGGGTTGATCCAAGCTTGATTATTATTATTGTCAGCTGGGTCTGAAGGCGTAGCCTGGGGAAGGGAGGAATCAGGGGATGACAGCCTCATTACGTCCTCCGACTGGTCTGGTTCTGGCTCCTGGAGCCGAGCCAAAGGAATCGGTGCTCCTGAGGTAAGCCTTACCGGCCCTTCCCCCTCACTCTCGGAGTCACTTTCGGGCATGGGGCCAGGTTCGGGGGCTGGAGTCACAACACCAACCCTCTGCTCAAGCAGGAAACCCTATACCAGTGATGACAAACCTTTCGGCACCGAGTGGCCAAACTGGAACGTGAGCGCATGCCTGCCGGAGAACCGGATACCTGAAGCCCAGCTGGCCGGTGTGCACATGCCTGTTTTTTTGGCTGTTTGGGGGCCATTTTCAGGCCATTTTCTGCTGCTCCAATGCCTGCGAAGACCAGCTGGCGATAGCGCGCATGCCCACAGAGAGGGCTCTGTGTGCCACCTGTGGCACGCATTGCCATAGGTCCGCCATCACAGCCCTGTATCGTTTCATACAAATGATTGTCTCCTTAAACCTTCCAGTGATGGAGCCACACCCACAACTTCTGGTGGCAAGCTGTTCCGCTGATCAATTGTTCTCACTGTCAGGAAATTTCTCCTTTGTTGAATCTAGGCTGAATCTCTCCTTGATCAGTTTCCATCCATTGTTTCTTGTCCTGCCTTTAGGTGCTTTGGATACTAGGTTGACACATACACACACCCTCTTCTTTGTGGCAGCCCCTCAAATATTGGAATGCTGCTATCTGTTGTGCCTCGCCCGCTTTCCCCGCAGCCGGGGCCTTCTTATCTGCTTCCGAACGCTGAGGAATGTCCTAGTATGCCTCCCGGCCCCAGCCCTGGCTCCATGCCCAGACAGGCCGAGGAGGAAGAAGTACCTCCAGCCCCCAGCTCTGGCTCCATGCCCAGGCAAACGGAGCAACTAGACCCCTCCCCCTCCCACACAGCATGTGAGCCTGAGGAAGGTCAATTACCAACAGCTGCAGACTGGAGTGATCCTCGCTTCAGGAGATTAGATAAGCCGCGGCAACAGAAGGAAGGGAGGGGCAGGCCGGGATAAGTGCTGAGTCATGGAGCCACACCCCATGGCCTATATAAAGGATCTGCTTTCTGGCATTCTCTGAGTCACGCAAAGTCTACCTTATCTTGCTGAAATCACTTTCTGGTCTCCTGCCTGCCTTGAGAACTTTGCTAGGACTTTGGCAGAGCTGCAGAGGCACGCCTGATTCGGATTTCCCTGACCCGGCTGTCAGCGGAGGAGTGGGACATGACACTATCATGTCCCCACCCCACCCCTGGTGCTTCTTTGCTCTAGACTTTCCATCCCAATTCCTGCCACCATTCATCGTACTTTTAAGTCTACTGACCCTTCTGTTCCCCCGTTTTTAAAGCCAAACCAAAAAAGAAAGAAAGAGGTTGCATGAAGTATCCATAGAGAACAGACACCCCTGTCTTCCCATCTGGAGAGTAAAAAAAAATAAGACTCCCAATTCAGTTATCATCCACCTGGATACAAGCGTTCCTCACTTACCATCCACAACGGGGACCGCTTCACTTAACAACTCGTAGAGGTATGCCGGTTGCCAAGGGCTCAAATTTTGATCGTGGGTTGCAAGGATGGTAAGGACCATCCTTCCTGGGGGGGGGGGGGAGGATCTTGCAAAATCCCCATTCCCACCCCACCCCTGGGGGGAAGGATACTGCAAAATCCCCATTCCCACCCCAACCCTGGGGGAAGGATATTGCAAAATCTCCATTCCCACGCCACTCCAGGGGAAGGATATTGCAAAATCCCCATTCCCTCTTGTGGCTCAACAGGCTAATTGTGGCCTCTTGTGGCTCAACAGGCTAATGCAGTCTGTTATTAACAGCAGCTGCTTGCAATTACTGCAGGTTCGAGTCCCACCAGGCCCAAGGTTGACTCAGCCTTCCATCCTTTATAAGGTAGGTAAAATGAGGACCCAGATTGTTGGGGGCAATAAAAGTTGACTGTATATAATATACAAATGGATGAAGACTATTGCCTTACATAATGTAAGCTGCCCTGAGCCTTCGGAGAAGGGCGGGATATAAATTCAAATAAAAAAAAAATTCCCACCCCACTCTGAAGCCAGCCAGAGGTGGCATTTGCCGGTTCTCCGAACTATTCAAAATTTCCGCTACCGGTTCGTCAGAACCTGTCAGAACCTGCTGAATTTCACCCCTGGTGTAGGGTTTCCTGCCTAAGCAGGGAGTTGGACTAGAAGACCTCCAAGGTCCCTTCCAACTCTGTTATTCTATTCTATTCTATTCTCTTTCCTCTTCTCTTCTCTTCTAATCAACAAACGATCATAAGTTGAGGACTACCTTATTAAAAATGTTCTTTTTGCAACATCCTTTTCTGCACAGCCTCGGAGCGGATATATTTAATCCTTTCTGGAGTTGTTGTTGTGTTTTTTCCTCGTGGTTTCGTTTCCTTCCACCACCCCACCACCCCACCCCGCTTCCCTTTTAAATCATGTTCGTCCTGGTGGATCATTTTTATACAAACAGACAGGATGTTGTGAAACAGTCGGTAGCGATGGGGGAAGCCTCGGCGTCTTAAACCACCCCGATAATAATTTCTGCTTATTAATTCGGAAGTCGGAAACGTCTACATTTGGAGAGAGAGAGAGAGAAACAAAAAATATTCAAAGAGAGGGAGGAGGAGCGAGGAACAAAGATTTTTTATTTTATTTTTTGGGGGGAGGCCTGCTTTTATCTCTCCACCTGGAAACAAAACAAAAAAAAGCACCTCACTTATCCGCAAACGTTCCCGAGGCTGTTTCATTACAGCGTGACATTAGCAGCTTGAAAAGTGGTTTTTTTTGGGGGGGGGCGAGCTGGGGGGGAACACAAGGCAATCTTCTCTTCAGAAGAGACGTTCAAAAGGACTTAAACAGGCCTGGCGTTCCTCGCTGCTCCTGCTACACAAACATGAGCCCCCTATGGCGGTCCCGCAGTCTTTTTTTTTTTTTTTTTCATAAAAAGTTTTATTTTTACACTCATGTCAAACAACTCATTCAATGTACAGTTATATACAATTAGTCGGGCCTGCCCAGTCACCACCCCCCTTTTTAACACTCTTCCCTCTTCTACCTTCTTCTACTTTCCAGACCTTCCTCTCCTTCTCTTATCTACATCCTCTCCTCCCTCCACCCTACACCTTCCTTCTCCCTCTTCTACCCCTCTTCCTTCCTCTTCTCCTCTTTCCTACCTCCTACTCTCTCTTTTCTCCCTCCCCACCGTTCTAAAATGGCAACTGGTCAGACCCGACCCTGCATTAATTATATTTATACATCTTCAATAATCCCTGTACATTAACCATCACTCCATCTCTAACCTCAACCCCCAATTTCCTCCCCCTTACCCCCCACCCCCCACCCCAACTTCCCAGAACAAAATGCAGGGTATCAAAACTAACAATCATAATCTAAAATAATTCCTAAATTACAATTAAAATCTAGAGAAAAGATGGGGGAAGAAGGGAAAAATTATACATGGTTCCAATATGGACAATTACAGGCTAGATGGAAATTAGATCAAAAAATAGGTGTTAAGCAAATTGAGGATAATTTGGCGGTCCCGCAGTCTCGTTGGCGTACACATATCCGCCAACGCGGTGGGTTCCCGGGCAGGGTTGGGTGGCGGGGTGGGTGTGGGATTCCTACCAGGGGTGAAATGTAAAATTTGTTACTACCGGTTCTGTGGGCGTGGCTTGGAGAGGGGTAATGTGACTGGGTGGGCGTGGCCAACTTTTTTTTTTTTTTACTGTTAAAAGCATTTTTTTCTACAACCTCTTCAGCCGAAGAGGTTGTTAAAAAAATGCTTTTAAATGCCTGTGATGACCAGGAAACTCAGCTGGGATCGCCAGAGGGGGAAAAAAACAGCTTTTAAAGGGTTCTGACGATCCCAGCTGAATCACCCGATTGCCAGAACCTTTTAAAAGCATTTTTTTTACAACCTCTTCGGCCGAAGAGGTTGTAGAAAAAAATGCTTTTAAAGGTTTCTGACGATCCCAGCTGAGCAGCGCAATCCTCAGAAGCTTTTTTTTTTTTACTTTTAAAAGCATTTTTTCGGCTGAAGAAAAAATGCTTTTAAAAGTTAAAAAAAAAACATCCTCTGATGATTGCGTGGCTCAGCTGGGCATGGGGTGGGAGGGCAGGGATTTTTGCTACCAGTTCTCCGAACCACCCGCCGCCATCGCTACCGGATCGGGAGATCCGGTCTGAACCGGAAGCATTTCACCCCTGGTTCCCATGTTAGAAATACAGATACAGATTGACAGAGCTGGAAGGGACCTTGTAGGTCATCTAGTCCAACCCCCCACCACCACCTAAGCAGGAAACCCTACACCACTGATGGCTAACCTTTTTTGGGACCGAGTGCCCAAAGCGTGCATGTGCACGAATGTGTGCGCATGCACCCAAACCCCAAAGATGCAATGCACATGCGGCCCCCGTGCATGCATTGGAGCCCTCTGCACATGCCACGCCCCCCACGCATGCGCGGCAGAGACCCAAAGACCAGCTGGCTGGCGGGAGGCATGTGCACATGCGCAGCGGAGCTGAACCTGGGGTGATGGCTCACGTGCTATCAGAGTGGGTGCTGCGTGACGCCTCTGATGCACATGTCATAGGTTTGTGACAGATGGCCGTCCAGTCTCTTCTTGAAAGCTTCCAGGGATGAAGCTCACACAACTTCCGAAGCCAACCTCTGTTCCATGGGTTGATTGTTCTCACCGTCAGAAAATTTCTCCTTATTTCCAGGTTGAATCTCTCCTTGGTCAATTTCCATCCATTGTTCCTTGTTTGGCCTTCAGGTGCCTTGGAAAATAGAACAGAACAGAACAAGCAGAACAGAACAGAACAGAACAGAACAGAACAGAACAGAACAGAATAGAATAGAATAGAATAGAATAGAATAGAATAGAATAGAATAACAGAGTTGGAAGGGACCTTGGAAGTCTTCTACTCCAACCCTCTGCCTAGGTAGGAAACCCTACATCATTTCAAACAAATGGTTATCCAACATCTTCTTAAAAACTTCCAGTGTTGGAGCATTCACAAGTTCTGGAGGCAAGTTGTTCCACTGATTGATTGTTTTAAATGTCAGGAAATTTCTCCTTAGTTCTAAGTTGCTTCTCTCCTTGATTAGTTTCCATCCATTGCTTCTTGTCCTGCCTTCAGGTGCTTTGGAGAATAGCTTGACTCCCTCTTCTTTGGGGCAGCCCCTGAGATATTGGAACACTGCTATCATGTCTCCCCTAGTCCTTCTTTTCGTCAGACTAGACATATCCAGTTCCTGTAACCGTTCTTCCTATGGTTTAGCCTCCAGTCCCCTAATCATCTTGGTTGCTCTTCTCTGCACTCTTTCTAGAGTCTCAGCATCTTGATCCCCCTCCTCTCTGTGGCAGCCCCTCAAATATTGGAAGGCTGCTATCCTGTCTCCCCTGGTCTTTCTCTTCACTAGACTAGCCAGGCCCAGTTCCTGCAACCGTCCATCGTATGTTTTAGCGGAACGTTTAGAGGAACTGGTTTCTTATAAAACTTTTGTCCTCAATTTGAAGTGGTCCTAAATTTTCATCCTGATGGTCACACTCCACCCAATGTGGTCTTAACTTTTTTTCCATATATTATCAGGGCGAACTTTGGGCCTCATTTCTGTAAATCGGCTCTCCCCAGTCAGGCATTTCTTGAGGAACAAAAAAAAAAAAGAAATGAAAGAATTTAAGATCTGCGCAGGGACATATAGGTAATCCTCGATATACAAAAGTTCATTTAACGTCCATTCAGAGTTATAACGGCACTGGAAAAAAAATGACTTATGACCATGGGACCTTTTGGGACCATTATTCTATACCCTGTTGTAGCCTGTCGGCCGACCAATCAGAGAAGGAGGAGGAGGCATGGGAATTAGGGTCAGCATCAAGACAACCTGGGAGCTCCAAGGAGGGAGAGGGGATGGAGCTGTCAGAGAGACAGAGGCGGAGCCTGGGCCGTCCGTCATCCCTCAGATGGAGAGTCAACAGCCCCCAGGTCTGGAAGTGGCTGATGAAGAAGAGGAGGAACAGCTGGGTCCAGTGTCTGATGCAAGGATGCACAAAGGAAGAGGAGAGGAGAGCAGTGGAAATCTATGGGCTGATCCTTGGGACGGAAGAGCCACCGCTGCTAGCAAGGCCCCACCCTAGCTCTGGGGATAAAAAGCAGGGGGCGGAGATGAATTGATGTGGCAGACAACTATTCATCTCCCTGCTGGACAGACTTGCTAGCCTGCGAGAGAAACTTTTTGCTGGGGCTGCCGGGCGTTCCTCATAAAGGAATCTTTTGCGTTCCCATCAGAGGGTTTGACGTGTTTGGGCAGCTGGGTCAGAACGTTGCCTTTCTAGACTGTGCCTAAAATCACCAGCTAGGAAGGGAAGAGTCTTTTAATCCCTTGATATTTTCCTCCTCCAGGTTTACTTTAAAAGAGACGGAGAATTGATACAGGGTATCGCTCTGACGGAACCGCCGGTCAACGCCGCCGGGTTGCAGGACAGCCGAGCTGCCCGGAACCTCTTCCATCGGGATTTAGACGACACCAAGATGCAGCGGTCGCTCTCGCTGCTGAACGTGGAGGACCGGGGTGGGAGGCTCTACACCGAGGACCCCTTCCAAGGCCTCACCCCTGACCGGGGACTGTTGCTCAGACCCACCACCGAGAATATCCCTGAGACTGTGGTGAGCCGGGAGTTCCCGCGGTGGATCCAGAACGCCGATCCCACGTATTTCTTCCACCACACCCACATCCCTATCAGCGACGGCACCGTGGAGGTGCGGGCCATGCTTATGTGGACCCTTAATCCTCAGATAGACAATGACGCTCTCTTTAGTTGTGAGGTCAAGCACGAGGCCCTCTCTATGCCCATGCAGTCCGAAGTGACTCTAGGTAAGAGGCTCAGAAGCCGCTTCCTGGGTGGGTGGGTGGGTGAGACATCGGGAAGGAGTCAGATGAGCCCCACATCTTTTGGCCATCAGGGCATGGGTTTCTCTGCATCTTTTGCATGGTTGTTTGTCGGGTGGCTTTAGGAAGCATTCAAGAAGATCCAGGAGACCATTTTGGAAGAGTGAGGTATTCTTTTCAAGAGACGGCAGGGGGCATCTCTCTCTCTCCACCTAAACCAGGGGTGTCCAACTTTGGCGATGTTAAGACGTGTGGGCTTCAACTCCCGGAATTCCCCAGCCAGCATTGAGTCTCAACTCTGGGAGCTGAAGTCCACATGTCTTCATGTTGCCAAAGTTGGATACTTCTGATCTAGACCTTTGTGAGCCTCTGGGAGCTGAAGTCCACAAGTCTTCATGTTGCCAAGGTTGGATACTCCTGATCTATGGGGCCCAGATCTAGACCTCTATGGGCCTCTGGGAGTTGAAGTGCACAAGTCTTCATGTTGCTAAGGTTGGATACTCCTGATCTAGACCTTTGCGGGCCTCTGGGAGTTGATGTCCACAAGTCTTAATGTTGCAAAGGATAGGTATTCCTGATCTAGACCTTTGCGGGCCTCTGGGAGTTGATGTCCACAAGTCTTAATGTTGCTAAGGTTGGATACTCCAGATCTAGACCTTTGTGGGCTTCTGGGAGTTGATGTCCACAAGTCTTCATGTTGCAAAGGATAGGTATTCCTGATCTAGACCTTTGCGGGCCTCTGGGAGTTGATGTCCACAAGTCTTCATGTTGCTAAGGTTGGATACTCCAGATCTAGACCTTTGTGGGCTTCTGGGAGTTGATGTCCACAAGTCTTCATGTTGCAAAGGATAGGTATTCCTGATCTAGACCTTTGTGGGCCTCTTGGAGTTGATGTCCACAAGTCTTCATGTTGCCAAGGTTGGATATTCCTGATCTAGACCTTTGTGGGCATCAACTTTGTGGGAGTTGATGTCCATAAATCTTCATGTTGCCAAGGTTGGAGACTTTTAACCTAGACCTTTGTGGGCCTCTGGGAGTTGATGTCCACAAGTCTTAACGTTGCAAAGGATAGGTATTCCTGATCTAGACCTTTGTGGGCTTCTGGGAGTTGATGTCCACAAATCTTCATGTGCCAAGGTTGGATACTCCTGATCTATGGGGCCCAGTTCTAGACCTCTATGGACCTCTGGGAGTTGAACTGCACAAGTCTTAATGTTGCAAAGGATAGATATTCCTGATCTAGACTTTTGTGGGCCTCTGGGAGTTGATGTCCACAAGTCTTCATGTTGCCAAGGTTGGAGACTTTTAACCTAGATCTTTGTGGGCCTCTGGGAGTTGAAGTCCACAAGTCTTCATGTTGCCAAGGTTGGATACTCCTGATCTAGACCTTTGTGGGCCTCTGGGAGTTGAAATGCAGAAGTCTTAATGTTGCAAAGGATAGATATGACTGATCTAGACTTTTGTGGGCCTCTGGGAGTTAATGTCCACAAGTCTAGATCTTGCCAACTGATACTGTTGGATACTCCTGATCTAGACCTTGATCCAGCTACTATCTTGGTCCTCTTTTACGGAGCACCAGGTAGGAAAAGACTACCTCCCATTCTGTACGGAAGTAGTCCTGAGTAGGATGCCCTGATCCAGGGAAAGAAGCAAGTGCATCCCACCAGCAAGGGAAGCCCCCCCACCCCAAACCCCCAAAAAGGGACTTCCCTCCCTCCTCCCTTCTCTCTCCCTTTTTCCCTCTCTTCCTTCTCCGGAGAAGATTGCAGTCTGCGTTTGAGTTCCGTCCTAGCCTGCTCACCCCTTCATTAAATTTAATGGGTTCCTGGTGCCATTCACAGGAACAAGGAGATAATTCTGAGTATCTCTTCCCAACCAAGATCTCTCTCTCTTTTTTAAAAAAAAAAAAGAGGGGAAAAACCCCGCACTCTTCATTCCAGTAAATTTATTCTCCTCTCTCCATTTTGTTCTTACCTTCCCGGCTGGCTCATTAATCTAGGACCCCTTTTTAAAAGGCAGCTGTGAAACGAAGCCGAATTTCTCTCGCCTTTTTTTCTTCCTCTGTGGTGAGGCCCTTCCGAGCTAATGAACCTTGGCAGGCACAAAATCCGAGCAATAAAAGAAAGAGAAGGAAGCCATTCCTTCCTGTCTACCATCCAGCCAGCCAGCCAGGAACCAACGGGAGGCGTCAACCTGGACAGGTCTTCCTAATTTGCTACCCCCCCTTTGTTTTTTATTTTTATTTATTTATTTATTTTGTCAAACACAACAGTATATATAAGTATAAGCATGAAATAACCATATGAATTGGATACAATCAAAGGGAACATTAGGACAGGAACGGTAGGCACGCTGGTGCTCTTATGCACCCCCCTTACAGACCTCTTAGGAATGGGGTGAGGTCAATAGTAGATAGTCTTTGGTTAAAGCTTTGGGGATTTTGGGAAGAGACCACAGAGTCAGGTAGTGCATTCCAGGCAGTGGTGGGATTCAGCCGGTTCGCACCTATTCGGGAGAACCGGTTGTTAACTTTCTAAGCAGTTTGGAGAACCGGTTGTTGGAAGAAATCTTATTTTGTGTATTTCCACTTTGCAGGGCTAATCCTGTAAGGAAGGCAGGAAGGAAACATTCTGGCAGTGTTTCTAGCCTAATCTTTGTTGCCCTGCTTACAGAAACTGCCTCTCAGATTAACCCTTATTACATTGTAACAGCTAAGGCGAAGCGCCCATCGATGTGAGTTTGAGTTGGCCACGCCCACATGGTCACATGACCACCGAGCTACACCTACCCAGCTGGTCATTAGGGCAGAGAACCGGTTGTTAACTTTCTAAGCAGTTTGGAGAACCAGTTGTTAGAAGAAATCTTATTTTGTGTATTTCCATTTTGCAGGGCTAATCCTGTAAGGAAGGCAGGAAGGAAACATTCTGGTGGTGTTTCTAGCCTAATCTTTGTTGCCCTGCTTACGGAAACTGCCTCTTGGTTAACCCTTATTACATTGTAACAGCTAAGGCGAAGCGCCCATCGATGTGAGTTTGAGTTGGCCACGCCCACATGGTCACATGACCACCGAGCTACACCTACCCAGCTGGTCATTAGGGCAGAGAACCGGTTGTTAACTTTCTAAGCAGTTTGAAGAACCAGTTGTTAGAAGAAATCTTATTTTGTGTATTTCCATTTTGCAGGGCTAATCCTGTAAGGAAGGCAGGAAGGAAACATTCTGGTGGTGTTTCTAGCCTAATATTTGTTGCCCTGCTTACGGAAACTGCCTCTTGGTTAACCCTTATTACATTGTAACAGCTAAGGCGAAGCGCCCATCGACATGAATGATGTTTAGTTGGCCACACCCACATGGTCACATGACCACGAAGCCACACCTACCCACCTACCATTAGGACAGAGAACCAGTTATCAAATTATTTGAATCCCACCACTGATTCCAGGCATTAACAACTCTGTTACTGAGGTCATATTTTCTGCAATCAAGATTGGAGCTGTTCACATTAAGCTTAAATCTATTGTGTGCTCGTGTAATGTTGCGATTGAAGCTGAAATAGTCTTCAACAGGAAGGACATTGTAACAGATGATTCTATGAGTTATACTCAGGTCATGTCGAAGTTCTAAATTTTCTAAACCCAGGATTTCAAGTCTGGTGGCATAAGGTATTTTGTTGTGATCAGAGGAGCGGAGAACTCTTCTTGTAAAATATTTCTGGACACGCTCGATTGTATTAATGTCCGAAATGAGGTGTGGGTTCCAGACAGGCGAGATGTATTTGAGAATTAGTCTAGCAGCCTCCCGAGTCGAGAGAGAGAGAGACAGCCGGTGGCTTTAGCCTCCTTCCTTCCACATCCTTTTTATTCCCCACCCCACTGGAAAGCAGGAACGTTCGAACAACGTCACCTTCAAAAGGATTTGAGCGTCAGTTCAGGACAAGGAGATTTGACGGGGGTGGTGGTGTGGGGGTTTATTCAGAAGTCTGTCTCTGGCTGCCAAGCCTGGTGGCAGCTTTGCCCTGCCCGTCGGGGAGGGGAGGTGGGAATGGATGGATGGATGCCCCCTTTGCAATCCGCTTTGAGTAGAATTTACACCAGCAGTGCCTACGCTCCACCATTGATCATCCTCTCTCTCTCTCTCTGTCTCGCGTGCGCGCGGGCCTTCGTGCGGGCGCCGGGGGAGAAAAAGCGGAGCAAAATCTCCATCAAAAGAATCCTTAATCACTTTAGAAGAAGTGATTAAACGTCCTTTTCTTGATCCAGCTCCTATCTTGGCCCTCCTTTCTCTTCGGGCCCCAGCTAGGGGAAGATTACCTGATGTTCTTTAAGGCGCTAATCCGGGGAAGGGTACCCTGATCAAACGCTTCATTGAGCTGCGTCTTTATAAGGGCTCCGCTGTCCCTGTCAAACCCGGCATTTACATATTAAAGACAAAATACCTTTTATGTTAATCCCCCAGTGGAAAAATTGCCTTTGGCTGAGGGAGACATAAATCTTACACATCCCGAATAATAGAACTCGGTCGAAATGACGGCTAGCTCGGAAGAAAGAAACGCGAGGCTCGCTGTTTTAGAATCGACTTACCGATGCCTCGGTAAGTCCCACGCTTGGGATACGGCATCCGGTTTGGGTCTCCACAGTGTAAAAAAAAAAAAAAGACCGTGAAGACTCTAGAACCGTGATGGAGAACCTAGGCACGCCCTCTCTTTTTTCTGTCTTGTCTTTTTAAAGTCTTTATTGATTTTATTAAAACACAGCACAACACAAACATAGATCATAACATAACATAACATAACATCAGAGTTGGAAGGGACCTTGGAGGCCTTCTAGTCCAACCCCCTGCCCAGGCAGGAAACCCTACACCATCTCAGTCAGATGGTTATCCAACATTTTCTTAAAAATTTCCAGTGTTGGAGCATTCACAACTTCTGAAGGCAAGTTGTTCCACTTATTAATTGTTCTAACTGTCAGGAAATTTCTCCTTAGTTCTAAGTTGCTTCTTTCCTTGATCAGTTTCCACCCATTGCTTCTTGTTCTACCCTCAGGTGCTCTGGAGAACAGCCCGACTCCCGCTTCTCTGTGGCAGCCCCTGAGATATTGGAACACTGCTATCATGTCTCCCCTGGTCCTTCTTTTTGTTAAACTAGACATACCCAGTTCCTGCAACCGTTCTTCATATGTTTTATCCTCCAGTCCCTAATCATCTTTGTTGCTCTTCTCTGCACTCTTTCTAGAGTCTCAACATCTTTTTACATCGTGACCAAAACTGGATGCAATATTCCAAGTGTGGCCTTACCAAGGCATTATAAAGTGGTACTAGCACTTCACGTGATCTTGATTCTATCCTCTGTTTATGCAGCCCAGAACTGTGTTGGCTTTTTAACAGCTGCTGCACACTGCTGGCTCATATCTAAATGGTTATCCACTAGGACTCCAAGATCCCTCTCACAGGTACTACTATTGAGCAAGGTACCACATATACGGTACTGGTGCATTTTGTTTTTTTGGCCTAAATGTAGAACCTTACTTTTTTCACTGTTGAATTTCATTTTGTTAGATAGCGCCCAATGTTCAAGTCTGTCAAGATCTTTCTGTAACTTGAGCCTATCTTCTGGAGTGTTGGCTATTCCTGCCAGCTTGGTGTCATCTGCAAATTTGATGAGTTCCCCATCTATCCCTCGTCCAAGTCATTGATGAAGATGTTGAAGAGTACTGGGCCTAAAACAGAGCCTTGGGGTACTCCACTGCATACTTCCCTCCATGTGGATGTAGTTCCGTTGAGGACTACACGTTGAGTGCGGTTGGTCAGCCAGTTACGAATCCATCTGGTGGTGGTGCTGTCTAACCCACATTTTTCTACTTTATCTAGTAGTAGGTTATGGTCTACTTTATCAAATGCTTTACTGAAGTCCAAGTAAATTATATCAACAGCATTCCTCTGGTCTACTAATTTTGTCATTTTGTCAAAGAATGCGATAAGATTAGTCTGGCATGATCTGTTTTTGACAAACCATTTGGCGGCCGTCTCCAGGAGGGCCTTTTACCAAGTACGCTTGGTCCGCCAGTTGTGCCCCTTCCTTGACCGGGATGCCTTATGCACGGTCACTCACGCTCTGGTTACATCTAGGTTGGATTACTGCAATGCTCTCTACATGGGGCTGCCCTTGAAGTGCACCCGGAGGCTTCAGCTAGTCCAGAATGCAGCTGCGCGGGTAATAGTGGGAGCCACCCGTTGCTCCCATGTAACACCAATCCTGCGCAGTCTGCACTGGCTTCCTGTGGTCTTTCGGGTGCGCTTTAAGATTCTGGTTACCACCTTTAAAGCGCTCCATGGCTTAGGGCCCGGGTTACTTACGGGACCGCCTGCTGTTACCGTATGCCTCCCACCAACCCGTACGCTCACACAGAGAGGGTCTTCTCAGGGTGCCGTCCGCCAAACAATGTCAGCTGGCGGCCCCCAGGGGTAGGACCTTCCCTGTTGGAGCTCCTACTCTCTGGAACGAACTTCCCCCGGGTTTACGCCAAGTGCCTGATCTTCGGACTTTTCGCCGTGAGCTGAAAACGCACTTATTTATTCAAGCAGGACTGGCTTAAAAGTTTTATTAAATTTTTAAATTGGGGTTTTATGTATCTTAGGGTTTTAAATTCTTTTAAATTTTGGCCATGTAAGTTATATGCTTGGTTTTAAGTTTTGTTTTAAAGTGTATATTGTGGAGGTTTTACTATTTTGGCTGTACACCGCCCTGAGTCCTTCGGGAGAAGGGCGGTATAAAAATCTAATAAAATAAATAAATAAAATAAATAGATATGAAGAAAACATATGAAACAGAGAAAACATATGAAGAACGAAAAGTGCACAAAAGTGCCTACCGTTCCTGTCCTATTTGTTTCCTTTCAATATATGTGCTTGTACATAATGTTGTGACAAAAATAAATAAATAAATAAATAAATAAATAAATAAATAAATAAATAAATAAATAAATAAATAAATAAATAAAGGACTAGGGGAGACATGATAGCAGTGTTCCAATATCTCAGGGGCTGCCACAAAGAAGAGGGAGTCGGGCTGTTCTCCAAAGCACCTGAAGGCAGGACAAGAAGCAATGGGTAGAAACTGATCAAAGAAAGAAGCAACTTAGAACTAAGGAGAAATTTCCTGATAGTTAGAACAATTAACCAGTGGAACAACTTGCCTCCAGAAGTTGTGAATGTTCCAACACTGGAAATTTTTAAGAAAATGTTGGATAGCCATTTGTCTGAAATGTTGTAGGGTTTCCTGCCTGGGCAGGGGGTTGGCCTAGAAGACCTCCAAGGTCCCTTCCAACTCTGTTATTCTGTTAACGGTTGCAGGAACTGGGTATGTCTAGTTTAATGAAAAGAAGAACTAGGGGAGACGTGATAGCAGTCTTCCAATATCTCAGGGGCTGCCCCAAAGAAGAAGGAGTCAAGCTATTCTCCAAAACACCTGAGGGCAGGACAAGAAGCAATGGGTGGAAACTAATCAAGGAGAGAAGCAACTTAGAACTAAGGAGGAATTTCCTGACAGTGAGAACAATGAATCAGTGGAACAACTTGCCTGCAGAAGTTGTGAATGCTCCAACACTGGGAATTTTTAAAGAAGAGATTGGATAACCATATTTCTGAAGTGGGTAGGGTTTCCTCCCGAGGCAAGGGTTTGGACTAGAAGACCTCCAAGGTCCTTTCCAACTCTGGCATTCTACCCATGGATCCCTGCCAATCCCAGAGAAGAATCCATCTCGACTCCGTTCAGTCAAATGGATTGCCGATGGAGGATTCAGATCACCAAGCAAGATTGGATTTAAAAAAAAAAAAAAAAGGTCCGTCTCCACTGAAAACAGACAGGGCTGGGTCCAGAATTGATCTGAATTCTGTTGTGGTCCGCCAGTAGTCTGCGGAGCTGGCAACGGAGTCAGACAGCGATGAGGCTGAGGAAGAACAGGGGCCAGTCCTGGAGGCTGGGGAAGGCCCAGATGAGGGCTCTGCATCAGAGGCAGAGATGGGACCAGGGCCATCAGGGAGCGATGTGTGGACTCCAGAGCCTCCAGAGACTGACAGTAGTGAGGCAGAGGAACAGGAGGAGCCTGTTCCTAATGCACGCATGAGAAGAGCTGCCAGAAGGCAAGAGCAGCTCAAGCAGAGAGGACGATTCAGGAGTAGGGCCAAGAGATGATTAGCCCCTCCCTGAAGGCTTAAAAGACCAGCAACGGTTGTTTGGGCTCTTTGCCGGAAAACAACGTTGATAGCTTTGTCTTGTTGCATTTATTTTGTATCGGTGTCTTCTGAACGTTTGCCAAACAAAGGCCTTTGGCAGTTTGCCTAATTGGACCAAGGTTGGCGATAGGACCGAGGAATTTGTGTTGGGAGGAATTGGCTTTAATTTGGTTGAACTACGCTGAGAATGAAGTCATTCTCAGCTGTTCGAATAAAGTTTGTTTGTTTTTACACTGACTGAGTTTCCTACTACCTACTTGGGCCTGGGTCACAACAAATTCATCTAAAAACATCATAGACCAGTAGGCCCTTTTAACCAACAAGTAAGCTTGGCTCAGTTTGATAAACCTGGAGCAAAACTGCAAACAAATTGGCACACCACTCCGAGTGGTGGTCTTGAACCAGCATGTCAGCCCTGAAGCTGACTTGACCGAAGCCATCTTGGAGTTTAAAAAAAAAAAAACTTTCCACCAAACACAGATATTTTTTTTTCAGAGTTGCAGGATTCTATGCCTTGTGCTAAGAAACTTCCTTCCACCCACCCTACAAATTCCAGATATTTTTTCCCGTGTTCTGTTTTGCTTTATTGAAATTCCTCCTCAATTACTTTTGCCGTTCCGATGCATTGTTTTCGACGATGGATCTGTTCCTTGGGAAATAAATGCCTTGGGGGAAATGGGGGGCAGCAAGGATACTTCTAACAAGACATATTGTTCTATGCTGCTGATAGAAGAAGATCTCAAAAGGATTCAAGTTTTTGAAGTGTAGATACTCTTGGTGCCAGGGTTCCAAGGAAGACCCCCAACGAAATAAAGCTCTGAGGCTTGAGGTTCCTCAAAGTTCCAATTTATTAAAGTTGTCATGTTGGCACAGCTGGGAAAACCCGAATCTGAAAGCTTCCAGGTTTTCCACATCCAGCTGACACTTCACAGCCCTGCCCCACACCCACAAGTTCATCACATTGTCCAATCAACTCTTCACACTCAACTGGATACAATCTTCAGGCAGTCTCCATCAAACGCAGGATGTCCTTGAATACGGAATGTTGTTATGACTAACTTTCTACCGCTCCAACAGCAACCCCCTCCCAACTTTCCCAGCTAAAATATGTGGCAGTTAAGAAGCAAGAAAGAAAATTGCCTTCCGAAACTGACACTTGGCTTAAAATCACAGGTGGTATTCAGCCGGTTCGGACCGATTCACCCGAACTTGTAATGGAAATCGTGGGTGCGCCTGCCCACCCGCCCCAGCTCTATGCCATCCTATTTAAGCACGTTTTTGAGGCCTAGTGCATGCACGGAAAGTGTCTGCATGAGCAAAGCACAGGCATGGAAGGCTGGGTGCAAGTGTGCGAACCAAGTGCACCTCTGCACAAAGTGAGCGCACGCACACGGGGCGAACCGATAGTGTTGTGCCTCGCTCGCCCCCCTCTCCGCAGCCGGGCCCCTCTCATCTCCTGCCAGGCACTGATAGTGCTGAAGAATGTCCTGGCATGCCTCCAGCCCCCAGCCCTGGCACCATGCCCGGACGAACTGAGCAAACAAACCTCCCTCCGATAGCATGTGCGCCTGAAGCCAGCCACGAGCTGGGATTACCGGCAGCTGGGGACGAAATGATGCAGTGGACAGATCCTCGCTTCCAGAGAATGGAGAGGCGATGTCAGCAAAAGGAAGGGAGGGGCAGGCCTGGATAAGTGCTGAGTCATGGAGCCACACCCCATGGCCTATATGAAGGATCTGCTTTCTGGCATTCTTTGAGTCAGGCAAAGTCTAACTTGGATTGCTGAAGTCACATCCTGGTCTCCTGCCTGCCCTGAGAACTCTGACAGAACTTTGGCAAAGCTGCAGAGGCTTTGCAGCCACGCTTGATACGGACTTCCCCGACCTGGCCGTCAGAGGAGGAGTGGGACAAGACAGGTAGTAACATAATGTGAAATCCACCGCTGCTTCAAATGGTCTTCTTCATTGGTCTTCAGGACATAAGAACTCGCTTTTTAGTAGAGTGATACATTCACCTTAATGTGAAGCCTTTGGTCAGAGAGAGATGTTTGCTTTTACAGTCAATATTAATGAACTCTTGGCAACCTCTCTAAAGTTCTACCTCGATGCGATGGGTACTCAAGGGAGCTGATGTTTCAGCACCGCGGAGAGCTCCAGTGAAGCCTGGAGTGTTGACTCAGCGACAGTCCTGCAAATTCTTCCTGCTGGGAAAAATAGTCTACCAAGCAACCCATTCTACCAACTGGTCAGATTTGGTGGTTTTTGGTTTGTTTTTTTTCAGTGCCAAGACCTGAGACCCATCACCGCGCCATCCTTCAAGCTAAGGACCTTCTTGGATTGAGCTCTAGTTCTAAAACCTGCAACTCAGGAGGTGCCAACTGCCTTCTTAGTAGGTGAGCCACACAGTAGTGGCCAAAATTGTGGAAACCTATTGGGAAAAGTGTATTTTTATTTTATTTTATTTTATTTATTAATCAAATTTTTATACCGCCCTTCTCTCGAAGGACTCAGGGCGGTTTACAGCCAGATAAAAACACCAAACAAAATAAATACAGATTCCATTTGGCCCATGTTAAAAATACGATTAAAAGAATAAAACCCACTCAAATTAAAACCAGATAAAATCAAACCCTATGCCAGACCTGCGCGGATGAACAAATATGTCTTCAGCTCACGGCGGAAGGTTTGAAGGTCCGGAAGTTGGCGAAGTTCTGGGGGAAGCTCATTCCATAGGGTGGGAGCCCCCACAGAGAAGGCCCTACTTCTGGGGGCCGCCAGCCGACATTGTCTGGCGGACGGCACCCTAAGGAGTCCCTCTCTGTGAGAGCGCACGTGTCGGTGGGAGGCAATTGGTAGCAGTAGGCGGTCCCGTAAGTAACCCGGACCTAAGCCATGGAGCGCTTTAAAGGTAGTAATCAACACCTTGAAGTGCACCCGGAAGATCACAGGTAGCCAGTGCAGCCTGCGCAGGACTGGTGTCACATGGGAGCCACGAGAGGCTCCCTCTATCACCCGCGCAGCTGCATTCTGAACCAACTGGAGCCTCCGGGTGCTCTTCAAGGGGAGCCCCATGTAGAGAGCATTGCAGTAATCCAAGAGAGAGGTAACTAGAGCATGAGTGACCGTGCATAAGGCATCCCGGTCAAGGAAGGGGCGCAACTGGCGGATCAGGGAAACCTGATAAAATGCTCTCCTGGATACGGTCGTCAAATGGTCTTCTTCATTGGTCTTCAGGACATAAGAACTCGCTTTTTAGTAGAGTGATACATTCACCTTAATGTGAAGCCTTTGGTCAGAGAGAGATGTTTGCTTTTACAGTCAGTATTAATGAACTCTTGGCAACCTCTCTAAAGTTCTACCTCGGCGCGATGGGTACTCAAGGGAGCTGATGTTTCAGCACCGCGGAGAGCTCCAGTGAAGCCTGGAGTTTTGACTCAGCGACAGTCCTGCAAATTCTTCCTGCTGGGAAAAATAGTCTACCAAGCAACCCATTCTGCCAACTGGTCAGATTCGGTGGTTTTTGGTTTGTTTGTTTTTCAGTGCCAAGACCTGAGACCCATCACCACACCATCCTTCAAGCTAAGGACCTTGGATTGAGCTCTAGTTCTAAAACCTGCAACTCAGGAGGTGCCAACTGCCTTCTTAGTAGGTGAGCCACACAGTAGTGGCCAAAATTGTGGAAACCTATTGGGAAAAGTGTATTTTTATTTTATTTTATTTTATTTATTAATCAAATTTTTATACCGCCCTTCTCCCGAAGGACTCAGGGCGGTTTACAGCCAGATAAAAACACCAAACAAAATAAATACAGATTCCATTTGGCCCATGTTAAAAATACGATTAAAAGAATAAAACCCACTCAAATTAAAACCAGATAAAATCAAACCCTATGCCAGACCTGCGCGGATGAACAAATATGTCTTCAGCTCACGGCGGAAGGTTTGAAGGTCCGGAAGTTGGTGAAGTCCTGGGGGAAGCTCATTCCATAGGGTGGGAGCCCCCACAGAGAAGGCCCTACTTCTGGGGGCCGCCAGCCGACATTGTCTGGCGGACGGCACCCTAAGGAGTCCCTCTCTGTGAGAGCGCACGTGTCAGTGGGAGGCAATTGGTAGCAGTAAGCGGTCCCGTAAGTAACCCGGCCCTAAGCCATGGAGCGCTTTAAAGGTAGTAATCAACACCTTGAAGTGCACCCGGAAGATCACAGGTAGCCAGTGCAGCCTGCGCAGGACTGGTGTCACATGGGAGCCACGAGAGGCTCCCTCTATCACCCGCGCAGCTGCATTCTGAACCAACTGGAGCCTCCGGGTGCTCTTCAAGGGGAGCCCCATGTAGAGAGCATTGCAGTAATCCAAGCGAGAGGTAACCAGAGCATGAGTGACCGTGCATAAGGCATCCCGGTCAAGGAAGGGGCGCAACTGGCGGATCAGGGAAACCTGATAAAAAGCTCTCCTGGATACGGTCGTCAAATGGTCTTCAAAAGACAACCATCCATCCAGGAGAACGCCCAAGTTGCGCAGTTTTGAGGTTTGATGGCTAATAACACCACTTTTTTTTTCCTTTGGGAGTTTCAAGGTTCCCTATTCCACTGCTGGAATGGCCTGGGAACAGCCCAGACTAGTCAGAAGCAACCCAGCAATGAAACCCAGTTAATAGAAGCCATCCTTCAATCTTGGTTTCACATTGTAACAGCTGCAGAACTCAAAGACTTGGTTCACTCCTTGGGAAGACGTTGTAAGGCCGTCATTCAAGCTAAAGGTGACCCAACGAAGTATTAGTTGACATAGTGATCATTTTAGCATATCTCGTTTTTTCTATGGTGATCCTTTTTGTATATCTCGTTTTTTCTACAAGTTTCACTTTTCTTCTTTATACTGTAACTGGTATTGTAATAGCAAATCATAAAAGTGATTGCATTACATTCTCGATTAAATTATCTTTCCATCGATATATAATTTTATGGTACTACTCCCAAAAAAAAAAAAAGTGGTGTTATTAGCTAGTTTTAGAAAATGCACTTTTCCCAAAAGGTTTCCACAATTTTGCCCACTACGGTATATCGACCAAGTGAAGAACTACTCTAAAAAAGATGGGCTTTCTTTGAACTGTTCTGTAGGGTATGAAGAACCTGTGTCTTCAGATCCCAAAAGGATCCAGGCACTTCAGGCATGGAATTAGTAGGTTTATCATGGGCGCCTCAATCTAAGGGATTGCGGTGAATATCTGTAGCTCTGGAGCAGGGGTGAAATCCAGCAGGTTCTGACAGGTTCTGGAGAACCGGTAGCAGAAATTTTGAATAGTTTGGAAAACCAGCAAATACCACCTCGGTGGGAATGGATATTTTGTAATATCCTTCCCCCAGGAGTGGGGAGGGAATGGGGATTTTGCAATATCTGAATGGGGATTTTGCAATATCCTTCCCCCAGGAGTGGGGAGGGAATGGGGATTTTGCAATATCCTTCCCCCAAGAGTGGGGAGGGAATGGGGATTTTGCAATATCTGAATGGGGATTTTGCAATATTCTTCCCCTAGGAGTGGGGAGGGAATGGGGATTTTGCAATATCCTTCCCCCAGGAGTGGGGAGGGAATGGGGATTTTGCAATATCTGAATGGGGATTTTGCAATATTCTTCCCCCAGGAGTGGGGAGGGAATGGGGATTTTGCAATATCGGTCCCCTGTCATGCCCACCAAGCCACGTCCACAGAACAGTTAGTAAAAAAAAAATGGATTTCACCACTGCTCTGGTGTAAGGTGAGAGTGGTTTCCAAATGTTTCATTACCAGGTTTTTTATTTATTTATTTATTTTATTTTATTTATTTGTCACAACAGTATATATAAGCATAAGCATGAAATAACTATATGATATATAAGCAGATATATAAGCATAAGTATGTATTAACTTTATGAAATTGGATACAATCAAAGAGAACATTAGGACAGGAACGGTAGGCACGCTGGTGCTCTTATGGGAAATATGGGAAGTATACTTGCGAGTCGAAGAATCGCGCTCCAATGGTTGACTCCACAAGCCAGCTGCAGGCTTTTCAAATCGCTAGCCGAATTCGGCTTCAGGCGCGATGAGTTAAAAAAGAGAGAAATCTTTGCTCTGATGTCTCCCTCTCAAGCCAGCTGCAATCACTCCCAATCGCTAGCCTAATCTGGCTTCAGGCGCGATAAACTTAATAGGGGAGGAGTCTCCGCTTTAATGCCTCCATCCTCAAGGCAATCGCAAGCAGTTCAGATCGCTAGCCAATATGGCTTCAGGCGCGATAAATTCAAAACGAAAATAATTTTATGGTTGGGGTCGCCACATCGTGGGGAATTGTATTAAAGGGGTCGCAGCACTATAAAGGTTGAGAACCACTGATTTAGGGGATGTCAACGTTGGCGTTCTTCTGCTTGTTTAAGGGCTTTGTGTGGTCCGTAGGTCTTGTGATGGTGAGGTCACATCAGGTCAAGGGTCTTGTGATGGGTCAGGTGTGAGTTGTGTCAAGTGAGGGACTTGTGATGGGTCAGGGGTGTGTCACAGCTGAGGGTCTTGTGATGATGTAGGTGAAGTTCACCTCTTATCCAAGTCTTTGACGGTCAACCATGAATAGACAAAACTGAGGTTTCATTCTCACTTCTTATAACCTTACACGAGATCCTTCATTGACCACTACTGGACCAGAATAGTTTGCCATTTTTAATCCCAGAATTCTTCTAGATTGAAGTCCACCCATCCCCCCGCCCCAGTCTGGAAGCAAACCAAGCTACAATTTTGACCATTGTGTTAGAGCAAACTCAAGGTTTCAGAATGAGGTGGAGATGTCCACTCTTAAAAACTTCCAAGACCTACGACATCTGGAAATCGCAGTCCAGCCTTTCTGAAGACAACAAAACTGGAGAAATCTGGTTTCTTATTTTGGGTACCATTGCCTTTTCTCTAAAAGATAATAAATTTCCTCTCTCCCTCTCTCCTTCTCTCTCTCTCTCTCTCTCTCTCTCTCCTACATTCCATTTCTTCATACTTTGGTCCCTTCACTAGTTAACGTTGTTCCAAGCCAAGAGGAAAACAGCCAGGGGTGGGATTCAAAAATTTTAACAACCGGTTCTCCGCCCAGTTGCTGGGTGGGCGTGGCCATGGTGGGTGTGGCCTACTCAGCCTCCTGCACCAAGGTGGAGGGGTGTTTTTGTTCTTCCCAGTCTCTGGAGGCTTTCCTCGAGCCTCTGGAAGGGCGAAAAAGGCCTCCCCCGGGCTCCGGAGGCCCTCCAGAGGCTAGAAATGGACCCATTTCTGGACTTCTGAAACTTCAGAGAGGCCCGTTTTTTGCCCTCCCAGAAACCTCAGTACGGGCCCTGCACTTACCTGGCATCCAAAACGGGCTGTGTGGAGACTCCTGGGCGGGGCGGGGAGGGCGTGGCCAGCCAGTCCTTGCAACTACCTGTTCGGCGAACCAGATGTAAAATTAGCATCCGGTTTACCTGAACTTGTCCAAACCGCCTGAATCCCACCCCTGGCAACAGCAGAGAAAGGAACATGTTACCAGCACCAGGAGCAACATTTCTAAATTTTGTGGCAAGGTGGGAGGTTATCCCATCCACCTCTGGATTGCAGGTCAATTGTCCTAGGATCAGGACAGGAGAGAAGGAGAAAAACCCCTCCATCTCTCCGCAAACAATTGGAGAAAAATGGGGACGGGTGTTTCCTGTCTCTTCCTCCTCCAGCCCTTATGGCCTGCATCTCTGCAGAAGACTTTTTAAGGTGTCCTTTTAAATTATATTTAACATCCGTTTTTGCTTTGATATCTCTTAAAGACGGTTTATATAGCTCTTGGGTTCTATCTGGATTTTTTTTCGAACGGCCGGCCGGCTTTTGAGCAGAAGGGAGTCTCGAAAATTGCTCTATTATTTGAGACAAGCATTGCTGAGCTCCTAAAACTGTTGGCAAGCTAGGAACCGTGACCAAACTGAAGTGGCATCCTTGCTTTTCAATCCTTGGGCTCCCCCAAAAGCAACCCTCGTGGAGCCGAGTGCTGCCTCCACCCAACTTACCATCCAACGGATGCTCTCACCCCAACAGGCTAAGATGAGATCAGGGGTGGTAGGCACTTACCTTCACTAAAAAAGGTAAAGGTAAAGGTTCCCCTCGCACATACGTGCTAGTCGTTGCCGACTCTAGGGGGCGGAGCTCATCTCCGTTTCAAAGCCGAAGAGCCAGCGCTGTCTGAAGACGTCTCCGTGGTCATGTGGCCGGCATGACTCAACACCAAAGGTGCACGGAACGCTGTTCCCTTCCCACCAAAGGTGGTCCCTATTTTTTCTACTTGCATTTTTTACGTGCTTCTGAAACGGCTAGCTTGGCAGAAGCTGAGACAAGTAGCAGGAGCTCACCCCGTTACACGGCAGCACTAGGGATTCGAACCGCCGATCTGCTGACCTTTCGCTCAATAAGCTCAACGTCCTAGCCCCTGAGCCACCTTGTCCCTTTACTTTCACTACCGGTTCGCAAATGCGTGCACGCGCTTGTGCAGAGCGTCAAAAACGGGACGTGATGACGTCCGGGTGGGTAGGCAGAGCTTCCCACAGCCGCCGCTACTAATTCGCCTGAACCGGACAGAACCGGCTGAATACCACTACTAGATGAGACCATTTTAACCTCAGTTAGATAATGATGATTAATCTTTAATAGGTTTAATTAATTCCTTAATTCCTTGCAGGAATTCACCCTCTTTGTTTTTGTATATTAGTTAGCCCTCAACTTAGGGCTAGTTACTTAGGGACCGAAGATACAACGACCACCCCCACACACAACCCAGTGTCATATGGCCACATTTTGGCACCCAACAACATTTGCAGCGTCCCATGAAAGGGATGTGGTGGCTCAGGGGCTAGGACGTTGAGACTTGTCGATCGAAAGGTCGGCAGCTCAGCAGTTCGAATCCCTAGTGCTGCCGTGTAATGGGGTGAGCTCCCATTACTTGTCCCAGCTTCTGCCAACCTAGCGGTTTTGAAAGCACGTAAAAAATGCAAGTAGAAAAAATAGGGACCATCTTTGGTGGGAAGGGAACAGCGTTCCGTGCGCCTTTGGCGTTGAGTCATGCCGGCCACATGACCACAGAGATGTCTTCGGACAGTGCTGTGGCTCTGGCTTTGAAACGGAGATGAGCACCGCCCCCTAGAGTCGGCAAAAACTAGCACATATGTGCAAGGGGAACCTTTACCTTTACCTTATGAATTTATTTATTTATTTATTCATTTTTGGGCCGTTAAAGTTTAAAGTTTAACTTAAACTTTAAACTTTAATTTAAAGTTTCCAGCAAAAAAATGTCCCGTAACAAACAACCAAAGGATTCTGGTGCTTGCTTTATGACGGCCGTGTTGGTTTAACGCCTGCCGCAAAAATCAGACCCCATCATGTCACGTAACCTGCCTCACGACTGCCATGATCGAAATGTGGGCTCAGTCACAGCTAGTGTCAACTCCAACTCCAAGTAAAAACTCTGAAGCAAGCATCTTTCAAAGTTCTTTTACTAGGATATGTAAACTGGCACATCTGGGAAAACCCAAATCTGAGAGGTCCGGGTTTTCCCTGAGTTAATCAAAACCCCCAAAACCATCCCCTGACTCCGCAGTCGATCACATGCTCCAATCGCCAACCGTCCCATCTCGAGACATCACTCCGACCACTCCTTCTCCAGATGCAGGACCGGCCTGACCTTGACCGACAGGAAGAATGCTATTATGTCTAATGGTTATCCTTCTACTAAATCCCCCCCTCCTACTTTCCCACACATGAGAAAGTGGTAGCACTTAGTATCGCTTCCAAAGCTGACAGCTAGTCCTCGACATACAACAGTTCACAGTGGCCGTTCGAAGTTACAACAGCACTGAAAAAAAGTGACTTAGGACCACGTTTCATACTTATGACTCTTGCAGAGAGCCGCAGCGGCACAGTGGTTAGAAAGTAGTATTGCAGGCTAATTCTGCTGACTGCCGGCTGCCAGCAAGCACTTCGGCAGTTTGAGTCTCACCAGACTCAAAGTTGACTCAGCCTTCCGTCCTTCCGAGGTCGGTAAAACGAGGACCCAGTTTGTTGTTGGGGTCGCCACATCATGGGGAATTGTATTAAAGGGGTCGCAGCACTATAAAGGTTGAGAACCACTGATTTAGGGGATGTCAACATTGGCGTTCTTCTGCTTGTTTAAGGGCTTTGTGTGGTCCGTAGGTCTTGTGATGGTGAGGTCACATCAGGTCAAGGTCTTGTGATGGGTCAGGTGTGAGTTGTGTCAAGTGAGGGACTTGTGATGGGTCAGGGGTGTGTCACAGCTAAGGGTCTTGTGATGATGTAGGTGAAGTTCACCTCTTATCCAAGTCTTTGACGGTCAACCATGAATAGACAAAACTGAGGTTTCATTCTCACTTCTTACAACCTTACACGAGATCCTTCATTGACCACTATTGGACCAGAACAGTTTGCCATTTTTAATCCCAGAATTCTTCTGGCTTGAAGTCCACCCATCCCCCCACCCCAGTCTGGAAGCAAACCAAGCTACAATTTTGACCATTGTGTCAGAGCAAACTCAAGGTTTCAGAATGAAGTGGAGATGTCCACTCTTAAAAACTTCCAAGACCTACGACCTTGGACATCTGGAAATCACAGTCCAGCCTTTCTGAAGGCAACGAAACTGGAGAAATCTGGTTTCTTATTTTGGGTACCATTGCCTTTTCTCTAAAAGATAATAAAGTTTCCTCTCTCCCTCTCTCTCTCTCTCTCTCTATCTCCTTCTCTCTCTCTCTCTCTTTCTCTCTCTCTCTCTCTCTCTCCTACATTCCATTTCTTCATACTTTGGTCCCTTCACTAGTTAACGTTGTTCCAAGCCAAGAGGACAACAGCCAGGGGTGGGATTCAAAAATTTTAACAACCGGTTCTCCGCCCAGTTGCTGGGTGGGCGTGGCCATGGTGGGTGTGGCCTACTCAGCCTCCTGCACCAAGGTGGAGGGGTGTTTTTGTTCTTCCCAGTCTCTGGAGGCTTTCCTCGAGCCTCTGGAAGGGCGAAAAAGGCCTCCCCCGGGCTCCGGAGGCCCTCCAGAGGCTAGAAATGGACCCATTTCTGGACTTCTGAAACTTCAGAGAGGCCCGTTTTTTGCCCTCCCAGAAACCTCAGTACGGGCCCTGCACTTACCTGGCATCCAAAACGGGCTGTGTGGAGACTCCTGGGCGGGGCGGGGAGGGCGTGGCCAGCCAGTCCTTGCAACTACCTGTTCGGCGAACCAGATGTAAAATTAGCATCTGGTTTACCTGAACTTGTCCGAACCGCCTGAATCCCACCCCTGGCAACAGCAGAGAAAGGAACATGTTACCAGCACCAGGAGCAACATTTCTAAATTTTGTGGCAAGGTGGGAGGTTATCCCATCCACCTCTGGATTGCAGGTCAATTGTCCTAGGATCAGGACAGGAGAGAAGGAGAAAAACCCCTCCATCTCTCCGCAAACAATTGGAGAAAAATGGGGACGGGTGTTTGCTATTTACACAATGTGTGTTTAACCTTGTTATGGATGGCTGGAACTGGCCTCGCATAACAACCATCTTGGGTGTTGCGGGTGTAGAAAGCATACACAATCCCTTTCACATTCAGATAGTCCTCGACTTACAACAGTTCATTTAGTGACCGTTCAAAGATACAACAGCACTGAAAAAAAAGTGGCTTAGTACCGTTTCTCACACTTACAACTCCCCATGGTCACGTGATCCAAATTTAGACGCTTGGCCACTGGCTCGTATTTATGACAGTCACACTGTCCCCCCAGGTCACCAGGTCCCCTTTTGCGACAGTGGGGGAAACCAGATTCGCTTAGTGACCATGTGACTAATTTTAAAAAAATCGCTGTGATTCGCTTCACAACTGTGGCCGGAAAAGTTGTAAAACTCGACAACCGTCTCACGCGGCAGCATAAATTTTGAGCTCCATTGTGGCGCTCGTAAGTCAAGGACTAGCCATATTATTATGTTAAAGGCAGAGTATCTCTGACACGTTCAAACGTCGTCACGCCTCGCAGGGAGGGTGGAAAAATGGGGAGGGGGAGGCAGGTAGGACCCCAGGAGAACACCAAGGATTAACCCATTTCTTCTTTCCTGCAGTGGCTCCAAAGGGTCCCAAAATTTTGATGACCCCAACAAGAGCCCGCGTTGGAGACACAGTCCGTATCCTGGTCCAAGGGTTTCAGGTGTGTATGACGCTCATCCCTCCGCCCCCTCCCGCCCCACTCCCCAAAATCCAGCCCCCTGCCCAGTGGTGAAATCCACTTACCTTCGGTACCGGTTCGGGAGCGGGAAAACACGAGAGTGCTCTCTATTCGCGCATGCACAGAAGGTAAAAAAATGGGGTGTAATGACGTCGCGGTGGGTGGGGCGAGCCTCCCGGCCGTGGCGCTACCAGTTCGGAAGCCAGATAGCAGCGCTACCAGTTCGGACAGATTTCACCGCTGCCCTTGCCTTAGCTCAGACCTCCTTGGTTTGTATGAACCGTTTAGGTCCGTGATGGCAAACTTGCAGCCACCTGATCTTCGCGCATGCCAGAGCCCAGGAAACCCAAACAACAACTGGCTGGTGTGCATGCACGTACCAGCCAGCTGATCTTCGGGTTTCCGACACACGCAAAGACCCATCTGGCCTTTGCATGCATGCGCGTGCGCGCCTGAAACCAGAAGACCAAGTGGCCACCGCTTGCATGCGCACCGGCCAGATGGTCTTTGAGTTTCTGGGGCTCCCGCACGTGCGCGCACACATGCACGTTCCAATTTGGGCACTCGGCGTCGAAAGGTTTTGCCATCCCTGGTTTAGGTATTCGTCTTTTAGGTCATTTCTGGGGATAATTTAATAGGATTTTTTGTTTGTTTGTTTTTAAACGACAAAGACAGACAATTGTGTACCGAAGATCAGCCAACCGTGAAAGAAACACCCGCATTAATTTGCTTGCTGTGACTAACTGGTCTTGCAAACACAAAGGGGTGTTTGTTTGTGTGCGTGTGTGTTTGTATGTGTGTGTCATGGCAGCTAAGAGTCAGATAAATTGATAGTCCTGGAAGGTTGCATTTTTTTTTCCTGCCAGGTGTGTGACTTGAAAACTAACACACTGGGAGGCTGCTGGAAAAAGGGACAAAAGCTGTGCATGCAGTTGTGAAATCCAAATTTTTTTATTACCGGTTCTGTGGCCATGGCTCAGTGGGCAGGGAAATGATACTGCAAAATCCCCATTCCCTTCCCACTCCAGGGGAAGGATACTGCAAAATCCCCATTCCCTCCCCACTCCAGGGGAAGGATACTGCAAAATCCCCATTCCCTCCCCACTCTGGGGCCAGCCAGAGGTGGTATTTGCTGGTTCTCCGAACTGCTCAAAATTTCCTCTACCGGTTCGTCAGAACCTGCTGAATTTCACCTCGGTGTGTATGTGTAGTTCTTCACACATGTTTTGCGAAGGGTGGGATGGGGATATGCTGTGCCACTCCCAAGCATCTTGTGTAACGTTGGTGAGCTTTGGAATGGATGGATGGTCTTCACCCAGATGTTGTAGAAACATGTTCCAAGCCAAAGGGGCCAGTTCTCCATCAGTGTAGCACACAACAATCCTTCAAGGACCAAGTGTGACACCCTGGATCTTGCTAGTAAAGGGGAAACCAATCTATTCTCACACCTGTCCCTGAGGTGGGTCTCCAGTTGGGTGAACAGAGGGGTGAGAACACAGCAGAAGGAGAGAAGGCCTTTCCTTACAGCAGGGGTGTCAAACTCAAGGCCAGAGGAGCCAGAACTGGCCCACAGAGTGTTTAGAACTGGCCCACGGGGCCACCGTGATCCTTCTGCCCGCAAAAATGGAGCTTAGGAGGGCCGCATGCTCCCCCTTCCCCCCCAAGCTCCATTTTCGCTGGCAGAGGGTTCCAGGAGGCAGTCGCAGCCGAAAACAGAGCTCAGGGGCCCATTTTCACTGGCAGAGCGCTCGGGCCTCCCGACACGAGTGATGTCAATCTGGCCAGGGCCATCCTAGCCCCCTTGCCCCCGAGGTCAAACACAACCCTTATGCGGCCCTCAATGAAATCGAGTTTGACACCCTGGCCTTAGAGAGGCCTCAACAATTCAACTCTTTCCTATTCACCTCTGCATTTGCTAGACCAATTCTCGAATACAATTTGTCTGTCTGGAACCCGCCCTGCATATCGGACATTCATACAATTGAGCGCGTCCAGAAATATTTCACAAGAAGAATCCTCCACTCCTCCGCTCGCAACAAAACACCTTATGCCACCAGACTTGAAATTCTGGGCTTAGAAAATTTAGAACTACAACGCCTTCGGTCTGACCTAAGCGTAGCTCATAAAACCATCTGCTATATTGTCCTACCTGTCAATGACTACTTCAGCTTCAACCACAACAATACACGGGCACACAATAGATACAAACTTAAAGCGAACCGCTCCAAACTCGATTGCAGAAAATACGACTTCAGCAACAGTTGTTAATGCCTGAAATGCACTACCAGACTCTGTGGTCTCATCCCCAAACCCCCAAAACTTTAACCTAAGACTGTCTACTGTTGACCTCACCCCATTCCTAAGAGGTCTGTAAGGGGCGTGCATAAGAGCACCAGCGTGCCTACTGTCCCTGTCATCATCATCATCATCATCATCATCATCATCATCATCATCATCATCATCATCATCATAATTTAATTTGTATACCGCCCTTCTCCCGGGGGACTCAGGGCGGTGAACAGGCAGATAAAATAAAAACGATACATTTCAATAAAAACAATATTTAAAAAACTTATTCCAATAGCCTAAATTTAAAATACAATACAAAATATAAAATAAACCCCAGTAAAATTCATATTTAAAAACCCTATTAAGCCAGTCCTGCTCGAAAGAATAGATATGTTTTAAGCTCGCGGCGAAAGGTTATTATTATATTATAATATAATATTATAATAATATTATATTATATTATTATAATATATTATTATTATTATTATTATTATTATTATTATTATTGTTGTTGTTGTTGTTGTTGTTGTTGTTATTGTTGTTGTTGTTATTATTATTATTATTATTATTATTTAATTTCTATACCGCCCTTCTCCTGAAGGACTCAGGGCGGTTTCCAGCCAGGTAAAAACACAATAATACATGCAATATACAATCAATATACAGTTAAAAAACCCATTAAAAACCTATTCAATTTGGCCCGTAAATTAATTTATTTTTATTATTCATTTATTTTATTTATTTTATTTTATTAAATAAAATAAAATAAAAATAATAAATTAAAACGCACACTAAACCCCTAAAAACCATAAAAAAACCCATTAAAATTACTAATCATTCCCTTTAATTGTATTCACTTTATGTATTCAATTCATGCTTATACTTATATATATTATCTAATATGTACTCGACAACATAAACAAATACCTCAAAGGCTTAGAAACTATTGCAGAACCAGGATCAGGGCAAAGATTGCTCTGTTCCTCCAGGGTTAGAAGACCATATTCAACTTCAAATTCTTTGGATTTGCCAAACTGCAGCTCCTGGCATAGTCTACGCTGGCTGGGGCTTGACAAGGGATGCAGCCCAGCACATCTGGAAAGCTGAGATGGATTTTTTGAGTCCCCCTCATCCAAAAAGAGAAGCTAGTTTAAGAAGGGTTCTCAACCTAGAACAATTAAGACCTGCCTCCAGAAGTTATGGGCGCTTCATCACTGGAGGTTTTTAAGAAGAGATTGGACAACCATTGGTCTGAAAAGGTTCTAGGGTTTCCTGCTTGAGCAAGGGATTGGACTAGAAGACCTCCAAGGTCCCTTCCAACTCTGTTATTCCATAATTCTATTATCCCAGATCAATTCACCAGTGGAACGGCCTGCCTCCAGAAGTTGTGGGTGCTCCCATCACTGGAGGTTTTTAAGAAGACTAAATATGCCAATTTAGTTATTAACGCAATTAAAAGAGTTGGAAGGGACCTTGGAGGTCTTCTAGTCCAACCCACTTCTCAAACCATTGGTCTGAAAAGGTTATAGAACAGCGATTCTCAACCTGTGGGTCAGGACCCCATTGGGGGTCGAATGGCGATTTGCCAGGGGTCGCCTAAGACCATCGGAAATATGGGAAGTATACTTGCGAGTCGAAGAATCGCGCTCCAATGGTTGACTCCACAAGCCAGCTGCAGGCTCTTCAAATCGCTAGCCGAATTCGGCTTCAGGCGCGATGAATTAAAAGAGAAATCTTTGCTCTGATGTCTCCCTCTCAAGCCAGCTGCAATCACTCCCAATCGCTAGCCTAATCTGGCTTCAGGCGCGATAAACTTAATAGGGGAGGAGTCTCCGCTTTAATGCCTCCGTCCTCAAGGCAATCGCAAGCAGTTCAGATCGCTAGCCGATGCGGCTTCAGGCGCGATAAATTCAAAACGAAAATAATTTTACGGTTGGGGTCGCCACATCGTGGGGAATTGTATTAAAGGGGTCGCAGCACTATAAAGGTTGAGAACCACTGTTACAGAATCTCCTGCTTGTGCAGGAGGTTGGACTAGAAGACCTCCAAGGGCCCTTCCAACTCCGTTATTCTGTTACTCCTTTGAACCTCTCTCTATCTTCTCCCGAGAACATTTATCTAACCAGAGTCACCTGAAACAACAACATTTGAGATGTATGTTCTCATCAAGAGCCTTTGCTGCTGCAGGAAAATTAAATTGCTTTGTGATGAGGTTCTCTAAGGAGCTTTCTGGCCACGCTTTGACTCTTGAAGTCCAACCCGTTAAGGTTCCTCGTTAAGTTGCTTTCCCATCTGGACGATGGTTCCAGGTTTGAGAAGGCGCCAGAAGGCGATGGTTCCAGGTATGAGAAGGCCCCAGGAGAACCTTCAAGGCGGTAACCATACCAGTGGTGGGATTCAGCCGGGTATGTCCGGTTCGAGCAAACTGGTAGCACCAACTGCGGTAGGCCCCGTCCACCCGCCCAGACCTAATGCCGTCCTGTTTAGCCATGTTTTGGAGGCTGCACGCATGTGCGGGAGGTGTGCGCGAGCAAAGAGCAAGTGCGGAAGTCTGCGCATGTACGGAAGGTGGCCTGTGCAAGTGAAGCGTGCATGCTCACATTTGAGAACCGGTAGGGAAGATAAGTGAATCTGCGTAGAACTTCTGCATAGAACCCGTGCTGTTGGTTGATCTGACCTGTTTGGGGTTGTATGTGGGGGGATCCTTGGTTCCAGAATGAAGTCTTCCCCGAGCCCATGTTCACTTGGACCCGTGTCGGGAGCCGGCTCCTGGACGGCAGCACCGAACACGACGGAAAGGAGCTGGTGTTGGAACGCGTGCCGGCCGAACTGAACGGCTCGATGTACCGCTGCACGGCGCAGAACCCTTTGGGCTCCACCGATACCCACACCAGGCTGATAGTGTTCGGTAGGGGGGAGCCCCCTTTCCTCCATTGATGGCTCATCTCGGATCATCTCCACCCCACCTTCCGACTCGTTGTTCGACCATCCCATCCTACCTACTTGTGGGTATCGTGGTGTCTTTCCAGCTGCATGCTCCCTGGAAGAGAGGGACACCCTCCCCCCTTGGGGTGGTAGGAAGACTGCAAGGTTGACTTTATGGAGGGACCCAGCAGAGCCATGCCATTCTTCCTGCTCTCTGTATGTCTGTCCTCCCGCCGTCTCCTTCCCCAACCTCTAACCATCCCCCCTGCGGCTTCCATTCCTCATCCTGGCACCAGCATCCATTCTTACCCATCCACTATCCATTCCACCTCATCCTCGCATGTATTTTTCCGATGCTCAATGACCGTCTTATTGTTTTCTCCCCACCCTGCCCCCTTTCTGATTAGAAAACCCCAATATTCCAAGAGGAACAGAAGACTCCAACGGTAAGCCGCCCTCACCCCCCTCCGCCCTCGTCTAACCCAGCCTCCTTGTAAGCCGCGTCCGCCTTGTGCTTCCGTTGCTGCTTCGTGAACGTTTAGCGAGATTTTCCTCCTGCCCCGCCCCAGTTTTCTTTCCTAAATTCTCTAGAACAGAGGTCACCAACTGGGGGTCTGTGGACCACTGGTGGTCTGCGAGAAAACTGCAGAAAAATAATTTGCATTTTTTTATATTGCACTAAATCCAGGGTTCTCAAACTATGCACCAGATATGCACAATGAACGTTTGTGTTGCTGCGGAGAGTCTCCCCCTTTGGGGTCTTCTTATGCAGGGGAGGGGGGGAGAAATTCCAATTCAGGGTCTACTTCGGCCTCCTGGTGTGGGGCTTTGGGCAAAGGCTGGAGGGAAGTGCTGCTGGTGGTAAAGAGCCAGAGGGCCTTGTTCCAGTGGGACTTCATCATGGCCTGGAACGGCTGACCATCTCAGCCCGCTGAGCCTCCAGGTGCCTGTACCTGGCCTCACACTTCCACAGGTCTTCCCTCTGCTTGGAAAGCCTATGCTCCTAGTCCTCAGTGAGATGCTTCTGCTGAGCCTCCTTCTCGGCCAGATCCAATTTGAACTGAGCCAGCTGTTTTGCCAGCTCTTTCTCACGGTGGCTGCTTAGCTCCAACAATTGCTTCCTGTTGGGCCCCTAAGGAGCCCGGGCGGGCAGGCGAGGAGTGGCTGGGAGGGGAGGGGCGAGTAGAGGCCGGCAAGGCCTCCCTCGATGCAAGCGACATCAAGTTGGCCACGCCCACCCAGTCACATGACCACCTAGCCACGCCCACCCAGCCGGTCATTAGGCCGATCATATTAAGTGGTCCGCAGGATTTAAAATTATGGATTTAGTGGTCCCTAAGGTCCGAAAGATTGGTGGCCTCCTGCTCTAGAATCCGTGCTCGGGGATCCGTGTCTCGTTCTCGTGGGCTTCTGCATGTGGTTTGACTCCCCTTGCGGCCGAATCTCTCTTCCCTGCCCTTGCAATGCATGGCCCCCGTTTCTGCTATCCACTCGTTACACGCTTCAGAACAATGCCTGCCAAACGGAGCAATCCGCAGCTTTCGTGGTTAGCGGGGAAGGGATTACAATTTTAAACCCAGAGGCACCTTCTAAATCTCTCTCTCTTTCTCCCCACCCCCCTCTTTCTTTCTTCTCCATCCTCCTGCGCAGGTTCGACGAGTCGCCAGTGCAGCTTCAGACTATTTCTGGCTATCTTCTTTACAGTCACTTTGGAACTGACGTGAAAGGAAAGCGGGTGCATTTTAGAAATCTGGGTTCTCCTCTCTCCCCCCGCCCCCAAAAAAAACAGCTCCACCAAGCCTCCATGTCTCCGTGGATCGACTTTTTTCTATTCTTTTCCTTTCCACCTTCTTTTCCTTTCCTTTTCTAAATTATTTACAGCCTTGTTATCAGCCTCTTTCTCTCCGTGTCTCCGGCTTTGTCATCCCGTTTAATTAAAAACAAACAATACAGAAAAAAAAAAACTCACCAACGGTAACAGTATCTTATGTGCGACGGAAATACTTTTCTTTATGCGTTGTAAGGGGTGGAGCGGTGCGGTGGCCTGCAGGTGGAGCTTTCGCCTCACAATCAGGAGGCTATGAGTTCGATCCTAGGTAGAGACGGATATTTCTCTCTCTCTCTCTCTCTCTCTCTCTGGTCACCATGAGAATATATCTGCTCCGCATTGGCAACAGGAAGGGCATCTGGCCAGTAAAACACTCTGCTAGCTCCATTCAGTTGCCCAGATTTCACCCCGCAAGGGATGATGGGGTCATTAAAAGAAGATGATGATTGTAAGGGTTGCTGGGGGCGTTAAAAAGACACAACGAACTTTGCTGGCCAGGAATATTTGAGTACATGGAATAATAGTGGAATCGGCGAACGCATTTCTGAAGCTTTAAGGTGCAATGAAGGTTGGCCGTCGGCCTGGCACAATTCCAAGTAGGGCCGTGCAGCCCATTTTTTGCACACAGTGATATTTGTCCAACGGCAACTGCACAAATCTGCACCCAGTCGTTGCAACCCTGGGATGGAGCACGCTTCCTTAAAAAAATGGCACATTTCACCTCCCCAGAAAAGTAGCTGCTACATAAGATTAAGGGACGGGGTGGCTCAGTGGCTAAGACGCTGAGCTTGTCAATCGGAAGATCGGCAGCTGAGCGGTTCGAATCCCGAGCGCTGTGCATAACGGGGGTGAGCTCCCGTGACTTGTCCCAGCTTCTGCCAACCTAGCAGTTCGAAAGCATGTAAAAAAAAAAAACCGCAAGTAGAAAAAATAGGGACCGCCTTTGGTGGGAAGGTCACAGCGTTCCATGCGCCTTTGGCGTTGAGTCATGCCGGCCACATGACCACGGAGACGTCTTTGGACAGCGCTGGCTCTTTGGCTTTGAAACGGAGATGAGCACCGCCCCCTAGAGTCGGGAACGACTAGTACGTATGTGCGAGGGGAACCTTTACCTTTGCCTTACATAGGATGATGCTCGAAAGCTGAGCATCATCTTATACATCATCTACCCCAGAAGGAAAGAAGTCCGTAGGAGGGTTGGGAAAAAGTGCGACAGGTTGTAGGATCTGGGGGAAAATCGAGGATTCTCTCTGTGTCTCTTCCAAAGGAACCCATTATGCAGCAACCTCTGTGCGAGAAATATTTGCCTAATAAATTCTGCACAACAACGCAAACAACGTGGGGTTTTGTAACGGGGGAGGGGGAAGGCTGCTCATGGCGGGATTCATCTCCCTCCGTCTCGGCGCCGTGCAGATATATCTCTTTTTTTTATTATTATTTTTAATTGCACGCGTTTCTCAAAAACTCCGGGGCGGCATCATTTTTATTTTATTTTTTCCCCGGCGGCTGGTGGGAATCCTACCAGGCGTCCCTGCAGTTGCTAAGACAAAATATTAACGTGGAAATCTGCCCGGGATGTGGTCTTTTCGGGAAGGGGGGCGGCGGTGGACCCCGGGAAATCAAAGGTCACTCATTCACCCCCTGCCACCTTTTTTAATAAGCAAGCAAACACCGTAATTAAGTTCCCGGCTTCGTTCATTAATTCCAGTGCAGGCATTGGTGTGTGTGTGTGTGTGAGGGAGTGGGGAGTTTGGGGGTCTCCAACCCTTGGTGCGTTTGCAGAAGGAGAAGGAAGGGCTGGCAAATGGGTTCTGCTAGGGCCCTTAACATAACATAACATAACATAACATAACATAACATAACATAACATAACATAACATAACATAACATAACATAACATAACATAACATAACATAACATAACATATTATTATTATTATTATTATTATTATTATTATTATTATTATTATTATTATTATTATTATTATTATTATTATTATTATTATTATTATTATTGGCCAAGTGTGATTGGACACACAAGGAATTTGTCTTGGTGCATATGCTCTCAGTGTACATAAAAGAAAAGATACGTTCATCAAGGTACAACATTTACAACACAATTGATGGTCAATATATCAATATAAATCATAAGGATTGCCAGCAACAAGTTATAGTCATACAGTCATAAGTGGAAAGAGATTGGTGATGGGAACTATGACAAGATTAATAGTAGTGCAGATTCAGTAAATAGTCTGACAGTGTTGAGGGAATTATTTGTTTAGCAGAGTGATGGCCTTCGGGGAAAAACTGCTCTTGTGTCTAGTTGTTCTGGTGTGCAGTGCTCTATTTGAGGGTAGGAGTTGAAACAGTTTATGTCCTGGATGACAGATGAACAGAGTTGGAAGGGACCTTATAGGTCATCTAGTCCAACCCCCCGCTCAAGCAGGAGACTCTACACCATTTCTGACAAATGCCAATCCAATCTTTTCTTGAAAGTCTTGAGTGATGAAGCTCCCACAACTTCCGAATGCGACTCCTGTTCCATGGGTTGATTGTTTCTCACTGTCAGAAAGTTCCTCCTCATTTCTAGATTGAATCTCTCCTTGTTCAGTTTCCATACATTCATTATTCCTTGTCTGGCCTTCGGGTGCTTTGGAAAAGAGCTTGACCCCCTCCTCTCTGTGGCAGCCCCTCAAATATTGGAAGATGCTATCCTGTCTCCCCTGGTCCTTCTCTTCACTAGACTAGCCAGGCCCAGTTCCTGCAACGGTTCATTGTATGTTTTATCCTCCAATCCCCAAATCATCCTGGTTGCTCTTCTCTGCACTTTTTCTAGAATCTCAACATCTTTTTTTATAGTGTGGTGACCAAAATTGGACGCAGGATTCTAGGTGTGGTCTTACTAAGGCTTTATAGAGTGGTGTTAGTACCTTTCTTGATCTTGATTGTATCCCTCTGTTAATGCAATTTATGATTGCATTGGCATTTTTTTAATTTTTTTTTTGGCAGCTGCCACACACTGCTGGCTCATATTTAACTGGTTGTCCACTGGTTGCCTTACACAATGTAAGCCGCCCTGAGTCTTCGGAGAAGGGCGGGATATAAATGTAAATTAAAAAAAAAAAAAACTAAGACTCCAAGATCCCTCTCACAGTTACTGCTATTAAGCCTCCTTTCACCCAGTCTGTATGTATCCTTTGGGTTTTTCTTGCCTAAGTATAGGACTTGAGTTTTCTCTACGCTGAATTTCATTTTGTTAGAAATAATAATAATAATAATAATAATAATAATAATAATAATAATAATAATAATAATAATAATAATAATAATAATAATAATAATGATGTTTTAATTTGTATACCGCCCTTCTCCCGAAGGACTCAGGGCGGTGAACAGGCAAGTAAAATACAAAACAGAAATATACATCATAATTAAAACAACCCTTAAAAAACTAATTCAAATATGCCAGAAATTTAAAATAACATTACACCCCATACAAATTACAACAATTTAAAACCCACAATTAAAATTTAAAAATTTAAGAATCAGGCCAGTCCAGCCATATGAAATAAATAGGTTTTAAGTTCGCGGCGAAAGGTCCTAAGGTCAGGTAGTTGTCGAAGCCCGAGGGGAAGCTCGTTCCACAGGGTCGGAGCCCCCACAGAGAAGGCCCTCCCCCTGGGGGCCGCCAGTCGACATTGTTTGGCTGACGGCACCCTGAGGAGTCCCTCTCTGTGGGAACGCACCGGACGCTGGGAGATAGAGGCCGGCAGTAGGCGGTCCCGTAAGTAACCCGGTCCTAAGCCATGGAGCGCTTTAAAGGTGGTAACCAATACCTTGAAGCGCACCCGGAAAACAACAGGTAGCCAGTGCAGTCTGCGCAGGATAGGTGTTACGTGGGAGATCCGAACCGCTCCCTCAATAACCCGCGCTGCCGCGTTCTGGACTAGCTGAAGTCTCCGGGTGCTCTTCAAGGGGAGCCCCATGTAGAGAGCATTGCAGTAGTCCTGCCCTTCCTGCCAGCTTGTGCCACATTTTCTGACAAGTTTTAATAGCAAACGGAGTCCCCGAGGTAGAATAGACTAACAGAGTTGGATGGGACCTTGGAGGTCGTCTAGTCCAACCCTCTGCTTAGGCAGGAAACCCCTATACCATTTCAGACAAATGGTCATCCAACATCTTCTTAAAAGCTTCCAGTGTTGGAGTGGTGCCTGATATATTCTCCCCTATTGCCCCACCACTTAGGGCTGATACGTTACGCCCTTCAGCTGCCAGGGGAGCGGGCCTAAACCATGGCCTTTGATGGATCCTTGGCGAGCCCTGGAAAAACTCCCTGCCAGCGGAGAGTGCCTCCTTGTTTGACCGTCAGCCGTTGCAGAATCAGCAGCCCGTGAATCTGCCCAAAGGGGAGAATATATATATATATATATATTTTCTCACAGCCCTCCATGAAAGCTTTCCGAGTCGAATAGCCACCGGAGAGGGGTGTGCACCTCCTTATTTATGGACTTCCAAGGCCTCCCAGCCACGCTTTTAAAAAATGAAATGCATTTAAAGCCACGCCAACGTTGATGAGGGGGTTTAAATGCCAGCGGAGTGTTGAGTCTGCACCCCCCAAGCCAGGCCCCCTGCCAGAAAGTCACTTGGAAAGTGAGGGGGAAGGGCCATCAGGACTTACCTCGGGAGCACCGGCTTCCCTGGCTCAGCTCCAGGAGCCAGAGGCAGGCCAGGTGGAGGAGATAATGAGGCCTCCGGCCCCTGACTCTTTCCCCTCCCGAGGCCACGCCTACAGACCCGGCTGATGGCAATCAGGCCTGGCTGGACCCTAGGTTTCGTAGGCAGGAGAGGCGGGAACAACAGAAGCAAGGGTGGGGCAGGCCTAGAAAGTGCTGAGTCACGGAGCCACACCCCACAGGATGTAAAAGCAGCGAGGGTTGCTATGCCTCTTCGTAGCAGGCAAATCAACTGCTTGACTAGAGCTGAAGTACTGTTTGTTGACTCATCGGCATCAAGGGAGATAACAGAGGCACTTGGCAGACGCTCGCTTCTTTGCTGCCAGAGCTGATAGTGCCGGCTAATTAAGCCATCGCTCGGACGGAGGCGAGGGGGACAGAACACGGAGAAAGAACGGCCAGCGTAAGAAGAAGAAGAAAAAAACAGTTGGCACAGGAAAAAGAGGGGTGAACTTTTCACCAATAGCTGCTATCTTCCCCCGGTCCTTGTGTCTCTCTCTGCTTTTTCATGGTTCGGTGGTGGAACGCACACACACTTAGAATTTGCCTCCTTTGGAATTTGGGGTTGGGTTTTGAGTGTTTCACACTGTTCAGAGGTTGCAAAAGGAGTGAGGGTGTTGTGTCTGCGCCCCCCGAGCCGGCCCTGCTGCCAGAAAGTGACTTGGACAATGAGGGGAAAGGGCCGTCAGGACTTACCCCGGGAGCACCGGCTTCCCTGGCTCAGCTCCAGGAGCCAGAGGCAGGCCCGGTGGAAGAGATAATGAGGCCTCCATCCCCTGACTCTTCCCCCACCCCGGCCACGCCTCCAGACCCAGCTGATGGCAATCAGGATTGGTTGGACCCTAGGTTTCATAGGCAGGAGAGGAGGGAACAACAGAAGCAGGGTTGGGGCAGGCGTAGGAAGTGCTGAGTCATGGAACCACACCCCCACAGGATATAAAAGGCAGCCAGAGCTGCTGTGTCTCTTTGTAACAGGCAAATCCACTGATTAAGAGCTGAAGTTTGTTTCTGGGTGACTCATCGGCGTCGAGGGAGATAACGGAGACACTTGGCAGACGCTCGCTAGTTTGCTGCCAGAGCTGATAGTGCCGGCTAATTAAGTCATCGCTCGGACAGAGGCGAGGGAGGACAGAATAGAGAGTTTGGCGGGGAGGGGGGTCATCATCTGCTGGGTTTGTCCTTACAAATGCATGCGCCGACCCATTTGTGCTCCTGAAACACACAAAACCCAAACACGCTGAACTTTCATTTTTATTTCATTTTTAATTCATTTTTATTTATTTTATTTTTTTACACCTTCCTTTCCTCTGCGATGCGGTGTTGAGGTCAAAACGACGTGGACCAGGATATATGTCTTCGGGCACAAAGGACGCGTTGTGGGGGAGGGGGAGGGTGGGAAGGATGGGTTGTGTGAACGCAAGAGGCCGGTTTACAAACAGGTGTTTTTTTTTGTCTTTTTGTTTTTTCAAAAAGGAACCGTCGCAAATCGAAGCCGAAATGGATCCGTCAGATTCTTTTGGATCCAAATGGATTGCGTGGCAAAAACCGGCTTCTTTGTAAGGGGGCTTTGTTTTTCTAGCATTGTTTATTTTATTTTATTTTATTTTATTTTATTTTATTTACCCGGGTTGGCGAAACGGATTATCCTGACAACGCCTAAGCTTTATCTGACTTAGGAAACTAATCTCCAAGGGATAAAAACTGGTTGACTTCAAAAGAATAATCACTGATGGAAACGGGGTAGCGTTAGGTTTCATCCTTACAAATGGAGCCTCCACGATCAGAAGAAGCCTATCTTGCTAGATTACAGAGGCCACTGGTGGTCCGCGAGAAAATTTGAGTAGCCCGCAGAAAAATTATTGGCATTTTTTTATATTGCACTTAGTCAGGGGTCCTCAAATTACGACCCCTGGGACGGATATGTGCAATGATACGCTTGTGTTGCTGTAGAGAGTCTCCCCCTTCGGGGTCTTTTTGTGTGGGTCAGAGGGGAGCAGAAATTCTGACTTGGGATCTGCTGCGGCCTCCTGGTGTGGGGCTTTGGGTGAAGGCTGGAGGGAAGCGCTGCTGGTGGCGAAGAGCCAGAGGGCCTCGTTCCAGTGGGACTGCCTCATGGCCTGGAACTGACTGACCATCTCGGCCCGCTGAGCCTCCAGGTGCCAGTAGCTGGCCTTGCACTCCCGCAGGTCCTCCCTCTGCTTGGAAAGCCTATGCTCCTAGTCCTCAGTGAGGTGCTTCTGCTGAGCCTCCTTCTCGGCCAGATCCAATTTGAACTGAGCTGTTTTGACAACTCTTTCTCCTGGTGGCTGCTTAGCTCCAACAACTGCTTCCTGTTGGGGCTCTAAGGAGGCCAGGTAGGGTGGGGAGGAGTGGCTGGGAGTGGGAGGGGCGAGAAGAGACTGGTGAGGTGCCCCTCAACGTGAGTGACATCGAGTTGGTCATGCCCACTCAGTCATATGACCACCTAGCCACACCCACCTAGCCGGTCATTTAAGCAGATCATATGAGCGGTCCGCGGGATTTAAAATTAGTGGTCCCTGAGGTCCGAAACGTTGGGGACCCCTGTGCTAGAAGACGGAATCCTTGGGAAGGAGGACCATGGGATTTATTTATTTTATTTATTTATTTATTAGATTTTTATACCGCCCTTTTCCCGAAGGACTCAGGGCGGTGTACAGCCAAGGATAAAAACTCAATATATATACAATTAAAACCAAAATTTAAAACAGAGCAAATTACAAAAAAGGCCGACATTAAAAATTTGAAAATTTAAAACCCTAAAACAATAAAAACCCAATTTAAAATTTAATAAAACTATTAAGCCAGTCCCGCTTGAACAAATAAGTGTGTTTTTAGCTCACGGCGAAATGGGATGCCCTTTTGCGACCTTCTGACCAGTGAAGTCAATGCGGAAACCCTAAACTTCTACGCTTCACAACGGTGGCAAGAAAAGGCGTACCATCGGGCAAGACTCACTTAAGAACCGCTTCGCTTAGCAACGTAAATTTTGGCTTCAACTGTGGTCGTCAGTCGAGGAAGGCCTTGCCCTGCACTGCACTGCAGTGTATCCTTGGCTTCTGCTCTACGTTCGCCTATATATTTTAGATACTTGCAAAATTGTTACCTCTGGACCCGTCTGCTCCTGGGTTATCCTGCAGGGAGATAACCATGACTTGTTTTCAACAGATTGACAGAGTTGGAAGGCACCTTGGAGGTCATGTAGTCCAACCCCCCTCCCCCCCCGCCCAAGCAGGAGACCCTTTACCATTCCTGACAGATGGCAGTCCAGTCTCTTCTTGAAAGCCTCCAGGGATGAAGCTCCCACAACTTCCAAAGGCAACTTCAAAGTTCCCACAACTTCCAAAGGCTGATCCAATTCTACAGAGGAATTATTGAGTCTGTCATTTGCACCTCTATAACTGTCTGGTTCGGTTCTGCAACCCAACAAGAAAAACACAGACTTCAGAGGATAATTAGAACTGCAGAAAAAATAATGGCTACCAACCTGCCTTCCATTGAGGACCTGTATACTGCACGAATCAAGAAGAGGGCCGTGAAAATATTTACAGACCCCTCACATCCTGGACATAAACTGTTTCAACTCCTACCCTCAAAACGACGCTATAGAGCACTGCACACCAGAACAACTAGACACAAGAACAGTTTTTTCCCGAAGGCCATCACTCTGCTAAACAAATAATTCTATCAACACTGTCAGACTATTTACTGAATCTGCACTACTATTAATCTTCTCATAGTTCCCATCACCAATCTCTTTCCATTTATGACTGTATGACTATAACTTGTTGCTGGCAATCCTTATGATTTATATTGATATATTGACCATCAATTGTGTTGTAAATGTTGTACCTTGATGAACGTATCTTTTCTTTTATGTACACTGAGAGCATATGCACCAAGACAAATTCCTTGTGTGTCCAATCACACTTGGCCAATAAAATTCTATTCTAAAAAATTCTATTCTATTCTTCTGTTCCATCAGTTGATTGTTCTCACTGTCAGAATATTTCTCCTTATTTCCAGGTTGAATCTCTCCTTGTTCAGTTTCCATCCATTGTTCCTTCTCTGGCCTTCAGGTGCTTTGGAGAATAGCTTGACCCTCTCCTCTCTGGGGCAGCCCCTCAAATATTAGAAGATGCTATCCTGTCTCCCCTGGTCCTTCTCTTCACTAGACTAGCCAGGCCCAGTTCCTGCAACCGTTCATCGTACGTTTCAGCCTCCATTCTGCTAACCAGCTTCATTGCTCTTCTCTGCACTTTTTGCTTCAGCTTCGTTGGAGCGAGAGTGGCGGGGGGGTGGAGGACACACAAAATTCAGCTTGTCGGCTGTCGCTACCTCCTTCTTGCAAAAGAGGTGGTCTTTTCAAAAAAGACCCCTCGACTCTTTCATTCCAACTTCAGGCTCAATTTAGAAATGCAGAGCGCGAAAGACGCGGGGACCTGTTGCCACAAATTTATCTAATCCTGATTTCGTATTCATTAGATCGGATTTAGATTTGAATTCTTTCCTTCTTTTTAGAGCCGAGAGATGCCCATAATCCATTTAGAATTGTCTTCGCCTTGAACTCATTTATTTCCTTTGTTTATGATAATAACCTGACAGGCACAAGCACAGGTACCTACGCACACGAATATAACAAAAAGAAAGAGAAAAAAAAGGAACCCTTTATACATTCCACCTCCCTTGTTCTCCAGGGGCTATTAACAACGAATAATTTATCCTGAGAATTTGTTATGTTAGAATTACCAATTAGATATGATTATAAGTTACCCTGGCTAGCGCTGGGCTGCCGTTGAAAAATCTGAATCCCATTAAAATCAAATTAGCATATATTAGGCAAAAGATGAGTTTTACCACACTACGCTCGGAATTTTTTTTATTTTTTTACAGCAAACGCCGAGACATTCGTATAGTTCAAAGCGGCCACCGTGCAGTGGATTTTAAGAAAAGATTGGATAGCCCCGTTGCCTGAAATGATGTAGGGTTAGGGTTAAAATCTAAATTTCTTTCCTACCGGTTCTGTGGGCGTGGCTTGGTGGGCGTGGCTTGGTGGGAGGGGGTCATGTGACTGGGTGGGCGTGGCTATGTGACTGGGGGCTCAAGAGATAGAAACTCACTAACCATGTCCTGCTGGAGGAGGGTTGGACTAGATGACCTCCAGGTCCCTTCCAGCCCTGGATTATCTTCTGAAGCTGCGTCTAGTGTCAGGTTTGTAGTCCTTCCTTCCTCTCCTTTTCCCTCCCTCTTTCTTTCTTTCTTTCTTTCTTTCTTTCTTTCTTTCTTTCTTTCTTTCTTTCTTTCTCTCTCTCTCTCTCTCTCTCTCTCTCTCTCAAACAAAACCCCCCCTCCAATTTTTTGCCTACACTCCTCATTTTTTGCCTAGCAGGCTTCGGCATTTTTACCTTTTAAAAAAATGCTTTTAAAAGTGTTTTTTTTTTTTTTAAAGCCTCTGAGATCAGGCACCTCAGCTGGGATCGTCAGAGCCTTGTTTTAACCCTTGAAAAGCAATTTTTCGGCCAAAGAGGTTGTTAAAAAAAGGCTTTTAAAAGTAAAAAAAAGAAAGAAAGAAAGGCTTTGATGATCACGCAGCTCAGCTGGGCATGGGGGGGGGGGTTTGCAGGGATTTTTGCTACCGCTTCTCCGAACCACCCTCCTCCATCGCTACCGGATCAGGCGATCCGGTCTGAACCGGGAGCATTTCACCCCTGATGTACGGTTTCCTGCTTGAGCAGTGGGTTGGACTAGAAGACCTCGCTAGGCCCCTTCCAACTCTGTTGTTCTATTCTGAAAGACATCCTGCGCGGAGGATCCTTTTCGGTTCCAGATTTGCAGATCTCTGTTGGATTCGAAAATTAGCTGACGTTATTTTATTATTATTATTATTTATTGGATTTCTAGACCGCCCTTCTCCCGAAGGACTCAGGGCGGTGTACAGCCAAGATAAAACATAAACCATGTACAATTAAAAATGAATTAAGAAACTTATTATACAATTGGCCGAAAAATTAAAATATTTAAAATCTAAAAACCCCAATTTAAAACATAAATAAAATTTAAAATTTAAAATCTAGACAGTTTAAGAGAAAAGCCTTAAGCCAGCCTTAAGCCAGCCTTTTGGAGCCTTAAGCCAGCCTTTTGGAGTGGGTAAAACACTTTCTCCTGTAGACCGTCAATATTCGTACCTCCTTCCTCTCCTTTAAGCCACGTTTCCGCTGTGCTATTTAAACCACGTTCCCTGCAGCTCACTTTCTCTCTTTTTCACCCCGGCAACCAGCAGAGAACCTCGTAACAAAAGACGTTGGCAGAGAAGAGTCAAAGTTGAGACGGAAAAGGGCCTCAGAAGGTTCTTAAGATGGGTGGGTTGGAGGAGACACCTGGTTATTTCTGGATACTGTATGCCTTTGCTGGTGGGTTATGGACAAATTTGCTGGTGGGTTTTTGTTGTTAGTTGCGAAGTCATGTCCGACCCATCGCGACCCCATGGACAACATTCCTCCAGGCCTTCCTGTCCTCTACCATCCTCTGGAGTCCATTTAAACTCACGCCGACTGCTTCAGTGACTCCATCCAGCCACCTTGTTCTCTGCCGTCCCCTTCTTCTTTTTTTGCCCTCAATCTTTCCCAGCATTCGGCTCTTCTCCAGGGAGTCCTTCCTTCTCATTAGGTGGCCAAAGTATTTCAGTTTCATCTTCAGGATCTGGTGGGTTATGGTCAAGCTATTTTCTAAAGCACCTGTAGGCCAGACAAGGAATAACGGAATGGAAACTGAACAAGGAGAGATTCAACCTGGAAAAAAGGAGGAATTTTCTGACAGGGAGAAACAATCAACCCGTGGAACAGAAGTTGCCTTCGGAAGCTGTGGGAGCTTCACCACTTGATATTTTGAAGAAGAGATTGGACTGCCATCTGACAGAAATGGGTCTCCTCCTTCGGCAGGGGGTTGGACTAGATGACCTGCAAGGTCTCTTCCAACTCTGTTAATCTGTTAAAGAGGGGGGGTCAACCTATTCTGCAAAGTACCCACAGGCAGGACAAGGAACAATGGATGGAAACTGAACAAGTAGAGATTCAACCTAGAAATAAGGAGAAAATTTCTGACAAGTGAGAAACAATCAATGCATGGAACAGAAGTTGCCTTCGGAAGTGGTGGGAGCTTCATCCGTGGAGGCTTTCAAGAAGAGACTGGACTGCCATCGGTCAGAAATGGTGTAGGGTCTCCTGTTTGAGCAGGGGGTTGGAGTAGATGACCTATGAGATCCCTTCCAATTCTGTTATTCCATATTCTGTATGGTATTCTAGTATTTTAGTAGAGTTATATGTCTAGTCTAGTGAAGAGAAGGACCAGGGGAGACATGATAGCAGTATTCCAATATTTGAGGGGCTGCCACAAAGAAGAGGGAGTCAAGCTATTCTTCAAAGCGCCTGAAGGCCAGACAAGGAACAATGGATGGAAACTGAACAAGTAGAGATTCAACCTAGAAATAAGGAGAAATTTCCTGACAGGGAGAACAATCAACCCATGGAACAGAAGTTGCCTTCGGAGGTTGTGGGAGCTTCATCACTGGAGGCTTTCAAGAAGAGCTTGGACTGCCATCTGTCAGAAATGGTGCAGGGTCTCTAGCTTGGGCTGGGGGTCAGACTGGATAACCTACAAGGCCCCTTCCAACTCTGAAAAAATTTAGTTGACGGTGGAGAAAAAGCAAGCTGGAATTTCTTCTTCAAGGCAAAACAGTTGTGAAGCCTTGAGGGAGCTCAAGGAACATCTAAGCAGATATCTCCAGTGGGGCACCTCCGCGTCCATTTTCGATTCTACTCCAGGCGAATTGTCCCCGCTACCCAACCGTACATCCTAATAACTATTCAAGCTCTTTTAGCCAGCAATTGACCTGCCAGGGAAGAGCTGGGAAGCGAATACGTTCCAACATATTGTTGAGGAATTAGCCGACTGCCTCATAACGGACCAGCCAACCTTGAAACGGTAATCCCGAGCAGCTTCTTCTGGAGTCCATTAATAATAATTGAATCGAGGTCACCAAGATGCGTGTGACGGAAGCCGACTCTTCCTTAATGGCGTGTGTTGAAAAAGAAAAAAAGAAAAGTGGAGAAGAATGCTTTTATTTCTGCCCCAAACCTTGAAATCGTACAATCCTGACGTCAGGTAGGTCTTGCAAGCCAAACGGAAAGGGAGGGGGGAAGGGAGGGGGGGGATAGGCCTTCAGAAACTTTCTGGTACTTTCATTCCAGCAACGGTGCCTTCTCCGACGCAGTGGCACAGCGCAGATGTCCCATAAAAATTTTATGCCCTTCATAAAATGCCTTGCCATTTATATCCAGATGAGACATCAGAAAGTGTATAAAACCACATTTTAAATATTAAAAGACCATCTCTTGGTCTTTTCCCCTCAGTATGCAGAAAGGGAGAAAGCCGGGGGAGGGGGACGGGGAGGAGGTGTGAGATGGAGAATTATTTTTATTTTTTATGTTAAAAAAAAATGGCTTCCTAGGAGAACAGCGTGTCGTTTTGTCAAGGACGTGCTATGGCAGGTGGTGGGAGGTTTTTTGGGTGTTTTTTTTTTTATATATAAAATGCGTTCAAGACACCCTTATATTCCCAGAAGACTCGGAAAGGCGCACGCTTCAAGACGGAGGCACATAAATCCATCTGGCAGAAGATGAGCCTCGCCGGTTTAGGAAGAATATCATGGTTCCATCCTCAAAATCTTTGCCCGGGTTTGTGTGAGGAACTGTCTAGTGGTTAAATTGATATATCAACACCCTTTTGAGGTGCTCCAGGAACATTTTACTCAGTGGTGGGTTTCACATTTTGCTACCACCGGTTCGCCCCGCTTGTGGACGCTCGCTTCACGCCCGCACACGCCTTCCGCGCCTTCCACACATGCGCCCGGCCTCAAAAACGTGCCTAAATAGGATAGCATAGGCCCACCCCAGGGGTAAGATGCTCCCGGTTCGGACCGGATCGCACAATCTGGTAGCGATGGGGGTGGGTAGTTTGGAGAACCGGTAGCAAAAATCCCTGCCCCACCCCCACTGCCCACACCTTGCTGTTCCTCTTCTCCGTCTCTGAAGTTCTCGGTGGTGATATAGCTGCAAATGGCCTTAAATGACTGCCACGGCGCTTCAAAGAGCCGCACTACAGCTGATCAGTGCTGTAGGTGGCTAGTAGACTGGTGCCTCTATTTTTAAAGAAGCTAGACCGGTGCCTCCCAAAAAAAGGCAATTGGTAGACCGGTGCCTCTATTTTTAAAGAAGATAGACTGGTGCCTCCCCAAAAAAAAGGCAATTGGTAGACCAGTGCCTCTATTTTTAAAGAAGGTAGACCGGTGCCTCCCAAAAAAAGGGCAATTAGTAGACCGGTGCCTCTATTTTTAAAGAAGGTAGACCGGTGCCTCCCCCCAAAAAAAAGGCAATTAGTAGACCGGTGCCTCTATTTTTAAAGAAAGTAGACCGGTGCACTCCCAAGTTTTGTATACTTTATTATTTTTATTATGTATTATTATTGGCCATGCCCATTCAGTCACCTGACCACCAAGCCACACCCACCAATTAAACCAGTAGGAAATGTTTTTAGATTTCACCCGTGGCCCACCCGTGATCTTTGCTACCGGTTCGTCCGAATCGGTATGAACCAACTGAATACCAGCTCTGAATTTACTCCCTTCACAACAACCTCGTCGTGAGGTAAATAAAGGATAGGAATAAAAGAAAATATTAGGACAGGGACGGTAGGCACGCTGGTGCGCTTATGCACGCCCCTTACAGACCTTTTAGGAATGGGGTGAGGTCTACAGTAGACAGTCTAAGGTTAAAGTTTTGGGGATCTGGGGAAGAAACCACAGAGTCCAGCATGAACAACGGGCCTGAATTAAATTTTGCAATCTTGTGGAAGATCCTGAGGTGAAATTGTCTAGCTGAGTGGCAGGAACCCGTAAAGTCTTAATGATACCTTAGACTTCAGGACCGAGGGACCCTTGTCAATAATTCTTGCATGCCGCAAAGCCCCTAAAGAGAGGGTGCCTGCTATATCTGTACCCCATTTTACCCCATTTTTATTGGCCAAGTGTGATTGGACACACAAGGAATTTGTCTTGGTGCATATGCTCTTAGTGTACATAAAAGAAAAGATACGTTCATCAAGGTACAACATTTACAACACAATTGATGGTCAATATATCAATATAAATCATAAGGATTGCCAGCAACAAGTTACAGTCATACAGTCATAAGTGGAAAGAGATGGGTGATGGGAACGATGAGAAGATTAATAGTAGTGCAGATTTAGTAAATAGTTTGACAGTGTTGAGGGAATTATTTGTTTAGCAGAGTGATGGCCTTCTGGAAAAAACTGTTCTTGTGTCTAGTTGTTCTGGTGTGCAGTGCTCTATAGCGTCGTTTTGAGGGTAGGAGTTGAAACAGTTTATGTCCAGGATGCGAGGGATCTGCAAATATTTTCACGGCCTTCTTCTTGATTCGTGCAGTATACAGGTCCTCAATGGAAGGCAGGTTGGTAGCAATTATTTTTTCTGCAGTTCTAATTATCCTCTGAAGTCTGTGTTTTTCTTGTTGGGTTGCAGAACCAAACCAGACAGTTATAGATGTCTCTGCATGAGTCACACAGGTTTCAGTTTTGTCCAGCCCAGATTATTAGGTTATTCGACCTAGAAATAAGAAGGAATTTCCTGACAGCGAGAAACAATCAACCCATTGAACAGAGGTTGCCTTCGGAAGTTGTGGGAGCGTCATCCCTGGAGGCTTTCAAGAAGAGACTGGACTGCCATCTGTCAGAAATGGTGTAGGGTCTCCTGCTTGGGTGGGGGGTTGGACTAGATGACCTACAAGGTCCCTTCCAACTCTTAATCTGTTAAATCTGTTAAATTTGGTTAAGAAAGGTAATAGAGTAGGTTTTTTAACTTGACAGATTGTTAGGAGTTTTGGTCAGTTTGCTATAGCTCTGGATATGCAGAAGGAAAAGAGGAGGGAGGGAGGAAATGAGAAGAAATAAGGAAGACAATGAGAAGAATGGAATGGAAGGGAGGGAGGGAGGGAGGAATAGAAGAAATAAGGAAGATGAGAAGAATGGAAGGAAGGAAGGAAATGAGAGAAGAAATAAGACAATGAGAAGGAAGGAAGGAAGGAAGGAAGGAAGGAAGACAATGAGAAGAATGGAATGGAAGGAAGGAAGGAAATGAGAGAAGAAATAAGGAAGACAATGAGAAGGAAGGAAGGAAGGAAGGAAGGAAGGAAGGAAGGAAGGAAGGAAGGAAGGAAGGAAGGAAGGAAGGAAGGAAATAAGGAAGAAAATGAGAAGAATGGAATGGAAAGGAAGAAAGGAAGAAAGGAAGAAAGGAAGGAAGGAAGGAAAGAAATGAGAAGAATGGAATGGAAGGAAGGAAATGAGAGAAGAAATAAGGAAGACAAAGAATGGAATGGAAGGAAGGAAGGAAGGAAGGAAGGAAAGGAAGGAAATGAGAAGAATGGAATGGAAGGAAGGAAGGAAATGAGAGAAGAAATAAGGAAGACAAAGAATGGAATGGAAGGAAGGAAGGAAAGGAAGGAAGGAAGGAAATGAGAAGAATGGAATGGAAGGAAGGAAGGAAATGAGAGAATTAGGGGCTGTAATAGCTCAGGCTGTTAGAGCCTGTTATTAGAACACAGTAGCCTGCAATTACTGCAGGTTCAAGCCCGGCCCAAGGTTGACTCAGCCTTCCATCCTTTATAAGGTAGGTAAAATGAGGACCCAGATTGTTGGGGGCAATAAGTTGACTTTGTATATAATATACAAATGGATGAAGACTATTGCTTAACACAGTGTAAGCCGCCCTGAGTCTTCGGAGAAGGGCGGGATATAAATGTAAACAAAAAAAAAAAAAAGAGAAGAAATAAGGAAGACAAAGAGAAGAATGGAATGGAAGGAAGGAAGGAAGGAAGGAAGGAAGAAGAAATAAGGAAGGCAATGAGACAATGAAGGCAATGAGAGAAGAAGGGAGGGAGGGAGGGAAGAGCTGAAGTGATACCTAGAGGATTCTAGGACTGGCATAATGCTATTGTGCACCTAATTGATTGTGGAGTCGAACACTGAGAACCAACGTGAGTTTTTTTTTTAAAAATCACTCAGCACTTTATTAAAAAAAAATCAATCGTCTCTAACATAAAAGCAAAAAAAAAAAACCAGACCCCTATGACTGAAGCAAGGAGCCAGGTAGAATAAAAGACATCCTAATCAATAGAGTTTAAAAAGGATGTTGAAGGATTAACGGGACCTGCTCATCTTCTTATTCTCAAGTCAAGGTTTAAAATCTCTGCTCCGAACGAGAGACTTGACTTCTGGCAACTGCCTGGAGAAAGGATGGCGGTTGTCTAGGCAACGTTTTGGGGGAATAGTAGTGACTGGTCTAAAAGTTGGCTTGCAATCCACAAAGAACAGAACCTTCCCGTTGCAACTCTTTCTGAGTTGCCTCTGAAGATCAGGCAACTCAGCTGGGTTCCTTTTAAAAGCATTTTTTTTACAACCTCTTCGACCGAAGAGGTTGTAGAAAAAATGCTTTTGAAAGCCTCTGACGATCCCAGCTGAGTTTCGCGATCATCAGAGGCTTTTTTTTTAAACTTTTAAAAGCATTTTTCAGTCGAAGAAAAAGTGTTTTTAAAAGTTAAAAAAAACAAAAAACCTCTGATGATCGCGCGGCTCAGCTGGGCATGTGTGGGGGGGCAGGGATTTTTGCTACCGGTTCTCCAAACCACCCACCACCATCGCTACCGGATCAGCTGATCCAGTCCGAACTGGGAGCATTTCACCCCTGCTTTAAGGCCTGGGGAAAAGGTTTAAAGCAAGGTACGTAGAGGTCATGTAGTCCAGCTCCTGGTGGTTGTGAGAAACAGAGACCTCAGCTTCTCTGTTTCTCTAAGTCTTGACCCTATCAATACTGGAAGAAAGAAGAGGTACCTACAATAGAAGAATGGATATTGAAAGTCATTAATTTGGCTGAGATGGCTAAAATCTCAGCTTTTTTAAAAGACAATACGCAGGAAAGATATTTAATTGAATGGAAAAAATGGATTGATTATCTACAAAACAGATATCAGATTAAGAAATATCAGATTGCCTTTGAATAATTAGGAAGTATTATTTTATGTAATGGGGAGGGGGTTGGGAGATGAAAAGATTTGGATGAGGTTAATTGGATTAGAAGGGAAAATTTTACTCTATGTTTGGTTTATGTATAACAATACCTTGTGATTGACCCGGGAAGCCGGGGGGGGGGAGGGGGGGGGAAGGGGGTTTTCTGGGAGGGGGGAAAAAGGGGGGAAAATGTTTTTGTTTTTTAAAACTTTTTCAATTAAAAAAAAAAAAGTCTTCACCCTATCCCAGCTTTGGAAACAAAATGAGAAACTCCGGTCGGCGGTGAACTTCGAGGCCACCATCCGGCCAAGCCATATGCAAAGCAAAGGGATTATGTGAGTCCATGACCGTATCATAGCTGCTGTAGCCTCATCAAATATTTATCCTGGTTGGTCTTGCCTTTCATGCCGCTTCGGTTTCGGTTCAGCTGAAAATATGTCGCGCTTAGAAGGCAGCCAAAAATGTGGGAGGACGTGGAAGGATGATCGAGACAGGAAGACGGGCTCTGTGGCACGGATCGGGTGCAGGACGCACGAGGGCTGCGGGATTTATCACCCGCCTGTCTGTTGAGCTTTACGTTCTCCGTTCATTTGAATTTTGAGGATGCGTGGCCTCAGTATGTTTCCGCTGTGCCCCCTGTGCCATTCCCCCCAGTCTTCGTCTCTGCCCTTCTTTACATACATTTCCCTGGGCAAATATTTGCCAGAAGTAGCCTATCGATTTGCGTTGTTCTCCCTCTGGTTATTAAAAACCAAGAAAACGAAGAGCTTTTCCAATGAAAAGTAGGGGAGGAAAGCAGAAGTAGTTTTCAGCTGGCTTGGACCGGTTTGCCCGAACTGGTAGAAGAAATTTCAGGCGGGCCCGCCCAGTGGTGAACTCTAAATTTTTTTACTACCAGTTCTGTTGGTGGGCGGGGTGGGACATCGCGGTGGCTCAGGGGCTAGGACATTGAGCTTGTCGATCGAAAGGTCGGCAGCTCAGCGGTTCGAGTTCCTAGTGCTGCCGTGTAACAGGGTGAGCTCCCGTTACTTGTCCCAGCTTCTGCCAACCTAGCAGTTTCGAAAGCACGTAAAAATGCAAATAGAAAAAATAGGGACCACCTTTGGTGGGAAGGTAACGGCGTTCCGTGCACCTTTGGCATTGAGTCATGCCGGCCACATGACCACGGAGACGTCTTCGGACAGCGCTGGCTCTTCAGCATTGAAACGGAGATGAGCACCGTCCCCCTAGAGTCGGCAACGACTAGCACGTATGTGCGAGGGGAACCTTTACCTTTACCTTTAAAGAATAATAGCAAGAAAATCTCTCTTGATTCTTTCGAATCACACACCGACAGCTGGCCTATTTGTAAGACAGCTGCTATCAGATTGTTCTGGACAGAAAGATGCCATTCCAAGCTAAGCTCGCTACAGGTCGTCCTCATTTAGATACTGCCTCGTTTAGCGGCCATTACCAGTCGCCACCGCGATGGGGAAAGTCACCTTGCGACCCCGTCCTCCCCAGGTTCTGCGAAGCAGAGGAAAGTGGGAGCTGAGGTTGCCAACAGCGTCCTGTTCCACTTAGCAACCGAGCTGACCGATCCCAGCTGCGGGTGCTAAATGAAGACGGCCCGTATGCTTGAAGTTGTAAAAACACTGCTGGCAGCGATCCAGAAGTAGCCTGTTCAGTCAGGACCATATTGGAGGCGGAGGCTCGGCTTGCCGGCGACCAGTCCCTCGTTTAAATTTTATGTAATTAAAAGGAATAGAACAAGAATTAAAACCAGTGGGCCTGGCAGAGGCCTAGAGAGGGGCCCAGATGGACCTGGGGGTTAATATTGCTTGGAGTGCCACACTACCAGAGCTATTTCGAATCCTCCCGCTGAAGCAAACGTCCGTCTTTCAAAACGTACTCATTGACTGCACTGGCTACCTGTGGTCTCTTGGGTGCACTTCAAGGTGTTGGTTACTAACTTTAAAGCGCTCCATGTGGGGGGGGGGGGAAATTGAATTTGAGAAGATGGATTAATTTTAAAAATGGACTGTAAGAAGAAGTAATATGTGAAGTTGGTATTGCTTCTTTTCTTTTTTTCTTTTTATTATTCTTTCCTATCTCTTTATTTTTATTGTGAGGGGATCTAAAGTTTTAAATTTTTAAAGTTGGGAGGTTATGTATATTTTGTATACTTTAGCTTGTGATTGCTGGTCATAATACCCGATATTTGCTCTGGGAAGTCTGGGGGGGGGGAAGGGGGAGGGGGGGGAAAGGGGGGGAAATGATACATGGATTGATTATTAATGTACAGTAATTTTTGAAGATATGAAATTAAAATTTAAAATGATATTGGGGATGCCCGACTGCCATTTCAGAAAGAAAAGGAGAGAGGAGTAGAAGGAGGGAAGAAAGTAGGTAGGAAAGAGTAGAGAAGGAGGAGGGGAATAAGAAGGTTAGATAGGGTGGAAGAAGGGAGGAGTGGAGAAGAAGGAGAGGAAGTAGTAAAGTGAAGGAGATGAAGGAGGGGAAAGTAGTAGAGGGTAGAGAGGGAGGTTGTGTAGTAAGGAAGTGGCAGTCGGGCAGGCCTGAATCAGTAATAAATAAAAATTAATGATTAATGATGGATAATAGTTTGTACATAAATATGATGTTGGAAAATGGAAATAAAAATTATTTATATTAAAAAATAAAAATAAAGTGTTCCATGGCTTAGGGCCAGGGTACTTACGGGACCGCCTTCTGCTACCGAATACCTCCCACCGACCCGTACGCTCACACAGAGAGGGGCTTCTCAGGGTGCCGTCCGCCAAGCAATGTCGGCTGGCGGCCCCCAGGGGAAGGGCCTTCTCTGTGGGGGCTCCTACCCTCTGGAACGAACTTCCCCCTGGTTTGCGCCAAATATCTGACCTTCAGACCTTCCGCCGCGAGCTGAAGACCTATTTGTTTATTCGCGCGGGACTGGCTTCGTAATTTTTAAATTTTATAATTTCATAAGTTTTAGAGAGTTTAATTTTAATGGTATATTGTTTTAAATTTTAGCCGATATATAATAAGTTTTTTAATCTTTGTTTTATTTGTTTATTGTCTATTTTTATTATGGCTGTGAACCGCCCTGAGTCCTTCGGGAGAAGGGCGGTATAAAAATCTAATAAATAATAATAATAATAATAATAATAATAATAATAATTGAGTGTGGGGGGTGGGAAAGGAGAAAAGTAACAGCTAGAAATAAAAACCTACTCGGGACTTTTCCTGTTTGTTCGTCTGCCAGACGTTTAACCTGCCTGAGGTTTTGGAGGAGAGCAGGCAAGGCACGAATTACACTTCATCAACCGATAATTAATAGCACTGAATGTTTATCTAAGGTGTTATCCCAGGGAGTCCCTGTGCAAACAAATGCTAATCCTTCAGGGTTCAAATCCCCCGCAGGAGAAGATCGGCGTGGGATTAATATTGGTCAGGAGCAATCGTGTGTTTGCGCATCCAAATAGGCCTCTTGACTCGTCTGCAATTTATTAGTGTCATTATTACCCACGATGTTTTGGGCTTGATTTGACATTTGTTTTTGGTTTTTTTAATCCACCCATCAAGGGCCTGGGGTCCTTGGCAGATGTGGTCGCTTGATTTTTATGAAAGGGTCTCATCGCAAGATGTAAGCCGTTCCAAACAAAACAACCTTCTGCAATTGACCGATGGGTGATTACGTCAATGCCCATGGCATTCAAGTGGCGCTCCAGGTGTTTTGGGATTATTATTCTGTTTTTATTCCACCTTTTTTATATATATAGTTTAAGCAGTTGTGTCAATCGCAGAATCATTTGAAATTAGAATAGAATAGAATAGAATAGAATAGAATAGGAGTAGAGTAGAGTAGAGTAGAGTAGAATAGAATAGAATAGGAGTAGAGTAGAGTAGAGTAGAGTCTAATAGAATAGAATAGAATAGAATAGAATAGAACAGAACAGAACAGAACAGAACAGAACAGAACAGAACAGAATAGAATAGAATAGAACAGAACAGAACAGAACAGAACAGAACAGAACAGAATAGAATAGAATAGAATAGAACAGAGTAGAGTAGAGTACAGTAGAATAGAATAGAATAGAATAGAATAGAATAGAATAGAATAGAATAGAATAGAATAGAATAGAATAGAATAGAATAGAATAGAGTAGAGTAGAGTACAGTAGAATAGAATAGAATAGAATAGAATAGAATAGAGTAGAGTAGAGTACAGTAGAATAGAATAGAATAGAACAGAACAGAACAGAACAGAACAGAATAGAATAGAATAGAACAGAGTAGAGTAGAGTACAGTAGAATAGAATAGAATAGAACAGAGTAGAGTAGAGTACAGTAGAATAGAATAGAATAGAACAGAACAGAACAGAACAGAACAGAACAGAATAGAATAGAATAGAATAGAATAGAACAGAGTAGAGTAGAGTACAGTAGAATAGAATAGAACAGAACAGAACAGAACAGAACAGAACAGAATAGAATAGAATAGAATAGAACAGAGTAGAGTAGAGTACAGTAGAATAGAATAGAACAGAACAGAACAGAACAGAACAGAACAGAATAGAATAGAATAGAATATGGAACGGAACAGAATGGAACAACAGAGTTGAAGGGACCTTGGAGGTCTTCCAGTCCAACCCTCTGCTCAAGCAGGAAACCCTATATCATTTCAGACAAATATGATAAATAAAAAATGGTTGTCCAATCTATTCTTTAATATAATATGGCTCTGCACTACATCATACAACATCTTGAATCTTCAAAGACCTGCACAAGGGTCCTCTTTGTAGACTTTAGTTGAGCATTCAATACCATCATTCCAGACACTCTCCTCATTAAGCTAAACCAGCTACAGGTACCTGAACAGATTTGTAAGTGGATCATAAGCTTCCTAACAAACAGGAAGCAGCAGGTGAAGCTAAGCAGAATCACATCAGATACCTGTACAATTAGCACAGGGGCCCCCCAAGGCTGTGTGCTCTCCCCTCTTCTCTTCTCTCTCTATACCAATGACTGCATACCTAACGATCCATCTGTTAAACTACTGAAGTTTGCAGATGACACAACAGTGATCGGTCTCATTTGAGACAACGATGAATGTGCATACAGATGGGAGGTTGAACAACTAGCCTTGTGGTGCAACCGAAAAAAAACTGGAACTGAACACACTTAAAACCGTAAAATTGGTGGTAGATTTTAGGAGAAACCCTTCCATACTTCCACCTCTCGCAATACTAGACAACACAGTATCAACAGTAGAGACCTTCAAATTTCTAGGCTCTACCATCTTGCAAGATCTAAAATGGACAGCTAACATCAAAAACATCATCAAAAAAGCACAATAAAGAATGTTCTTTCTGCGCCAACTTAGGAAGCTCAAACTGCCCAAGGAGCTACCGATCCAGTTCTACAGAGGAACTATTGAGTCTGTCATTTGCACCTCTATAACTGTCTGGTTCGGTTCTGCAACCCAACAAGAAAGACACAGACTTCAGGGGATAACTAGAACTGCAGAAAAAACAGTAGCTACCAACCTGCCTTCCACTGAGGACCTGTTTACTGCACAAGTCAAAAAGAGGGCTGTGAAAATATTTACAGACCCCTCACATCCTGGACACAAACTGTTTCAACTCCTACCCTCAAAACCACACTACAGAGCACTGCACACCAGAATAACTGGACACAAGAACAGTTTTTGCCCGAACGCCATCACTCTGCTAAACAAGTAATTCCCTCAACATTGTCAAACTATTTACTAAGTCTGCACTACTATTAATCTTCTCATCATTCCCATCACCCATCTCCTTCCATTTATGACTTTATGATTGTAACCTTGTTGCTCGTATCCTTACGATTTATATTGATATTGATTATTTCCTGATTGCTTATTTGTACTCTATGACTATCATTAAGTGTTGTACCTTATGATTCTTGATGAAGGTATCTTTTCTTTTATGTGCACTGAGAGCATCTGCACCAAGACAAATTCCTTATGTGTCCAATCACACTTGGCCAATAAAATTCTATTCTATTCTATTCTAAAACCTCCAGAGTTGGAGGATTCACAACTTCTGGAGGCAAGTTTTTCCATTAATTGTTCTCACTGTCAGAAAATTTCTCCTTAGTTCTAAGTTGCTTCTCTCCTTGATTAGTTTCCACCCATTGCTTCTTGTCTTGCCGTCAGGTGCTTTGGAGAATAGCTTGACCCCCTCATCTTCTTTGTGGCAACCCCTGAAGAGGAGTTACATGTATGTTCAGCTTCAATTGCAACAATACACAAGCACACAATAGATTTAAGCTTAATGTTAACCGCACCAATCTCGATTGCAGAAAATATGACTTCAGTAACAGAGTTGTTAATACTTGGAATATACTACCTGACTCTGTGGTCTCTTCCCAAAATCCCCAAAGCTTCAACCAAAAACTATCTACTATTGACCTCACCCCATTCCTAAGAGGTCTGTAAGGGGCGTGCATAAGAGCACAAGCGTGCCTACCGTTCCTGTCCTATTGTTTCCTTTCATTATATCCAATTAATATAGTTATTACATACTCACGCTTATATATATTCTTATATTTATTTTATTTATTTATTTATTTATTTTGTCACAACAGTATATATAAGCGTAAGCATGAAAGTAACTATATAATATATAAGCATTGTATAGTTATTCCATGCTTACGCTTATATATACTGTGTGACAAAATAAATAAATAAAAATAAAATAAAATGTTCCTTGTGTAAGAGGGACAAGATTGTCTAGCACCCAGTGTGCAAAGCCTCTGACCAGCGTTTGACCATCAGTTCTGCATTGGCTAAAGCAGGACTGATGGTCAAACCCTCTTATAGTTCAAAGATCCCAAATCCCTTATTTTCTTGCCAAATGGCTGTAGAAAACCACTTGATTTAGGGCAGTGTGCAAGCTGCATTATGGATTGCCTTTGTTCATTTTTCTTGCTTTGGATGCCTATGATACGCTACCCCTGAATATGGAGGTTCTGTTAGCACCGCCTCTTCTTAATTAGGTTTAAAGCTGTCAAATGTAGCAATAGCACTTAGACTTATATACCGCTTCACAGTGCTTTGCGGCCTTCTCTAAGCGGTTTACAGAGTCAGCCTCTTGCCCCCCAACAATCTGAGTTCTCATTTTACTGACCTCCGAAGGACGGAAGGCTAAGTCAACCTTGCACCAGTCAGGATCGAACTGTTGGCAGTGGGCCGAGTTAGCCTGCAATATTTATTTATTTAATTAATTAATTAATTAATTAATTAGATTTTTATACCGCCCTTCTCCTGAAGGACTCAGGGCGGTGAACAGCCAAGTAAAAACAACTAATACATAAATAAGCTTAAAAACATATTAAAAACTAACTATAAACTGGCCAAATTTAAAATTAACAATAAAATCACCAATCCTAAAAACCCCTCCTAAAATTCCCTCAAGCTAGCCCTGCACGGTGGAATTTTTTTATTCTTGAGCTCGCGTTTAAAAGATCGGAGGTCGGGGAGTTGACGCATCCCCGGAGGCAGCTCATTCCATAGGGCTGGAGCCCCCACAGAAAAGGCCCTCACCCTGGGGGCCGCCAGTCAACATTATTTGACTGACGGCACCCTGAGGAGACCCTCCCTATGGGAGCGCACAGGTAAATGGGAGGCTATAGGCGGTAGTAGGCGGTCCCAAAGGTAACCCGGTCCTGTGCCATGGAGCACTTTAAAGGTGATGACCAGTACCTTGAATTGCACCTGGAAGACCACCGGCAACCAGTGCAGGCTGCGCAGGAGCGGTGTTATATGGGAGCATCGCGGTGCCCCTTCTATTACCCGCACAGCCGCATTACCCGCATTACCCGCGCAGCCGCATATTGTATTCTAACCATTGAGAAGGAAGGAAGGAAGGAAGGAAGGAAGGAAGGAAGGAAGGAAGGAAGGAAGGAAGGAAGGAAGGAAGGAAGGAAGGAAGGAGATACCAATAGCACTTAGACTTATATACCGCTTTACAGTCCTTCCCTAAGCAGTCTAGAGTCAGCCCTATCGCCCCCAGCAATCTGGGTCCTCATTTTACCGAACTCGGAAGGATGGAAGGGCTGAGTCAACCTTGAGCCGGTCAGGATCGAACTGCTGGCAGTCAGCAGAAGTAGCCTGCAGTACTTTGCATTCTAATGACTACGGCTCACACAATCTTGTGGGTAGCACACAATCTTGCCACTAACGGAGATGTTTATATTCCCCCCCCCAAAAAACCTAAAACCCTTTTCTTTTTCCTTCCATCCTCTCTCCCGAATCTCTTCCCCTTTCAAAGTGAGCCTCAGCTCTAATTTTAAGATGCCCATGAGGAAAGAAAGTTGATTTCCCTCCAATTCTCTCCCACCCACCCACCCACTCACCCACCCTCCGGTTCCGTATCCTGCCAATTTCTCTGCCTTCCCTTCCTGTCAATCTTCCCCGAATCGTGCATGCAGAGCGGCGTCTTTGGAGTAAGAGCGAAGCCAGCACAAAATTGGAATTAAACCTAGTTAAAGTTCGGGACCGTTGACGAGATAAAAGCCCCGTTCGGTTGTGCTCCTGTTAATGTCGGAAGGGGGGGGGTGTTCCGCAGGTGTTTCCAGATGTTTGCAACAACAATGTTTGCATTGTCCTCCTTCTGCCAGGTGTGCTGTTAACAGAGATGACAAGTTGGTCCTCAGCACCATTCAGAACCAACACCGACCACATTATTAGGACTTTCAGGCAGGCCCCGACTTGCAACCACAAGTTGTAAGGGCCTCTGGTGGCTCAACAGACTAATGCAGTCTGTTATTAACACAGCTGCTTGCAATTACTGCAGGTTCTAGTCCCACCAGGCCCAAGGTTGACTCAGCCTTCCATCCTTTATAAGGTAGGTAAAATGAGGACCCAGATTGTTGGGGGCAATAAATTGACTTTGTATATAATATACAAATGGATGAAGACTATTGCTTGACATAGTGTAAGCCGCCCTGAGTCTTCGGAGAAGGGCGGGATATAAATGCAAATTTTAAAAAAAGTGTTGTTTAATGGCTAGGACATTGAGCTTGTCTATCGAAAGATCGGCAGTTCAGCGGTTCGAATCCCTAGTGCTGCGTAAGAGAGTGAGCTCCCGTTACTTGTCCCAGCTTCTGCCAACCTAGCAGTTCGAAAGCATGTAAAAAATGCAAGTGGAAAAAAATAGGGACCACCTTTGGCGGGAAGGGAACAGCGTTCCGTGCGCCTTTGGCATTGAGTCATGCCAGCCACATGACCACGGAGACGTCTTCGGACAGCGCTGGCTCTTCGGCTTTGAAACAGAAATGAGCACCGCCCCGTAGAGTCGGGAACGACTAGCACAGATGTGTGAGGGGAACCTTTACCTTTAACTTTACCCCTCCCCTTACAATCATCATCTTTTAATGACCCAATAATCCCTTGCGGGGTAGAGTCTGGGCAGCTGAATGGAGCTGAGTGGTTTACAAGCCGGATGCCCTTCCTGTCACCAGTGCTGAGTTTTGTTCAGTTTTGTTCATGGTGACCAGAGAGAGAAATATCTGCGTCTACCTAGGATCAAACTCACAGTGTCCTGATCATGGCGAGAGCGCCACCTCTAGGCCATGCACCACTCGACTTACGACCACAATGGAGCCCTCGCTTAGCAACAGCCCCTCTATGGCTAAGTGAGATGGCTGTTAAGTGAATTTTGCCGACCTTTTTACGATCTTTCTTGCCACCATCGTTAAGTGAATCACTGCAGTTGTTCGGCTAGTACGTGGATCTGGCTTCCCCCGTCGACTTTGCTTGTCAGAAGTTCGCCAAAGGGGCGAAAAATTGGTGGCCGTTAGTGTTGTAGGTGGCGGACTGCCTGTACTGGGGGGCGATGTTCCCCAATTCTCCATGGCTGACCTCTTGTCAGGCCTGGGTTGAAAACTTTTCAGGAATAAATATTTGCTAGCTTCCGATTTTGCGCCAGGAACTTGATATTCCCCGTCCTCCTGGATTGATGCTGCTCGGGGAAACCACCCCCCCTTCCGAAGGAGATTAAGCCCCCCGTTATTCCCACTCGGTAAGAAAACGGAGATTTACGGACTCCCTCCGCTCGATTTAAATGCAAATGTGGCAATTTTAGCCTGGAACCATGGAAATGAAGACATTAAGGCTGAGGTGGCATTTGTGAACTGTCTCCCTGGGGCAACTGAACCAGGTGCGTTGTGAGAGGTGGGCTCCATCATTGCCAAACCAAGTTATGCAGCTCCCTGGCAGGGAAGTCCGATCGTTGGCCGTCTCCCAGGGGGGCTCCAAGACTCCCCTGTCTCTGCCCTGGAGGGAAAAAAGGCAAATACTGGTTAAGAAACAAGAAAGCTGATAAATGCCTCTGTTTTCCTGTTTAGACATCCCATCCTTTCTCAGGCAGCACGGAGCCTTTGACTGCAATATGTATTTTCCCCTCTTCCGAGGTGAGTTGCTAAACTACAAGTCCCAGCATCCTTGCCCTGCTGACCGGAGGCTGTCAGTTTCTCACTGACGTGCGTCAATTGCTGTAACTTCCCCCCCTGAGGTAGTTCTCAGTTTAAGACCACAGTTGAATCTGGAATTTCATTGTCATTGCGGTTGTTAAGTGGGTTTAAGCGGATCACTGAGTGGTGGCATTCAGCTGGTTCTAACCAGTTCGCCCGAACCGGTAGCGGCGGATGCAGGAGGCTCCGCCCACTCGCCGGGACGTCATCGGGTCCCGTTTTTGATGCTCTGCACATGCGTGGAAGGCCCTGCGAATGCGCGGAGGTGGGCACGCTCACATTTGCAAAGGTAAGTGAATACCACCCCTGGAGTCACTGCAAACTTCAAGCAAACCACATGGTCGTTAAACGAATCCGATGCATCCAGTGGGTGTTTTCTGCTGAAAACTGGCAACAACAGTCACAAATCCTGGTTATGTGGTCATAGTCATAAATATCAGTTTCCGAGCCCCTGAAACGCAATCACGGGCAGCCAACAGTCTTAGCTTTGAGGATGGGTCTTAGGAACCTTTTTCAAAGTCCGTTGCAACTTCCGACAGTCGTTAAGCAATCGGTTATAAGCCAAGGACTACCTGACTCTTGATCTCTTCCCGGCTGAAACGCTCTTCGAAGCAATTCCAACCTCTTTATAATTGACTCTGTATTTATTTTCAAGGACACCGTGTTGTGTCGTGGGTTTGGAGCCCAGAATAAAATACGGAACGAGGTTGTAGGAATTCAACAAGAGAAAAGTTATTTATATACCAACGTGAAAGAGAATACAGATCTATATTTGCCTCCGTGGTTTTAACGGTTGCATAAGAACATCGGCATCCTTTTAATTTTCTAATTAATCAGTGGAACAGCCTGCCTCCAGAAGTTGTGGGTGCTCCATCAGTGAAGGTTTTTTTTATTATTATTATTTGCATTTATATCCCGCCCTTCTCCGAAGACTCAGGGCGGTTTACACTGTGTTAAGCAATAGTCTTCATCCATTTGTATATTATATACAAAAGTCAACTTATTGCCCCCAACAATCTGGGTCCTCATTTTACCTACCTTATAAAGGATGGAAGGCTGAGTCAACCTTGGGCCTGGTGGGACTTGAACCTGCAGTAATTGCAAGCAGCTGCTGTTAATAACAGACTGTCTTTGTCTGTTGATCCACCAGAGGCCCCTCTTTTTAAAAAGAGATTGGACAACAGTTTGTCCGAAGAGGTGTAGGGTTTCCTGCTTGAGCAGGGGGTTGGACTAGAAGACCTCCGAAGTCCCTTCCAGTTCCGTTATTCCGTAATTCTATAACCCCAGTTCAATTAACCAGTGGAACGGCCTGCACCTCCAGAAGTTGTGGGTGCTCCCATTACTGGAGGGTTTTAAGAAGAGACTATAGACCGTCACTTATCTGAGATGGTATAGGTCCATGATGGCGAAACCTGGAGAGATATGACATGGAGAGCCATATCTGTGGGCATGTGAGCGTTGCCCTAGCTCTGCTCCAGCGTGCATGTGCGCGCTGGCTAGCTGATTTTCGGGCCTTCCGGGCCCACTGGAAGTTGGGAAATGCACTGTTTCCGACCTCTTGGGGGCCTCCAGGAGATGGGGAAGGCCGTTTTTGCCCTCCCCAGGCTCCTAGAAAGGCTCTGGAACCTTAGGAGAGGAAAAAAACGGGCCTACCGGGCCCACTGGTAACCTTTTTGCCATCGTCTGCATGCGTGGGGGAGGCAGGGTGTTGGGGGGGAACTGAATTATGGAGGTGGGCACACACACCCACTTCCCCCGCTTTTAACAGCAAAAAGGTTAGCCATTACTGGTATAGGTTCTCCTGCTTGAGCGGGGGGGGGGGTTGGACTAGAAGACCTCAGAGGTCCCTTCTACCTAGGTTATTTTGTTATGTTCTGCAGGAAGATCTGAAAACAGACAGGAACACCACCAGCAGCACCCACAAGCCATGGCTTGTAAATCAGAGCGCACACATCGCTACGCTTCCCTGCCCCCTCCCTTCTGCAATCGCCACCCTTCTCTCCTTCTTTGCCAGGTAATTTCAAAGGATATCAGTTAGGGGATTGCTACTCCCGGTTTTGATGCTCCGGGATTGAATAATGCAGGAGACGGGCAGGCGGGTTGTGGGTGGGGGAGGAGGGACAGACGATGACTAGAGGAAGGGCTGCGTTTGTTTCATTATTGATGGGCCATGACAGGTCCTCCGCTGACGGTCTGTCTGAAGGGAATGATTAGCTGGTAAAAAATTAATTGCTGCTTTTTTTTTTCGATAGAGGTGGATGAAACGGGGAGACGGGTCTGCGTTGCGCAGGAGACCGGCCGTGGATGATTTGCATCCTCCGTGTTGCCTTCCTTCCCAGGGACGGTGGAAAAAGCCTCGTGCAGAGGAGACAATTAAATTCCAGTAGGCCCGGAAGTTTTTCACCTTCCCTGAGCCTCTGTGTTTGCCCTGCATCCAAAATGGGCTGCATACTTAATAAAGGCAGCCAAGAGTGGGATTTTTCTCCAACTGCACAGAATCTTGTGAGGTTCTCTGAACTGTGAATCTCAAAACAGATCACTACAGAATCATAAAATTAAGCAGAAACTTCCTAACGGTGAGGATAATGTTTTCTTTCTGCGCCAACTCAGTAAGCTCAAACTGCCCAAGGAGCTGCTGATCCAGTTCTACAGAGGAATTATTGAGTCTGTCATTTGCACCTCTATAACTGTCTGGTTCGGTTCTGCAACCCAACAAGAAAGACACAGACTTCAGAGGATAATTAGAACTGCAGAAAAAATGGCTATAACCTGCCTTCCATTGAGGACCTGTACTGCACGAATCAAGAAGAGGGCCATGAAAATTTACAGATCCCTGCATCCTGGACATAAACTGTTTCTCCTACCCTCAAAGAGCTATAGAGCACTGCACACCAGAACAACTAGACACAAGAACAGTTTTTTCCCGAAGGCCATCACTCTGCTAAACAAATAATTCCATCAACACTGTCAAACTATTTACTAAATCTGCACTACTATTAATCTTCTCATCGTTCCTGTTAAGTTCTGGAAGTAACGAGGCTGGAGACCAGGATAGTGACAACAGCTCTTTAATATATGGTGAACCCAGCAACAGGCTGGGGAAAAACCTCTCCTTTTATACAGTTCTGCAGGAGGCTTCGTCCAATCAGCAACGTGCTGATTTCCCGCTCCAATATTTAAAGGTACAACTGTTAATACATAACACTCCTCCCCTCCCAGAAAACACTTTGTCTCTATTTACATATTTATTTACATGTTATTTTTCGACGTAGTCACGCAAATAACCTGGGCGTCTCCTAGTTCTTTCTGACCTGCGCGGTTCAGTTCTGGGTGGTGTTTTGAGCTGGTCGGAGGGGCTGTTGTCTCCTCCCAGCTCTTTCTCTGAGCCATCGGGCTCCGGATTATTGGCCGACTCTTTTCTTGGCCATCCGGCCTTGGATTAACTTTGAATTTTCCTGCTGCTTCCCTCGGGACCTGATGGCGTCGCTGGAACTCTGGGACCTCAGCTAAGTCTTGCGCCTCCCGGGTCATTGTCAGCTGTGGATTCAAAGTGGTATTGGTCATTACCTGTCTCTGTTGGTTTGGTTTGGTCAGTTATTCGTTTCCTTAACTGATCTATGTGGCGCCACACTCGGTTGTCGGTAGCTCTACCACGTCGATTTTGGGCCTGTTATCTTTATTACTTGTCCTGCGACCCAACTTGGGCCGTCCCCATAGTTTCGGGCCCACACCGGTCGCCTATGCTCATTTCCTTGTTTTCTAGTTCCCCTTGTAACCCTCGGTGTGTAATGGGGTTCAAGCGTCAAGTGGGCACGGAGTTTCGTCCCATTAGCAATTCGGCTGGGCTTTTCCCAGTGGCTGTGCTTGGGGTTCTGTGCTGGATGGCTAGGAAAAGTCTATTTTGTTTGCCAGTCACCTGGCTGGAGCCTGGACAATGCCTCCTTAGCGCTCCGGACGGAACGCTCTGCAAGGCCATTCGACGCAGGGTGGAAAGGCGCAGAGAGGGCATGTCGGATGCCTTCCTCTGCCAGGTACTCTTCAAACTGGGCTGCCGTGGAATTGGGGCCCTTTGACGAACACCAGAGTGCCCGGCAACCCGTGAGTTGCGAATAGGTGGCGCAGGGTTGCGATTACTGCCTCGGCCGTGGTGGACTTCATGAGTATGATCTCCAACCATTTGGAATATGCATCCACCACCACTAGGAATGTTTGGCCGTGAAAGGGGCCAGCAAAGTCAATGTGGATTCTTGACCAGGCCCTTGGGGCTTTTCCCATTCTCTGACTGGGGCTGTTGGGGTAGCGGTCTGGACTCTTGGCAAGCCTGGCATTTCCCTACCCTCTCAGCAATCTCTGCGTCCATGAGTGGCCACCATACATAGCTTCTAGCTAACCCTTCATCCTTACGATGCCTGGGTGACCCTCGTGGAGGTCCAATACCTTGCCCCTTAACTTAACTGGAATTATTACACGATCACCCCAACAGGCACCCCCTTGAGCCGAGAGCTCATCTCGTTTCTTAACAAATTCTTTGAACGTTCACCCGGCGCAGCGGGCCACCCTCTCTGTACCCAACCGAGTACAGTCCTTAACACAATGTCGGTATGATGCCGAGCCACTTCCTTTGATGTGACTGGGCCAGAGTCCAACGAGTCAATAAGGAGGATGGGTGTCCCGGAGTGGGGTCTTGATGCCCCTGGCAGTGGGCATCGGCTCAACGCGTCTGCATGCCCCACTTCTTTTCCTGGTCGATGCTGCAGCTTGTACGAGTAAGCGGCTAAGAATATAGTCCATCGGGTCAGGCGTGGCGAAAGTGCCACAGGCGTTGGGCGGTCGCCAGCCAGCAATCCCAGCAGCGGTCTGTGGTCAGTCACGATTTCAAAATTCCGCCCAAAGACATACTCGTGGAATTTTTTGACCCCTGATACAATGGCTAGTGCTTCTTTGTCTAATTGGCTGTAGTTCCTCTCTGGGGAGGACATCGTTCTAGAGTAGAACGCTATAGGGGCTTCTGTGCCGTTTGGAAGTCTATGGCTGAGTACAGCCCCCACCCCATAAGGGGATGCATCGCAAACCAGCACTAGGGGTAATGAGTCGTGATATTGGATGAGCAGGCTATCACTTGAGAGCAGGTTCTTTACTGCTTCAAAAGCCCTATTTTCTGACTTTCCCCAAGACCAAACAGTATTTTTCCCTAAGAGCCTATGCAGCGGTTCCGCAACGGTTGCTTTGTTCTTTAAAAAGACCGCGTAAAAATTGACCAATACCAGGAATGCCTGCAGCTCTGCTTTGTTTTTGGGCGCTGGAGCCTTCCTAATTGCCTTAACCTTGCTCTCAGTAGGGTGAATTCCTTTCTTGTCTATCCGGTAGCCCAAGAAATCGACCGATTCGACCCCTATCTGACATTGTTTGCTTGACTTTTAACCCGGCTGTCCGGAAAATGCTCAAGACCTTTCTTAACCGCTCCCCATTCCTCCATGTTTTCCCTGAAATTAGGACATCATCAGTAGGGAACTACCCTGGGAGCCCTTGCAGTCGTTCCATCAGGTTTTGGAACAGCCCTGGTGCCACACTGACCCCAAATTGCAATCGGGTGCACTTGAAGGCCCCCTGTGCGTCAATCGTTTGGGCTTCGCTGTGCGGGCGTCTACTGGCAGTTGTTGGTAGGCTTGGGCCAAGTCTAACTTTGCAAAGACTTGCCCTTGCCCCAAAGAGTGCAATAAGTGTTGCACCACGGGAACCGGTAAGCGCTTTTCTGTAAGGCTTTGTTAAGCGTCGCCTTGTAGTCAGCGCAAATTCTAATTGACCCGTCCGGTTTTATGGGGTGACGATTGGCGTCTCCCACTTTGCGTGATCGACTGGCACCAAAATCCCTGATTTATGAGCTTGTCCAGCTCCTTATCAATTTTGGTTTTAGGGCAAAGGGACTCTCCTCGCCTTAAGCCTAATGGGGGCTACCTGGGGTCTAAGTTGAAGGAAATAGGGGTCCCTTGTACTTGCCCAGGCAGTCCTTGAAGACATCTTCGAACTCGTTAAAGAGAATGTCTTTCAGGTTACAGTCACTTCGGTAGATGCCAGTCACTCCCATGCCCAGGGCACGAAACCAGTCTAGTCCCAACAGACTGGGCAGAGTTCCTTGACGATCGTGATGGGCAGGGTCTTTTTATGTGGACCGTACTCGACTCGGACGGAGGTGGTCCCTCGAACAGGGATGCGATTCCCCTGGTAGTCGTGCACCCGTAGCCGTTGTGCTTGCAGGTGGCGCTTCGCGACGGACGGCAGCGTGGCGAAAGTGCCACAGGCGTTGGGCGGTCGCCAGCCAGTAATCCTAGTAGCGGTCTGTGGTCAGTCACAATTTCAAAGTTCCGCCCAAAGACATACTCATGGAATTTTTTGACCCCTGATACAATGGCTAGTGCTTCTTTGTCTAATTGGCTGTAGTTCCTCTGGGGAGGACATCGCTCTAGAGTAGAACGCTATAGGGGCTTCTGTGCCGTTTGAAGTCTATGGCTGAGTACAGCCCCCACCCCATAAGGGGATGCATAAACCAGCACTAGGGTAGTGAGTCGTGATATTGGATGAGCAGGCTATCACTTGAGAGCAGGTTCTTTACTGCTTCAAAAGCCCTATTTTCTGACTTTCCCAAGACCAAACAGTATTTTTCCTAAGAGCCTATGCAGCGGTTCCATACGGTTGCTTTGTTCTTTAAAAAGACCGCGTAAAAATTAACCAATCCTAGGAATGCCTGCAGCTCTGCTTTGTTTTTGGGCGCTGGAGCCTTTCTAATTGCCTTAACCTTGCTCTCAGTAGGGTGAATTCCTTTCTTGTCTATCCGGTAGCCCAAGAAATCGACGGATTCGACCCCGATCTGGCATTTGTTTGCCTTGACTTTTAACCCGGCTGTCCGGAAAATGCTCAAGACCTTTCTTAACCGCTCCCCCAGTTCCTCCATGTTTTCCCCTGAAATTAGGACATCATCGAAGTAAGGAACTACCCCTGGGAGCCCCTGCAGTAGTCGTTCCATCAGGTTTTGGAACAGCCCTGGTGCCACACTAACCCCAAATTGCAATCGGGTGCACTTGAAGGCACCTCTGTGCCACAATCGCTTTGGGCTTCGCCAGCGGGCGTCTACTGGCAGTTGTTGGTAGGCTTGGGCCAAGTCTAACTTTGCAAAGACTTGCCCTTGCCCCAACGAGTGCAATAAGTGTTGCACCACGGAACCGGGTAAGCGCTTTTCTGTAAGGCTTTGTTAAGCGCCGCCTTGTAGTCAGCGCAAATTCTAATTGACCCGTCCGGTTTTATGGGGTGACGATTGGCGCCTCCCACCTTTGCGTGATCGACTGGCACCAAGATCCCTTGATTAATGAGCTTATCCAGCTCCTTATCAATTTTGGTTTTAGGGCAAAGGACTCTCCTCGCCTTAAGCCTAATGGGGGCTACCTGGGGTCTAAGTTGAAGGAAATAGGGGTCCCTTGTACTTGCCCAGGCAGTCCTTGAAGACATCTTGAACTCGTTAAAGAGAATGTCTTTCAGGTTACAGTCACTTGTAGATGCCAGTCACTCCCATGCCCAGGGCACGAAACCAGTCTAGTCCCAACAGGCTGGGCAGAGTTCCTTCGGCGATCGTGATGGGCAGGGTCTTTTATGTGGACCATACTCGACTCGGACGGAGGTGGTCCTCGAACAGGGATGCGATTCCCTTGGTAGTCGTGCACCCGTGGCCGTTGTGCTTGCAGGTGGCGCTTTGACGGACGGCAGCGACTTGCCAGAGTGTCCCAGGACATGATGGTGATCGCTGATCCGTGTCTACTTCAAGCCTGCACCGAACTCCCTCTATCTTGGGCTTGGTGAAGATCTTCTTCTCCACTTTGGTGAGCGGCCTATAATGACAGTCGTTTGGTTAGACTTCGCCTTTCTTGTTTGAGCCAATCGCGGGCCGCCTTTCCGGTTCAGCGTTTTGATTGGCGATTTGAATTTTCGGCGGAAGGTTGGGCGCTCTGCAGACCTGAGCTAAGTGCCCTTTCTTCCCACACACCGCCCGGCATGTTGCGTCTTTAAACCTGCAGCGTTGGCGCTGGTGCTGCCCTCCGCAGCTTCCGCGCCGTCGCGGTCCTCCATGTCGCGCTCGGTCCGGCATACCCTTCCTCATCCTCGCCCTCACCGTCGGATTCGGACTGAATCTCCTCCTGGTGTACTGGCGTTGGCTTTCGCCTTGGATTGAAGAGGCTTGTGCAGGGTCTCTGCTGCTTTAGTAGACATTTCTCGTGTGCTCTGGCTTCGTCCAGGCGTTGGCTAGTGTCAGGTTGCTCTTGGCTGGCAGCCGCCGCCGTGAGCGGATGTCCTTGACCCCTCGGACGAGTTGCTCGAGTAGCACCTCGTCTGGGTCTCGGTATCCGCAGTCCTTGGGCGGCTTCTTAAAGCGGCCATGTAGTCACCGATGGACTCGCCCTCCATCTGTCTACGTTCCCGAATTCAAACCGCTGCACGATTTGGACGGGCGTCGGTGCGAAATGGTTCTTCAGCAAAGTCTGCAGAGTCGGCCACGATACCGATTGTATCGGGCGTTGGCTCTGCCAGGGCTTCCGCGATCTCGATGACCTCCGGCCCACAATGGCTTAAGAAGTAAGCCCGTTTGCGGTTATCAGGGATCCCCTGTAGTTCGTTGGCTTCTAGAAAGCTTTCGAAACGGGTCATATATGTTCCCCATTTCTCCTTGACCGGGTTGTACGGTGCGGGTGGCGTGTTTGCCATTTCCGCGTTTCTGCCCTGCGTTCGCTGGGTTCGGAACTATCGTGCTTCAGCTCGGTTCTGGTTCTCCTTAGCCTCGAGATCCCACCCTCGTCGCCAATGTTAAGTTCTGGAAGTAACGAGGCTGGAGACCAGGATAGTGACAACAGCTCTTTAATATATGGTGAACCCAGCAACAGGCTGGGGAAAAACCTCTCCTTTTATACAGTTCTGCAGGAGGCTTCGTCCAATCAGCAACGTGCTGATTTCCCGCTCCAATATTTAAAGGTACAACTGTTAATACATAACAGTTCCCATCACCCATCTCCTCCCACTTATGACTGTATTACTGTAACTTTGTTGCTGGTAATCCTTATGATTTATATTGATATATTGACCATCATTCGTGTTGTAAATGTTGTACCTTGATGAAGGTATCTTTTCTTTTATGTACACTGAGAGCATATGCACCAAGACAAATTCCTTGTGTGTCCAATCACACTTGGCCAATAAAAAATTCTATTCTATTCTAGTCTAGTCTAGTCTAGTCTATTCAATAATGAACCAGTGGAACAGAAGTTGCCATCAGAAGATGTAGGTGCTTTGTCACTGGAGGTTTTTAAGAAAAAGATTGGACAGCCACCTATCTGAAACAGACTATGGCCCCGGTGTCAAACTCAAGGCCCGCGGCCAGGATTCGGCCTGTACGGTGCTTAGATCTGGCCCGCGAAGCTGCCCTGGAAACAGCGAAGGACAGTCCTGTGGTCCTCTGCCAGCAAAAACGGAGCTCGGGAGGTCTGCATGCAGCCCTCCCGAGCTCTGTTTTTGCTGGTAGAGGGTTGCGGGAGGCCATCGCAAATGAAAACGGAGCTCAAGAGCCCTCGTGACGTCTCGCCTGGATTACTGCAACGCTCTCTACATGGGGCTCCCCTTGAAGGGCATCCGGAGGCTACAGTTAGTCCAGAATGCGGCTGCGCGGGTGATAGATGGAGCCCCTCGTGGCTCCCGCATAACACCCATCCTGCGCAGGCTGCACTGGCTACCTGTGGCCTTCGAAGCGCTTCAATTTTGTGACCTTTAAAGCGCTCCATGGCATAGGGCCGGGTTATCACGGGACCGCCTACTGCGACCAGATACCTCTCACCGACCGTGCGCTCTCACAGGAGGGACTCCTCAGTGCCGTCAGCTAGGCAGTGTCTGGTCTCGCCAGGAAGGGCTTTCTCTGTGGGGCTCCGCCCTCTGGAACAGAGCTCCCCCAGGACTCCGTCAACTTCCGGACCTTGCCTTCCGTCGCGAGCTCAAGACACATTTATTCATCTGTGCAGGACTGGCTTAGATTTTAAATTTTATAGGGGTTTTAAATTGATTTTAATATTTATATTTCTATTTTTAATGATAGGGCATTGGAATAAGTTTTTTAAAGATTATTTTAATTTTGTGTATCGATGTTTTATATGCCTGTGAACCGCCCTGAGTCCTTTGGGAGATAGGGCGGTATATAAATTTAAATAATAAATAAATAAATAAATAAATTTTCTCCCGCAGAGCGTTTGGGCCTCCACAGGCAACCCACAGATGGGCGTGGAGCTGGCCACACCCACCCCAGCCCCCGCCAGGTCAAACACAACCCTGATGCGTCCCTCAACGAAATCGAGTTTGACACTCCTGGTACAGGGTCTCCTGCTTGAGCAGGGGGTTGGACTCGAAGACCTCCAAGGTCCCTTCCAGCTCTATTCTGATTGATTGGTTGATTGATTGATTGATTGATTGATTGATTGATTGAAGGGAGCAGTATGCAGGAAAATCAAAGTTGGCTTGCTTGCTTGCTTGCTTGATTGATTGATTGAAGGGAGCAGTATGCAGAAAAATCAAAGTTGGCTTGATTGATTGATTGATTGATTGATTGATTGATTGAAGGGAGCAGTATGCAGGAAAATCAAAGTTGGCTTGATTGATTGATTGATTGATTGATTGATTGATTGATTGAAGGGAGCAGTATGCAGGAAAATCAAAGTTGGCTTGCTTGATTGATTGATTGATTGAAGGGAGCAGTATGCAGGAATATCAAAGTTGGCTTGATTGATTGATTGATTGATTGATTGAAGGGAGCAGTGTGCAGGAAAATCAAAATTGGCTTGATTGATTGATTGATTGATTGATTGATTGAAGGGAGCAGTATGCAGGAAAATCAAAGTTGGCTTGCTTGCTTGCTTGATTGATTGATTGAAGGGAGCAGTATGCAGGAAAATCAAAGTTGGCTTGATTGATTGATTGATTGATTGATTGATTGATTGAAGGGAGCAGTGTGCAGGAAAATCAAAATTGGCTTGATTGATTGATTGATTGATTGATTGATTGAAGGGAGCAGTATGCAGGAAAATCAAAATTGGCTTGATTGATTGATTGATTGATTGAAGGGAGCAGTATGCAGAAAAATCAAAGTTGGCTTGATTGATTGATTGATTGATTGATTGAAGGGAGTAGTATGCAGGAAAATCAAAATTGGCTTGATTGATCGATTGATTGATTGATTGATTGATTGAAGGGAGCAGTATGCAGAAAAATCAAAATTGGCTTGATTGATTGGTTGATTGAAGGGAGCAGTGTGCAGGAAAATCAAAATTGGCTTGATTGATTGATTGATTGATTGATTGATTGAAGGGAGCAGTATGCAGGAAAATCAAAGTTGGCTTGATTGATTGATTGGTTGGTTGGTTGAAGGGAGCAGTATGCAGGAAAATCAAAGTTGGTTTGATTGATTGATTGATTGATTGATTGATTGATTGAAGGGAGCAGTATGCAGGAAAATCAAAGTTGGCTTGATTGATTGATTGATTGATTAAAGGGAGCAGTATGCAGGAAAATCCAAGTTGGCTGTCCAACTCTTAAAAGCCTCCAGAGATAAGAAGCCACCATCTCTCTTAACACTATTGTTTAGATCTTACTCTTAAAGACATATTTCCATAGGATTAAGCCAAATGTAATGGTCTGGAAACTGTCGATCTACTCAGCCTTAGCTCATGTCATGTTCTGTTCTCCATACTTCCTCTCTCCCCCACTCAGCATCCTTCAGAACTGACCTGTTGTTCTTTTTTTCCTTCGTGTTACTGCAATTTCCTTTGGGAGTTGATAACCTCGCTGAGGGGGTTGAGGTTAGATGAAGGTCTCTCTGCTCCAATCATATTGTTTAGTTTAGTTTAGTTTTATTAGATTTTTATACCGCCCTTCTCCCGAAGGACTCAGGGCGGTGTACAGCCGAAATAAAATACAGAGTATATACAATTAAAAGAAATTAAAAGAAACTATTAATAAATGGCCGATAATTTAAAAATTAAAAAATTTACAAATGTTTAAAATCTCTAAAACCCCAATTTAAAATCACTATTTATGCCAGTCCTGCTTGAATAAATAAGTATGTTTTTAGCTCACGACGGAAGGTCCGAAGATCAGGAACTTGATGTAAGCCAGGGGGGAGTTCGTTCCAGAGCGTCGGTGCTCCCACAGAAGGCCCTACCCTGGGGCCGCCAGCCGACATTGTTTGGCGGGCGGCACCTGAGAAGGCCCTCTCTGTGAGGCGTCTGGTCGATGGGAGGCATCGGTAACAGCAGGCGGTCTCGTAAGTACCGGGTCCTAAGCCATGGAGCGCTTTAAAGGTGGTAACCAGGATCTTGAAGCGCACCCGAAGACCACAGGAAGCCAGTGCAGACTACGGAGCAGAGGTGTTACATGGGAGCCTCGAGCGGCTCCATTACCACTCGCGCAGCTGCATTCTGGACTAACTGCAGCCTCCGGGTGCACCTCAAGGCAGCCCCATGTAGAGAGCATTGCAATAATCCAGCGAGACGTAACCAGGCGTGAGTGACCGTGCATAAGGCATCCCGGTCAAGGAAGGGCGCAACTGGCGAACCAAGCGAACTTGGTAAAAGCCCTCCTGGAGCGGCTGCCAGATGTTCTTCAAAGGACAGCCGCCATCCAGGAGGGCAGCCCAAGTTGCGAACCACCTCCTTTGGGGCCACTAACTGCCTCAACAGTCAGCTGCGGATGCAGCTGACTGTACCGGGTGCCGGAATCCACAGCCACTCCGTCTTGGAGGATTGAGCTTGAGTCTGTTTCTCCCCATCCAGACCCGTCGGCTTCCAGGCACCGGGACAGCACTTGACCGCCGTTGGGGTGGTCCGGGGTGGAAAAGTACAGCTGAGTGTCATCAGCGTACAGATGATAACTCACCCGAACCACTGATGACCTCACCCAGCGGCTTCATGTAGATGTTGAACAGGGTAGGCGAGAGAATCGACCCTGGGGTACCCACAAGTGAGGCCCTCGGGCGACCTCTGCCCCCTGTCAACACCGACTGCGACCGGTCAGAGAGATAGGAGGAGAACCACCGATAAGCGGTGCCTCCACTCCCAATCCTCCAACCGGCGCAGCAGGATACCATGGTCGATGGTATCAAAAGCCGCTGAAAGATCTAATAGGACCAAGGCAGAGGAACAGCCCCTGTCCCTGGCCCTCCAGAGGTCATCCACCAACGCGACCAAAGCCGTCTCCGTGCTATAACCGGGCGGAAGCCGGACTGGAGCAGGTCTAGATAGACAGCTTCCTCCAGGTGCGGGAAGCTGCCATGCAACCACCTCTCTACAACCTTCGCTAAAAGCGAAGGTTGGAGACTGACGATAATTTCCCAAAATAGCTGGGTCCAGGAAGGCTTCTTCAGGAGAGGTCTCACCACCGCCTCCTTCAAGGCGGCGGGAAAACCTTCAACTAAAGAAGCATTGATAATCCCCCGGAACCAGCCCTGTGTCACCTCCTGTGCAGCCAGTACTAACCAGGAAGGACACGGGTCCAGTAAACACGTGGTCGCATGCAACCTCCCCAGCAATCTGTCCACCTCATCTGGGGTCACAGAATCAAACTCAACCCAAATAACCTCAACAAGACGAGTCTCTGTCACCTCAGCTGAATCGCCAATCATGGTCCAAACCATCACAGCTGAGCGATTTTATCGTATAGATAACCGTTAAACTCCTCGGCTCGTCCTGCAAGGGGTCATCCCGCCCTCTGTTGAAGGAGGGGCAGGTCACCGAAACAGGCGGCGGGCGGTTATCTGCCGACGCAATGAGGGTGAAACGTGGGCGTTCGCCTCCCTCATTGCCACTAGGTAAGTCCTGGTAAAGGACCTCACTAGTGTCCGATCAGCCTCGGACCTGCTGGACCTCCAAACACTCTCTAGGCGTCTTCTCCGGCGTTTCATCTCTCTCAGCTCCCGGAGAACCAGGGAGCCAATTGAGATCTGCGCGGGTCAGAGGGCCGCAAAGGCGCGACACGGTCCAAAGCCCCAGCCGCGGCCCGTTCCCGCAACTAGTTCTTCAGTCGTGCCGTGGGTAAGATCCTCAGGAAGCGGCCCAAGCTCCGTCAGAAACCTCTCCGGGTCCATCAGGCGCCTGGGACGGAACCAACGCATCGGCTCCGTCTCCCTGCGGTGGTGAGCAGCGGTTCGAAAGTCTAGGCGAAGAGAAAATGATCCGACCATGACAATGGTTCTTTCACTATATCTCCTAATTCCAGATCATTAACCCACTGACCAGAGATAAAAATCAAGTCTGCCTCCCCGATGTGTGTAGGGCCATCAGTTACTTGAATCAGGTCCAAGGCCGTCATGGAGGCCTGGAACTCCTGAACCACTGTTGATGACAAGCCGGCCGATGGCAAGTTGAAATCTCCCAGACCAAAAGTCTGGGGTCTCAACCGCCACGCCAGCAAGCACCTCCAGTAGCTCAGGTAGGGCTGTAGTCACGCAGCAAGGAGCCAGGTGCGTGATCAACAACCCCATCTGATTTCGATGGCCCCACTTCACAAAAAGGGATTCACAGCCAGCTATCTGAGGAACAGTGGACTCCCTTGGCTCTAGAATTTCTCTAATCACAACCGCCACCCCCCCATCCCTACCCTGGGCCCTCGGCTGATGGAATGCATAGAAACCCGGAGGGCACAGTTCGACCAGGGGTACACCCCCTTCTGTGCCCAACCAGGTCTCCGGAATGCCCATAAGGTCCGGACTCCCCTGAATCAGATCGCAAATCAGGGGGCCTTATTAACCACGGACCGGGCATTGCAGAGCATCAGCCGAGGCCCAGCTCTGAGGATCTTGACCATCCGGGGAGCAGTAGGGACTGGGGGCGGAGCACGTGATCGCTTTAAACATCGACCACGTGCTCCCAAACGATATCTGACCCCTGCCTCCGCCATATCTGCCCCTCCCACTTACCGTACAGATGGAATGATATTCTCTGCTCTGTTCAAACCCTCCCTCCTGTCTTGGACCAGCTAAAATAATGTCGAGCGCTAGGACTGGACATACCCTCCCGACGGGTTTCCCCATCACCCGCCTTGCCCTCCCCTTTAAAATTCCCTATTTAAAATCCCCAAAGGCTCTTCCTCGGCATGCCACCTCTGTGGGTCCCAAAACCCGTCATTGAGGCCGGCCCTTGGTAGTGCAGAGGCCATTCCTGCAGGCGGGGCACCGAGCAGAGGAGTTCATGTGCGGAGTATCGCATGTTGAAAAGTAGAGACAGCGAGAAAGACATTTCCTCAGAATGGACAAGGCAAGAGTAGCTGGTCCAACCAATGGGAGGCCCCTTTGTCCGATGGAAAGTCAAAGTCAAAAATAGGCCAACACCCATATGGCAAGAAGGTGAGAGGCGCCATCGTCCCCCACCATCCCCGGCATTGTCAATTCGGAAAGGAAACCCCGACAGCTCTTACAAAACCGGGTGGAATCCCTCCCCACCTCTTCAAACAAGGCGGGGAGTTCAAAACCCGTCAAGCAACAATGACCCAGCAAGGAGCATAGTATATGGGATCGAGAGGCGCCTCTCAAAGCTCACCCCCCCCCGCGGCCTTATGTCCATGCCGCGGTCTCGTCCAAACTTCCGACACCGATGATGAGGGTGGGCGTAGATGTAAACTCAGCAGACCAGGCGCCGATAGACAAACGCGGGCGGGGGCCGTGTCCTTCCACCCGTCGCCCTCAACCGCCCGCGCCATGGCCGCCACCTTCTGCAGACTCCCAACAGGCCCGGTCTTCGTGTCCACCACCTCCGCGCGGACACAAACCTCAGCAGCCCAAACATCCGGGCTGCTGGGAAGATGGAACCGTCCGGTGCCAAGGCGTCCGAATCAGGAAGCAGCAGGTCGCCAGCAGGCCACAGGCCGGAAGACAGCCGCCCGCTATTTTCACGGGCCGCTGTTTTCCCGGGCCGAAAAACAGGCCGAAAAAAAGCCCTCCGACCACCGCCCGCCTGCCGCAGGCGTTCGCGCAGCAGGCCGCGCCAAACGGAAGAGCCGCTCGCCGCTCGCCGCCGCCCCCTGCCCGTTCTCAGCAGCCGCTAACCCGAGAGGGTCCAGAAACCCCTCCTACGGCTGCTGGGGTGACAATCCAGCGGGTCAGGGGGTATAGGCGGCTCGGCGAGTCTCAGGAAGCCTCCATTCTCAAGGTAAAATGTCCCTCGCTGTCTCCCGACTCAGCCGCGAGCCTCCATTCCCCACGCATGCGCAGAGCCCCATGGGTGCGCCTTCTCCTCTCCCGTAGATGGATACATGGAGAAGGAAGATGTGACTTGGCAGATACCAAGACATAATTCCCCCAAAAAGCGATCTGCTAAATCTTTGGGCAGAAAACACTGCCCTTCCCTTGATCTTTGTCCAAGTTGACATCAACCTGAAGACCTGGAGGAAACAAACCACAGGGGACCTCGAGCGATGGATGGGCCATCTGTTCACCGGCAACAGTCTCCGTGGAAAGCTGGTAAAAAAAAAAACATAAGTTCATCATTGCCACTAGACTAATGACCTCTGTAGCCCACCCTGATGCCTCTGAAGTGAACCAAAGTCCTTCCTCGGTGACAGATGGAGAAGTTCTTAAGACCATCGTCTCTCCTGTTGTTTTGCCTCAGATCTTGGGTCCAAGGCAGAAGGGTTATTCAGCCGGTTCCTACCGGTTTGGTCGAACCGATAGTGGAGAACATGGGTGGACCCCGCCCATCAGCCCCAGCTTTATACTGTCCTATTTAGGCATGTTTTTGAGGCCGGGAAGATGCATGGAAGATGCGCACACGAGCAAAGCGCGTGCGCGGAAGGCCAGGCGTGTGTGTGTGTGTGTGTGTGTGTGTGTGTGTGTGTGTGTGTGAAGCAAGAGTGCACACGCACGGAGAACCGGTAGCGACAAAATGTGAAAGTGGTCCGCGGGGACACAACCCACAGCGATTCTAGAAGCCTTCTTGCTGATCTTCCTAACCCTGTGATGACTGCTTAGATGTTTCTGAGACGTGACCCTGGTGATGCCCAGCTACTTACTTATGGTACCTGTGGTGCCCTTTGGCAGCATGCGTGGTCATTTAACTCTGCCCAGTGCAAAGAGGGGAAAACGTCCAAGGAAGGCTTTCATCAGCGGGGCCCTTCTCTCCTGTCTCTTTCAGATAATTGCGGTGACGAACAACCAGCCGAACTTCACCGGGTCACTCACGATCCCATGCATAATTCATTGTTTTTCCCACTCCCTCCCAAAACCCGTCGCCTGCTTCCAAGTTGGTTCTTGCAAAAAAATAATAAAGTCTGCAGGAGAAGGCTCCAGTCATGTTCTCCAAAGACCCAGAACTTCGCCTGCAAAGTCTAGGCAATGAGCAGGACCTCACAGTTCGTGACGCTTGGACAAGAAGGACCTACAACTAGAGGTGATATTCAGCCAGTTCAGAACAGTTCGCTCGAACCGGTGGCGGAAATCACAGGTGAACCGACCACCCGCCGCCCCGGCTCTATGCCATCCTATTTAGGCATGTTTTTGAATTCCGTTCTAATGTTTTCTAGTTTCTCGGTTTTGCAGAAGCTCCTGAACAAGTTTAATTTTAACCTCATATTCCTTTGTAATGACGTCGCACGACTCATCCCCCAACGGGAAGTTGTGCTTCTGGGCACGTGCAAAGTGCCTACTGAATACTGCTGGAAGAGGAGCTGGAAGCCAAAATCCCAAATGTCTTTTTTTTAGGGGCGGGGGCGGCTAAGACACTGAGCTTGTTGATCAGAAAGGTCGGCAGTTCGGCGGTTCAGATCCCTTGCACAGGTCTCCTGCCTGAGCAAGGGGTTGGACTAGATGACCTCCAAGGTCCCTTCCCCACTCTGTAACTGTTATGGCCGTTATAATTGCTAATGAAGGCCTCCCTCTTTCCACCCTTTCAAACACTTTGCTCTTTTATTCATGCCAACCCAGCTTCTTAAAAACCCGCCGTGCTGTTTGTCCCATTTCTCCTTAACTTAGCGAAACAGCAGTTCGGGGAGAGTGAAATTAATTCTTTTCCGCCCTCTTCAAAGACAAACACGTTTTCCGCCCTCCTGCCGTAGAGGCCATTGCTCATCCTTTGATACTGGTTCTCTTCAAATCTCAAAGCAGAGACGGTTCCCTTTTTTCCCCCAAGTTTTTTCCTCCCTCCACACCCCACACCTCTCTGTGGATCGTCCTCTGGGCTGATTCCGTGTTCAGCTTTTTCAAGTCTTAATGCCCAGAGACTTGGCATGCTGGAGAAAGGGGGCCAAGGGGTGCCCGGGGGCCTCTAAGCAGCAACGGAGCAGAGGAGAAAGCACCCCGGAGAATTTAAACTGCAAAAAATAGAAACTGTGCTGAAAGTTTTCTGATGGAGGCATCTGGTTCAGTTACTCAGCCGTCAGAGATGGTTCTAATGCGTGTCTTGAGGTTGGGGGCAGGCAGGATTTGCCATGCACCTGCTGGAGCGATGCTGGCGAAAGCGAGCTTCCATATGCAGGAGCAGTCTCCAGAACAAGAAAAAACAAAGAACGGATGGGCATTGTTCTACGGTTCTGGAGAGGAGATATTTGAGGAGCCTTGTTATTGAAAGATGACATGCAACAGCATTTTAGCTTATGATTAGATCTGTGACCTGCTGTGCAGGGTCTGTTGGAGCTAACTAACCTCTCCAGCGAAAAACAATGAAATGTAATGAAAATGTCAAACTTGTTTTTTTGTCTTTCTGCATTACAATATTTTTTTTTAAATGAGCTACCCTGTTTTCCCCAAAAATAAGACCCAGCCTGAAAATAAGCCCTAGCATGATTTTTCAGGATGCTCGTAATATAAGCCCTATCCCCAAAATAAGCCCCAGTTAAGATTGTCAGCCAGATGGGTGCATTTAGTACCGTATCTCCCCCCCAAAAAATAAGACCTAACCAGAAAATAGGCCCTAATGCGTCTTTTGAAGCAAAAATTAATATAAGACCCGGTCTTATTTTAGGGGAAACATGGTAGATAATGATAGATAGATGGATGGATGGATGGATGGATAGATAGATAGATAGATAGATAGATAGATAGATAGATAGATAGATAGATAGATAGATAGATAGATTTCCCTCAAAAATAAGACCCAACCGGAAAATAAGCCCTAGCATGATTTTTCAGAATGCTTATAATATAAGCCCTACCCGCAAAATAAGCCCCAGTTAAGATCGTCAGCCAGATGGGTGCATTTAGTACCGTATTTCCCCCCAAAATAAGACCTACCCCGAAAATAAGCCCTAATGCGTCTTTTGAAGCAAAAATTAATATAAGATCCCATCTTATTTTCGGGGAAACACAGTATCAGGTTGATATTAGCGGCTGCCAAAGTTTTCTCCTCCTGGAAGAAACTCAGCAGAATAGCTTAAGTTTTTTCCGTGCCTTGAAAACCATCCATGAAAAGGGACTTTGGTGCAATACGGGGCCTCGGTCTTTCCTGTCTGTAAAATGGATCTAAGAACAGAATCCACCCCTAAGGTTAGCCACACTTAGAGAGCATATGCACCAAGACAAATTCCTTGTGTGTCCAATCACACTTGGCCAATAAAAAATTCAATTCTATTCTATTCTATTCTATTCTATTCTATTCTATTCTATTCTATTCTATTCTATTCTATTCTGTTCTGTTCTGTTCTATTCTATTCTACTTGCCTCCGGAGAAGTTAAAAAGCCATGTTTATTTTGCTGGCATCCTGTCTCACTCCGAAACCAAGCGACCACCACACTGTTGTGGTCCGCCAGCAGCCTGCAGACCTGGCAGCAGAGTTGGACAGTGAGGAGGCTGGGGAGGATCATGGGCCAGTCCTGGAGTCAGCGGAAGGCCTGGACCAGGGCTCTGCATTGGAGGAAGAGATGGGGCCAGGGCCATCTGGGAGCGATGCGCAGACTCCAGAGCCTCCAGAGGCAGACAGCAGAGAGGCAGAGGAACAGAAGGAGCCTGTTCCTAGTGCACGCATGCGAAGAGCTGCCAGAAGGCAAGAGCAGCTGAAGCAAAAAGGACAACTTGGGAGTAAGGCCAGGAGATGATTGGCCCCTCCCATAAGGTTTAAAAGAGCAGCAACGAGCCGTTGGGTTTTTTGTAGGAAAACAGCGTTGATTCCAGTGCTTCTTAAAAGCGTCTCTTGAACTTTGGGGGGGGGGGTTGCCAAAAAAAGCCTTTGGTAGGTTGCCAAAGACATCAAAGGTTGGTGATAAGGCCGATGAATTTGTTTTCGACTAAAGCGGAGAATGAATTAATTCTCAGCTGTTTTAACAAACGAAGTTTGTTCAGGATGGAATTGTGTTTGGTAATCACTACTTGAGCCTCCGTCACAACACAACACATCCAGAGACGACAATAAGGGGCTCTGGTGGCTCAGACTGCTAAGACAGTCTGTTATTAACACAGCTGCTTGCAATTACTGCAGGTTCAAGTCCCACCAGGCCCAAGGTTGACTCAGCCTTCCATCCTTTATAAGGTAGGTAAAATGAGGACCCAGATTGTTGGGGGCAATAAGTTGACTTTGTATATAATATACAAATGGATGAAGACTATTGCTTGACATAGTGTAAGCCGCCCTGAGTCTTCAGAGAAGGGCGGGATCTAAATGCAAATTTAAAAAAATTCACTTTATGGTTGGCTAAAATTGAGTTTGTACATTGTCTGCTTGGACCAACTGAAGTTTATTGTGTTTTTGTTTTGTTTTGTTTTTTTGCTGTTGTTATCTTTTTTTCCCCCCTGACAACAAATCTTGATTCCCTGGGGCATATCAGGAGAGGGGGCTTAAACCAGGATTGTTTTCAAGGTGCTGCCAGTCTCTGCAAAAGCTAAATTGTTGGCTGAAAAGCTCGTGCCAAGTTCTTCCGACTGGGCTTGGCAAAGACATGGCGGCGCTGATGAATTCGCCCTTCACAGACCGCCCTGGAGCAGAAACGCCTTGGCAGCCTCCGGTGCCTCTCAACCTGGGCAAAATTAGAATATAAGTACACCTGTCTCCAACCCTGAGTCACCAGGATCCTAGAAGGAAGTATGTGTTTGACTTGAGATTGATTGAAACCTGTTTTTCTACTTGCTGCAAGCAGGGCTAAAATTAACGCAAAACTTTAGATGCCTTGCACCGCCTGGCTGCATGTGTTAAGCTGCACGATGGCTAACCTCGAATGCCCACCAAAGGGGTCTTGCTGAGTGCGCACCCACACACACACACACATACACACACACACACACACACACATACACACACACACGTGGCAGGAAATGGCAGCAACCATTTCCAAGCTGGCAACAGATCCTCGTTGCCCCTCTTCGGCTCTTGGACTAGAATTGAGGCGAGGATTTCTGTTACGAACTGACAGGGTGGTTAAGCGAATTTGGACCCCTTCCCTTGCCACGGTTGCTAAGTGAATCGCCGCTGCAGTCGTTAATTTGCACGTCGTAAGATCGCAAAAAACCAGGGTGGGGGGAGGTGTCAGGTGACCCTGGGGCACTGCAACGTCATAAGGGTGAGTCAGTCGGCCAAATTTCGATCCCGGGAACGTGGGGGCGAGGGTCGTAAGTATGAAAAAGGAGCATAACTCGCTTTTTTTTTTTGCAGTTTTTTTTTTTTTTTACAATTTTTGCCATTCTAACTTTGAGCGGTCACTAAACAAACCGTTTGCAAGTCAAGGATTACCAACCTTTCCTTGGCTATTAGCAAAAAACAAAAAACCTTAAAATTTTGGGGCGAGGTATAGGACTGAAAGAGGGATGCGGTGGCTTGTCGGTCAAAAGTTTGGCAGCTCAGCGGTTCGAATCCCTAGTGCTGCCGTGTCACAGGGTGAGCGCCCGTTACTTGTCCCAGCTTCTGCCAACCTAGCAGTTTCGAAAGCAGGTAAAAATGCAAGTAAAAAAAATAGGGACCACCTTTGGTGGGAAGGTAACAGCGTTCCGTGCGCCTTTGGCGTTGAGTCATGCCGGCCACATGATCACCGAGACGTCTTCGGACAGCGCTGGCTCTTCGGCTTTGAAACGGAGATGAGCATTGCCCTCTAGAGTCGGGAACGACTAGCACGTATGTGCGAGGGGAACCTTTACCTTATAGGACTGAAACCTATTGTTTTTTTAAAAAGGTGGGTGCTACTCTGCATCCTTTCCCACCCACCCACCCCCAACACACCAAATAATTCTTTAAAATAGGGCATTTTGGCAGCTATCTCCTGGAGGCAATATTGCTAGAATTATTTTTCTCGGAGTAAGTCCTCTTCCGCCCCTCTACCTCTACCTGCCAACCTACAAAAATTAAAACCGTGTTTTATACCACTTTTCATTTTAAGTTCCTTGTTTAGGCTCCCAAGAGAAAGAAAGAAACCTGAGACTCAAATTCAGACTGACAGACCTCAGAATGCTTTTGTTCGGTGCTTGTCTTGACAGCTTTTTCTCTCCCCCCCCCCCGCCCCCGCCCCACCCCACCCCCGCCCGCCCAGCCCCCTTCTCTTCTGGAATCTTTTCTCTTTTTTACATTTAAAAACAAAAAAACTGCAGCCTTAGCTCATTTTTCTCGGCCCCGTTTGGACTGAACAACCAAGGCATCCGTTAAGCCCTGCTTTGGAACCAATGTAAAAAAAAAACCAAAAAAAAGTTAATTGCACCCATCTACATCTGTAATTATTTCACGCTTCGGGTGAAACGACATGTTTGAAGCCGCTGTGGCTTTGCCGACTGAGCAATATTTACAAGGAAAATCTTTTTTTTTTTTTTTAGACCACTTCATAACGCTCGCCGGCGCCGACGTGAAAGTGTAATTTTTCCGAGTTTCTGAGTGGGTGTTCATCATCGGAAGCGTAAGCCGAAGACGAACAGGTAACAAGCCACGAATCGTTTCCGCATCGAACCGCAGCCACGGGCAGAAAGGGATTAGGATCCCAACACGAGCTTTAACTTGGTTTTTAACCTGGTTTTTCCTGCATTTTTGACAAAGGGCATGGAACCACAGATTTGTGGGTTATCCCAGGGTGGGGCTGCTGGGGGTTCGCAGGGATTCGAGACAACCTCTAGCTAAGATTCTGTGCAGTTCGGAGGGACACCCCCCCTCCGAAATCCCACTGGTGGCCTTGCCCGCCCCACCCCTCCCAGAAGTCCCCATGCAGCCTATTTTGGATGTAGGTAAGTGCAGGGCGCACACAGAGGTTCCAGGAGGGCGAAAAATGGGCCTACCGGAAGGCTGAAAATGGGCCTATTTCCAGCCTCCAGAGCCTGGGGACGCCGTTTTTGCCCTTCCGGAGGCTGAAGGAAAGCCTCCAGAGCCTGGGGAGGACAAAAACATTGTGTGTGTGTGTGTCCCCGCCCCGCACTGTGGTGCAGAAAGCTGACTAGGCCATTGGTGGGTTTCAAAAATTTTTACCACCGGTTCTGTGGCTTGGTGGGTGTGACATGGCTTGGTGGGCGTGGCAGGGGAAGGATACTGTAAAATCTCCATTCCCGCCTCACTCCAGGGGAAGGATACTGCAAAAATCCCCATTTCCTCCCATCAGTTGGGACCTGGGAGGCAGAGAATAGATGGGGGGGGGGGAGAGCAGTCAGAATTTTTACTACCGGTTCTCCGAACTACTCCAAATTTCTGCTACCGGTTCTCCAGAACTGGTCAGAACCTGCTGAAACCCACCTGCGCCCAACCAGCCACCGGGCAGAGAACCACTTGTTAAAAGTTTTGAAGCCCACCCCTGGGTTTATCCCATCCCAACTAACCAAGATGATTTTATTTATTTATTTTCATTTATTTATTTTGTCACACAGTATATATAAGCATAAGCATGAAATAACTATACGATATATAAGCATATATATGAGCATGAGTATATAATAACTATATTAATTGGATATAACGAAAGGAAACATTAGGACAGGAACGGTAGGCACGTTTGTGCTCTTATGCACGCCCCTTACAGACCTCTTAGGAATGGGGTGAGGTCAATAATAGAGAGTTTTTGGTTAAAGCTTTGGGGATTTTGAGAAGAGACCACAGAGTCAGGTAGTTTATTCCAGGCATTAACAACTCTGTTACTGAAGTCATATTTTCTGCAATCAAGATTGGAGCAGTTCACATTAAATCTATTTTGTGCTCGTGTATTGTTGCGATTGAAGCTGAAGTAGTCTTCGACAGGAAGGACATTGTAATAGATGATTCTCAGGTCATGCCGAAGGCGGCAGAGTTCTAAATTTTCTAAACCCAGGATTTCAAGTCTGGTGGCATAAGGTATTTTGTTGTATTCAGAGGACTAACTAACTAAACTAACTAAACCTCATGTGCTGTGCGAATCCACCTGCTAGCTCTGAACTGGTTGTGCAAACACAGCCCCAGGCTGAAAGGTGTCAGGGGTCTTGTGTTTTTCCACCGTGCTGTCTAAGAATGCGGACGAGCTGACCGGAGAAAGAAAGACGGAACAGAAGGAGAAAACCTGGAACCGGCAACCAAGTGCATTTTCCGTTGTCGGTTACATTCTGGCCACGAGACAAGAAGGAACCAAAATAAAAAATAAACAAATTCGGAGCCTGTTTATACATTTCTAGCTGCCTTTTTCACTGTCTCGTTTTCGGGATAAAGTCGGTGAAGTTGGGCTGAGTTCCAAGCAGAGTTAAAACAGGGAATCTGTTACGGGGAATGTTTTCGCTACTGTCTTTAAATTCTTCCTTAGCAACACATCAAGCGTGGGTCCCCGAATCCCTCTAAATCCAAGGTTCCTTAAAAACCAAGAAAATATAGATAGTCCTCGACCTACAACAGTTCATTTAGTGACCGTCTGAAGTTACAACCGCGCCGGAAAGAGTGACTTTCGGCCGTTTTTCACATTTAAGATCATGGCTGCGTTCCCCAAGGTCACAGGATCAACGTTCGGACCCTCAGCAACTGACTCGTATTTATGACGGTCGCAGAGTCCCAGGGGTCCCGTGATCCCCTTTGGCAACCTTGTGACAAGCAATGTCAGTGTGGAAGCCGGGTTCACTTAGCAACCATGTGACTCACTTAACAGTGTTTCACTTAACGACCGTGGCAAGAAAGGGGGTGAAAGGGGGCAAAATTCACTTAACAACGGTATTACTTAGCAACAGAGATTTGCTAATTCAATGGGGAAGCCCGATTCACTTAGCAACCGTGCGACTTGCTTAAACAACCACAGTGTTTCACTTAACAACCGTGGCACAAAAGGTGGTGAAACAGGGCAAAATTCACTTAACAACCATCTTACTTAGCAACAGAGATTTGCTAAGTCAATGTAGAAGCCAGGTTCACTTAGCAACCATGTGACTCACTTAACAACCGCAGTGTTTCACTTAACAACCGTGGCAAGAAAGGTGGTGAAAGGGGGAAAAATTCACTTAACAACCGTCTTACTTAGCAACAGAGATTTGCTAAGTCAATGTAGAAGCCAGGTTCACTTAGCAACCATGTGACTCACTTAACAACCGCAGTGTTTCACTTAACAACCGTGGCAAGAAAGGCGGTGAAAGGGGGCAAAATTCACTTAACAACCATCTTACTTAGCAACAGAGATTTGCTAAGTCAATGGGAAGCCAGAATCACTTAGCAACCGTGTGACTCGCTTAAACAACCACAGTGTTTCACTTAACAACCGTGGCACAAAAGGTGGTGAAACAGGGCAAAATTCACTTAACAACCATCTTACTTAGCAACAGAGATTTGCTAAGTCAATGGGGAAGCCAGATTCACTTAGCAACCGTGCGACTTGCTTAAACAACCACAGTGTTTCACTTAACAACCGTGGCACAAAAGGTGGTGAAACAGGGCAAAATTCACTTAACAACCATCTTACTTAGCAACAGAGATTTGCTAAGTCAATGTAGAAGCCAGGTTCACTTAGCAACCATGTGACTCACTTAACAACCGCAGTGTTTCACTTAACAACCGTGGCAAGAAAGGTGGTGAAAGGGGGAAAAATTCACTTAACAACCATCTTACTTAGCAACAGAGATTTGCTAAGTCAATGGGGAAGCCAGATTCACTTAGCAACCGTGCGACTTGCTTAAACAACCACAGTGTTTCACTTAACAACCGTGGCACAAAAGGTGGTGAAAGGGGGCAAAATTCACTTAACAACCATCTTACTTAGCAACAGAGATTTGCTAAGTCAATGTAGAAGCCAGGTTCACTTAGCAACCATGTGACTCACTTAACAACCGCAGTGTTTCACTTAACAACCGTGGCAAGAAAGGTGGTGAAAGGGGGAAAAATTCACTTAACAACCGTGGCAAGAAAGGTGGTGAAAGGGGGAAAAATTCACTTAACAACCATCTTACTTAGCAACAGAGATTTGCTAAGTCAATGGGGAAGCCAGATTCACTTAGCAACTGTGCGACTTGCTTAAACAACCACAGTGTTTCACTTAACAACCGTGGCAAAAAGGTGGTGGAAGGGGAAAATTCACTTAACAACCGTCTTACTTAGCAACAGAGATTTGCTAAGTCAGTGTAGAAGCCAGGTTCACTTAGCAACCATGTGACTCACTTAACAACCGCAGTGTTTCACTTAACAACCGTGGCACAAAAGATGGTGAAACAGGGCAAAATTCACTTAACAACCATCTTACTTAGCAACAGAGATTTGCTAAGTCAATGTAGAAGCCAGGTTCACTTAGCAACCATGTGACTCACTTAACAACCGCAGTGTTTCACTTAACAACCGTGGCAAGAAAGGTGGTGAAAGGGGGCAAAATTCACTTAACAACCGTGTTACTTAGCAACAGAGATTTGCTAAGTCAATGTAGAAGCCAGGTTCACTTAGCAACCATGTGACTCACTTAACAACCGCAGTGTTTCACTTAACAACCGTGGCAAGAAAGGCGGTGAAAGGGGGCAAAATTCACTTAACAACCATCTTACTTAGCAACAGAGATTTGCTAAGTCAATGGGGAAGCCAGATTCACTTAGCAACCGTGCGACTTGCTTAAACAACCACAGTGTTTCACTTAACAACCATGGCACAAAAGGTGGTGAAACAGGGCAAAATTCACTTAACAACCGTCTTACTTAGCAACAAAGATTTGCTAAGTCAATGTAGAAGCCAGGTTCACTTAGCAACCATGTGACTCACTTAACAACCGCAGTGTTTCACTTAAAAACCGTGGCAAGAAAGGTGGTGAAAGGGGGAAAAATTCACTTAACAACCGTCTTACTTAGCAACAGAGATTTGCTAAGTCAGTGGGGAAGCCAGATTCACTTAACAACCGTGGCACAAAAGGTGGTGAAACAGGGCAAAATTCACTTAACAACCATCTTACTTAGCAACAGAGATTTGCTAAGTCAATGGGGAAGCCCGATTCACTTAGCAACCGTGCGACTTGGTTAAACAACCGCAGTGTTTCACTTAACAACCGTGGCACAAAAGATGGTGAAACAGGGCAAAATTCACTTAACAACCATCTTACTTAGCAACAGAGATTTGCTAAGTCAATGTAGAAGCCAGGTTCACTTAGCAACCATGTGACTCACTTAACAACCGCAGTGTTTCACTTAACAACCGTGGCACAAAAGATGGTGAAACAGGGCAAAATTCACTTAACAACCATCTTACTTAGCAACAGAGATTTGCTAAGTCAATGTAGAAGCCAGGTTCACTTAGCAACCATGTGACTCACTTAACAACCGCAGTGTTTCACTTAACAACCGTGGCAAGAAAGGTGGTGAAAGGGGGAAAAATTCACTTAACAACCGTCTTACTTAGCAACAGAGATTTGCTAAGTCAATGTAGAAGCCAGGTTCACTTAGCAACCATGTGACTCACTTAACAACCGCAGTGTTTCACTTAACAACCGTGGCAAGAAAGGCGGTGAAAGGGGGCAAAATTCACTTAACAACCATCTTACTTAGCAACAGAGATTTGCTAAGTCAATGGGGAAGCCAGATTCACTTAGCAACCGTGCGACTTGCTTAAACAACCACAGTGTTTCACTTAACAACCATGGCACAAAAGGTGGTGAAACAGGGCAAAATTCACTTAACAACCGTCTTACTTAGCAACAAAGATTTGCTAAGTCAATGTAGAAGCCAGGTTCACTTAGCAACCATGTGACTCACTTAACAACCGCAGTGTTTCACTTAAAACCGTGGCAAGAAAGGTGGTGAAAGGGGAAAATTCACTTAACAACCGTCTTACTTAGCAACAGAGATTTGCTAAGTCAGTGGGAAGCCAGATTCACTTAACAACCGTGGCACAAAGGTGGTGAAACAGGGCAAAATTCACTTAACAACCATCTTACTTAGCAACAGAGATTTGCTAAGTCAATGGGGAAGCCCGATTCACTTAGCAACCGTGCGACTTGGTTAAACAACCGCAGTGTTTCACTTAACAACCGTGGCACAAAAGATGGTGAAACAGGGCAAAATTCACTTAACAACCATCTTACTTAGCAACAGAGATTTGCTAAGTCAATGTAGAAGCCAGGTTCACTTAGCAACCATGTGACTCACTTAACAACCGCAGTGTTTCACTTAACAACCGTGGCACAAAAGATGGTGAAACAGGGCAAAATTCACTTAACAACCATCTTACTTAGCAACAGAGATTTGCTAAGTCAATGTAGAAGCCAGGTTCACTTAGCAACCATGTGACTCACTTAACAACCGCAGTGTTTCACTTAACAACCGTGGCAAGAAAGGTGGTGAAAGGGGGAAAAATTCACTTAACAACCGTCTTACTTAGCAACAGAGATTTGCTAAGTCAATGTAGAAGCCAGGTTCACTTAGCAACCATGTGACTCACTTAACAACAGTGTTTCACTTAACAACCGTGGCAAGAAAGGCGTGAAAGGGGCAAAATTCACTTAACAACCATCTTACTTAGCAACAGAGATTTGCTAAGTCAATGGGGAAGCCAGATTCACTTAGCAACCGTGCGACTTGCTTAAACAACCACAGTGTTTCACTTAACAACCGTGGCACAAAAGGTGGTGAAACAGGGCAAAATTCACTTAACAACCATCTTACTTAGCAACAGAGATTTGCTAAGTCAATGGGGAAGCCAGGTTCACTTAGCAACCATGTGACTCACTTAACAACCGCAGTGTTTCACTTAAAAACCGTGGCAAGAAAGGTGGTGAAAGGGGGAAAAATTCACTTAACAACCATCTTACTTAGCAACAGAGATTTGCTAAGTCAATGGGGAAGCCAGATTCACTTAGCAACCGTGCGACTTGCTTAAACAACCACAGTGTTTCACTTAACAACCGTGGCACAAAAGGTGGTGAAACAGGGCAAAATTCACTTAACAACCATCTTACTTAGCAACAGAGATTTGCTAAGTCAATGGGGAAGCCAGGTTCACTTAGCAACCATGTGACTCACTTAACAACCGCAGTGTTTCACTTAAAAACCGTGGCAAGAAAGGTGGTGAAAGGGGGAAAAATTCACTTAACAACCATCTTACTTAGCAACAGAGATTTGCTAAGTCAATGGGGAAGCCAGATTCACTTAGCAACCGTGCGACTTGCTTAAACAACCACAGTGTTTCACTTAACAACCGTGGCACAAAAGGTGGTGAAACAGGGCAAAATTCACTTAACAACCATCTTACTTAGCAACAGAGATTTGCTAAGTCAATGGGGAAGCCAGATTCACTTAGCAACCATGTGACTCACTTAACAACCGCAGTGTTTCACTTAACAACCGTGGCAAGAAAGGTGGTAAAAGGGGGCAAAATTCACTTAACAACGGTATTACATAGCAACAGAGATTTGCTAAGTCAATGGGGAAGCCAAATTCACTTAGCAACCGTGCGACTTGCTTAAACAACCACAGTCTTTCACTTAACAACCGTGGCACAAAAGGTGGTGAAACAGGGCAAAATTCACTTAACAACCATCTTACTTAGCAACAGAGATTTGCTAAGTCAATGTAGAAGCCAGGTTCACTTAGCAACCATGTGACTCACTTAACAACCGCAGTGTTTCACTTAACAACCGTGGCAAGAAAGGTGGTGAAAGGGGGAAAAATTCACTTAACAACCGTCTTACTTAGCAACAGAGATTTGCTAAGTCAATGTAGAAGCCAGGTTCACTTAGCAACCATGTGACTCACTTAACAACCGCAGTGTTTCACTTAACAACCGTGGCAAGAAAGGTGGTGAAAGGGGGAAAAATTCACTTAACAACCATCTTACTTAGCAACAGAGATTTGCTAAGTCAATGGGGAAGCCAGAATCACTTAGCAACCGTGTGACTCGCTTAAACAACCACAGTGTTTCACTTAACAACCGTGGCACAAAAGGTGGTGAAACAGGGCAAAATTCACTTAACAACCATCTTACTTAGCAACAGAGATTTGCTAAGTCAATGGGGAAGCCAGAATCACTTAGCAACCGTGTGACTCGCTTAAACTACCACAGTGTTTCACTTAACAACCGTGGCACAAAAGGTGGTGAAACAGGGCAAAATTCACTTAACAACCATCTTACTTAGCAACAGAGATTTGCTAAGTCAGTGTAGAAGCCAGGATCACTTAGCAACCGTGTGACTCGCTTAAACAACCACAGTGTTTCACTTAACAACCGTGGCACAAAAGGTGGTGAAACAAGGCAAAATTCACTTAACAACCATCTTACTTAGCAACAGATATTTGCTAAGTCAGTGTAGAAGCCAGGTTCACTTAGCAACCATGTGACTCACTTAACAACCGCAGTGTTTCACTTAACAACCGTGGCAAGAAAGGTGGTGAAAGGGGGAAAAATTCACTTAACAACCATCTTACTTAGCAACAGAGATTTGCTAAGTCAATGTAGAAGCCAGGTTCACTTAGCAACCATGTGACTCACTTAACAACCGCAGTGTTTCACTTAACAACCGTGGCAAGAAAGGGGGTGAAAGGGGGAAAAATTCACTTAACAACCGTCTTACTTAGCAACAGAGATTTGCTAAGTCAGTGTAGAAGCCAGGTTCACTTAGCAACCATGTGACTCACTTAACAACCGCAGTGTTTCACTTAACAACCGTGGCAAGAAAGGTGGTGAAAGGGGGAAAAATTCACTTAACAACCATCTTACTTAGCAACAGAGATTTGCTAAGTCAATGTAGAAGCCAGGTTCACTTAGCAACCATGTGACTCACTTAACAACCGCAGTGTTTCACTTAACAACCGTGGCAAGAAAGGGGGTGAAAGGGGGAAAAATTCACTTAACAACCGTCTTACTTAGCAACAGAGATTTGCTAAGTCAATGTAGAAGCCAGGTTCACTTAGCAACCATGTGACTCACTTAACAACCGCAGTGTTTCACTTAACAACCGTGGCAAGAAAGGTGGTGAAAGGGGGAAAAATTCACTTAACAACAGAGATTTGCTAAGTCAATGTAGAAGCCAGGTTCACTTAGCAACCGTGTGACTCGCTTAAACAACCACAGCGTTTCCCTTAACAACCTTTTTTTTATTATTATTTGAATTTCTATCCCGCCCTTCTCCGAAGACTCAGGGCGGCTTACATTGTGTAAGGCAAACCTGGCAAGAAAGGTTTAACAACCGTCTTACTTAGCAGCAGAAACCTGGGGCTCCATTGTGGTCTAGGATTACCTGTATGCACAGCCAGTCTGTGGTTTACAGCCGGATCTGTAACAGAAATCCGTCGTGGGAATAATGGCTTTTGGGTAACCTGTTTTTTTTTTAATCTATTTATTTCCTCGCCGTCTTCCAAAACCTTCTCTCTTGTTTACGAAAGCTTAAAATAACGTTTAGCGTTGAGCGGGGTTTTCAGCTTCTCTCTCTCTCTCTTTTTTTTTTCCCCCTCGCTATTTTGCTTTCCGGTTTGTCTTACCTGCCTCCGGCCCAGCCCACCTTCCTCAAATATGCAAACCTATAGTAAACAGACACCTGGCACACCGAGCGAGCAGCTGGACAACAATCTCTTTTCCCTGTCAGTCGGCAGGTTAAAGTCACCTTGCAAGGGAAGGGAGGGAGCAGGGCCTGATCCACTCGGAGCCGTTCCTTGGCAATTATTAACCGCATTCCTGAAATGCCAGCCTGGTATGGAAAAATGCCCCACCGTGCCGAAGGAAGCGGGGTTCAGCCGTCGGAAATACCTCTGGCTGGCCGGCTGGCCCTCTCCGCCACGGCTTTGCTCTTGCTGATGTTGGCATACCGGTATTTCAAGTCTCGAGTGCCCCCTGGCAGCACCCCAGCCGGGGCTGCCGATGCCAACGTCGCCGGGGCAGAGCAAAAAGAATGGCAGGTTTGCAGCCGGATGGAAAACAAGCGAGCGGCGCTGAGGCACAGAGGAGGCCGGGGCAAGGAGACGGAGCCGTGCCACCCAGGGACCAATCAGCTGACACAGGTGGGTAGATGTGGCGGAGCGGCAGAAGAGCGTGGGCAGGCTCGGATCCCTGCCGGCAGAGAGCTGAGAGAAACTGAGGCAGAAGGGGAACGAGAGGCAGGGGAAGTGAGCCATCCCGAACCCAGAGTGGAACAAGGGTGGAGGTCAGAAGAGAAGCCTTACAACACCATCCAGAACTGCCCTAGCAAAACTAGGGCCGATTCGGACAATTTAGGAGGTCATTCCAAAGCTGCTGTAGGTCTACTCAACCGAGAAAGAGAACCCGGTAACGTCCCTGGTTGGGATGTTGATCCTGTTGAAGCTGACTCTAGCTGTGCTAAGCCAGTGGAGAAGGAAGTCCATTCCACGGACGGTTTGAAAAGAGGAGGGGATCAGCAGCTGGAGAAAAAACCCCAGGCTACCCATCTTGTGGAGAGGCGGTTTGGCCCCGAGAAGATCCAGTCCTTCTGTGCCACCAGTGATATGGGCTTGGCCATCAACCACAGCCACGTGCAATCTCACGTGGCCTATGCATTCTCCTCGGTGGCCAAGGTAGAGGTGGAGGAGAACTTCATCCAGGAGAAGAGACATTCTGGGAAAGCCGAAGACGCCCAACTGAGAGGCAAAGTCTACAACTACTACGTCCAGTCTACTTCTCACTCCGTCACCAAGGGAACCACCTTTGGGACCAACTTGGATCTCCAACGATTCTGCAACCTCTCTACTAGCAACATACTTAATGCATCCAAGAAATGTGGGGCTGAGGAACCTGTCCGCTCATCGGCGACCGAAGGTGAAGCCAACAAGCTTGTTTTGGAGAAGGTTCCAGGCACATCTTCTCAGGTTCTCCTCAGTCCTGAAAAAGATGCCCAACCTCAGGACCAAAGAGAAGCATTGGTTGCTGAAGAAGCCATCTCCTCGAAACCTCTGTTGGCTAGATGTAGCTTCATTCGGAAAGAGAGTTTCCGAAGAATTGTAGATAATCCAGAGTTACAGATGCCGATGGAAAGTTTTGGTTCTCCAGCCATTGGACCCTCAGCTGGCCACACCTCACCTCCAGCTCCTCTTCGCTTGGATTCTACTTCGTCTCTGGTGAGATCCATGCAAAATCTCCCCAGCAGTGGAAGAGAAGAGCCATCGGTGGAGCTTGTGGCTGGTGCTAAATTTTTCCATGTCCCACTGAGCTCAGACTTCTCTCTGGATGTGCACTTAGATCTGGGGAACTGCTACCAGGTCTTGTGCATGGCCAAGAAGCAGAAACTTAAGGATCTGCAAGAGGCGGTCTACAAGGTCATGAGTGACAACTATCTCCAAGTGTTGAAGACCCAGGCCATCTACCGCCAACTCAACGCTGCAGAGAGAGACTTAATCCTAGAGAAGAGGATGAGAGGCAAGAAATATTTGATCGTGGCAGATATTGGGTGCCACACAAGTGGACTCTCTTACTACAATGATCAGAAGGACACTTGGCATCCATTAACCCACATCCCTGTTGAAGCCATCTCAAGGGGTTGTGCCATCTGCAGCATGTTCAACTACCTCTTTGTAGTAGCTGGCTGTGAAGGGTGTGGAAGGTATCAGAAACCATCCAACCGTGTCTTCTGCTACAACCCCTTGACCAACATCTGGCAGGAGATCTGTCCGCTCAACCAAGCCAGACCCCACTGTAAGCTGGTGGCACTGGATGGTTGCCTTTACGCCATCGGCGGAGAATGCCTCTACACAGTGGAAAGATACGACCCACGCCTGGATCGATGGACGTTTGCTGCCCCTCTGCCCAACGACACCTTTGCCGTGGCCCACACTGCTACAGTCTGCGACGGGGAGATCTGTGTGACGGGTGGCACCTTGAGATACATGCTGCTGAAGTACGTCGGACGGACGGACACCTGGAAAGTCCGCCTCACTGGAGGAAGCCAGGACAGGACAACTGAGATGGTGACTGTCAATGGCTTCATCTACCGCTTTGACCTCAACCAGAGGATGGGCATCAGCGTCTATCGCTGTAGCGCCAGGGCCAAGCTGTGGTATGAGTGTGCCACCCACCCAATGCTCTTCCCATCTTGCTTCCAGTGCGCTGTGGTTGGAAATCTTGTCTACTGCGTCAGCCGACAGTTCATCCTCCGTTTCCTAGCTGACTTGGTGTCTCCACGGTTTGGAAACAAAGAGCTGAACATTTTCCCTTCCCCAAGGGGGACCCTTATCCCAGTTACTCTCATCTTGCCCGAAGGGTACAAAACATCACAAACAAGGGTTTGAGGGGCCCTGTACCAGCTATCTTTGGAACAACAAGATAAACCTACTTCCAAGCACGATGATGATCTCCTCATTTCCCTCCCACCCAGAGGTGGGTTTCAGCAGGTTCTGACCAGTTCTGGAGAACCGGTAGCGGAAATTTTGAGTAGTTCGGAGAACCGGTAGTAAAAACTGACTGGCCCCGCCCCGCCATCTATTCTTTGCCTCCCGACTCCCAGCTGATCGGGAGGAAATGGGGATTTTGCAGTAACTTTCCCCTGAAGTGGGGAGGGAATGGAGATTTGACAGTATCCTTCCCTTGGAGTGGGGAGGGAATGGAGATTTGACAGTATCCTTCCCCTGCCACGCCTAGCAAACCATGCCCACCAAGCCACGCCCACCAAGCCACGCCCACAGAACCAGTAGTAAAAAAATTTGAAACCCACCACTGCTCCCACCCCATCAAGGAAGGAAGCACTGTAGACAGTGTGGGCCTGTCTCTTTCTACCAAGATACTTCACAGAATAGCAGAGTTGAAGGTCTTCTAGACCAACTTAAATCTTTGTACATTTGCATACAAATTAACCATAGACTTTGAGATTCCAGAGAGCACGAGCCATGGTGGCGCAGTGGTTAGAGTGCAGTACTGCAGGCTACTTCTACTGATCACCGGCTGCTAGCAATTTGGCAGATCGAATCTCACCAGGCTCAAGGTTGACTCAGCCTTCCGTCCTTCCGAGGTCGGTAAAATGAGGACCCAGATTGTTGGGGGGCAAGAGGCTGACTCTGTAAACCTCTTAGAGTGGGTTGTAAAAGCACTGTGAAGTGGTATATAAGTCTAAGGGCTAGTGCTATTGCTATTCAGAAGCGACTGCAAATTTAAGCCAGTTCCGTATAAACAAGGATGGTGGTCCTCCATACCACGTTATCTCCTGCTGGTCTATGAATTTAAGATCAAGTCCTTCCGTGATCTCCAGTTGGGATTCATCTTTAGATCTTAGTGGTTGATCCACTGCCTTGGGATAGGAGAAGGGGCATACAGATCCGCCTAGTTCAGAGCACAACAACCTGTGATATACCAGCGAAGGGTCTCTAGGAAGCCTATCCTCCAAACACAATCCCAATAGAATTTCTCCATGTGACCTTTCCAGCAATTGTTAATGGGAGGCAGAGAGCCTCTAGATCAGGGGTGAAATCTATTTACTTTCCTTACCGGCTTGGGAGTGCACAGGCCCCACACGCATCACATGCGCACGCAGACCTTCTGCGCATGCGCAGAAGGTCAAAAACTCATTACTTCCTGGTTAAAACCAGGAAGTAATCACACCCAGGTGGGTGGGTGGAGCTTTGCTCCACCATCGCTACCGGATCGCCGAACTACCGGCCGCGATCGCTACCGGATCGCTCGATCCGGGGTCCGCTCGGTAGCATTTCACCCCTGCTCTAGATTTGGAGTCTCCATCCCAAATTACAACCCTTTCTTTTCCCCGTAAACTTTCTAAATCTCCTTTTTATAGTTTTGTAGGCTGGGTCAAGAACTTCATGCTTTCAAAATTTACTGCTGTTTCTGTTTCTCCTCCTTCCTACCCTTGGCCGATCTCATCTCATCTCCCTGTAGGCCTGCTCCAGCTCTCCTCCTTAGGACAGAAAGACCATTGACTCCATCGGATTGAAGTAATGGGTTCTTTTACTAAGGATAGGTGGTTGCAGCAAAAGGAAGGCTAGATCTAAGGGTTCCCCATGCAAAGCATCGCAGATTTTCCCCTTCTCCCCAGACCTTCTCTCTTAATCAGCCTGTCTCTCTTTTGGGAAACAGCTTGGATGTTTAGTGCAGCTCGCATCCTTTTCCCAGGCTAGGCGTCCTTGAAGACTGGAATAGGCTGGTTCTCACCCCTCTGGTTTCTGTCAAGCCCCTCCCCCTTCTCATTTCTACTCTCCACTTGCCAATTGCCCCCTTCCTCTGCCCACCACCACAACAATCTATGCTGACAGGAGGCCAGCAAAATACAAAGCTGGAAGGTGGCAGGACTGACCCTCATCCTGGGCCTACGAACCCCCTCACTTCCTGCGCAAAAATCTTCAGTGTTTGGCTGGTGTCTATTCTGTCGCTGGCAGTTTCTCTCTTTGGCCGGTTGGCGGTACAGGTAGCCCTTCAACTTCACGAGCGTCCGTTTAATGACCGTTGAAATGCCCTGATCAACATTTGGGCGCTCGGCCTGTATATTTATCGAGGGTGGCAGAATCATTTGCAGTCCTTAACAGTAACCAGAGTCGGAAGGGACCCTGGAGGTCACCTAGTCCAACCCCCTGCTCATGCAGGAGACCTATGCTAGGGATTCGAACCGCCGAACTGCCGACCTTCCTGATCGATAAGCTCAGCGTCTTAGCCGCTGAGCCACCTAGCCAGGTCGGAATGGTTTCCAACAATCAAAGTCAATGGGGGGTGGGGGGAACAGATTTGCTGAAACGGTCGCGTGATTTGCTTAATGACTATGGGGGGAGGAAACAGGCGCAACAGAAGTTCTCCTCCCCCTCGCGGCCGTAAGTCGAGGACTTGCCTGTGGCGAGCATTCCGTGATGTCATAGCCGGGGAGCCCTAACGGCTCCGGTGTCAAACCACAAACATATTGCCGAGCCTTAATGCTACTAAATAATGTATGGGTCATTTTTCAGGGTTTGACTTTTGCAAATAAAGTGAACCACCGCAAAACCAACCAACCAACCAACCCTTAAAAACACTGCCTCCGCTATGTTAATCTGCTTTTTTTATTATTATTTTTTCCGCGCCCTCTCTGCCCTTCCTTCCTCTATTACCGTAAGAGAGTGAAATTGGATAATTAAGATACATAACCTGCCATAATCATTAATAAGTGCTACTCCTACTGTCTTCGCCTGCATTTGCCTCCGAGTATCAACAATTACTCATCCGGAACCTCCATTCCAAATGGATGCCATTTCCATTCAGGATCTGTTTGTTTTTAAGAGGGGTTTATAGACTTAGACCGAGCCAAGACGCTGAACTGCCCACGCGGGCTAACCAGGATTCGGCAGAAGCGGCACGTTCACCCCGTGCCGCTGAAGTCTCGCTGGTGGGAGACGGGGCCCAGCTAGATGACCCTCATCATTGGGTGGAGCCCCTTGAGGCTTCACACCAAGCCACGTCTCCCCTTTCTTCTTGCAGCCTCCTAATTAACGATTTCAGGACTGCGTTTTTCCCCCTGCCTGGAGTAAAGGATTTTTTTTTTATTTTTTTTTTACATTTATACCCCGCCCTTCTCCGAAGACTCAGGGCGGCTTACAGTGTATAAGGCAATAGTCTCATTCTATTTGTATATTATTTTTTTTACAAAGTCAACTTATTGCCCCCCCAACAATCTGGGTCCTCATTTTACCTACCTTATAAAGGGTGGAAGGCTGAGTCAACCTTGGGCCGGGCTCGAACCTGCAGTAATTGCAGGCTTTGTGTTCTTAATAACAGGCTGTTCTTAATAACAGGCCTTACCAGCCTGCGCCATTCACCATTTTCTGGGCCTTGGAGACGAGAAGAAGCTGGGTAGCCTTGAAGAGTTGGCATCGTGGCTAAAAATGGTAATTTAGCAAGAGTTGAATTAATTCAGATTTACTCAGCCTAAGATAAACAGCGGTGGAATTTCTGGGCTTCTTATAATTCATCTTTTTTAAAAATAAAAAAAAACCTGTGCAAGTACAGATATGTATGCTCAGCTTCACATGCAGATGTACGTATTGTTAAAGGAGAATATTTGTAGCTCAGGGTTGAAACGAGGGATTCTTGGTGCTCTCTGAACTGGGTGGTCTTGCAGATGACAATAGGAATAGAATAGAATAGAACAGAACACAAAAGAACAGAATATAATGCAGAATAGAACAACAGGAGAGGACAGAAGAAACAGAAGGTAGAATAGAATAGAATAGAATAGAATAGAATAGAATAGAATAGAATAGAATAGAATAGAATAGAATAGAACAAAACACAGCAGAACAGAATAGAATAGAATGCAGAACAGAACAGAATAGAATAGAATGTAGAATAGAACGGAATGGAATGGAACGGAATGGAATGCAAAACAGAATAGAATGCAAAACAGAACAGAATAGAATAGAATGTAGAATAGAACGGAATGGAATGGAACGGAATGGAATGGAATGGAATAGACTGCAGAATGGAATGGAACAGAATAGAATGCAAAACAGAACAGATAGAATGCAGAACAAAACAGAATAGAATGGAAAAGAATAGAATGTGGAATGGAATGGGATGGGATGGGATGGGATGGGATGGGATGGGATGGGATGGAACGGAACAGAATGGAACGGAACGGAACAAAACAGAATGCAGAAGAGAACAAAATAGAATAGAATGCAGAATAGAATAGAACAGAACAGAACGGAACGGAACGGAATGGAATGGAATGGAATGGAATGGAATGGAATGGAATGGAATGGAATGCAGAACAGAGCAGAATGCAGAACAAAACAGAACGGAATGGAATGGAATAGAATAGAATGTGGAATGGAATGGAACGGAACGGAACGGAACGGAACGGAACAGAATGCAGAACAGAACAGAATAGAATAGAATGCAGAATAGAACAGAACAGAACAGAATAGAATGGAATGGAATAGAATAGAATGCAGAATGGAACAGAATGGAACGGAATAGAATGCAGAACAGAACAGAACAGAATAGGTCTTTATTGGCCAAGTGTGATTGGACACACAAGGAATTTGTCTCTGGTGCATAAGCTCTCAACTTCGGTAAATTTACCAAGTTACTAAGGTAACTTGGTAATTACCCAGCTAGGTAACGCCGTCAGTGCTAGGAGGAGTGGGGTTTGTGGAGAGGAGGAGGACTGTGGGGTCCTTGGTGCTCTCTGAGCTTGGTGGTTTTCTTGCAGACGTTTCATGACCCACACTAGGTAACACCATCAGTGCTAGTAAGTAGTGGGGGGAAGGGGGAAGGAGGAAGACTGTAGGGTTAGGGTTACCTAGTTTGTATAATGAAACATCTGCAAGAAAACCACCCCATATTTTTCATCCTCCTCCAACACCACCTCCTCCTCCTCCTCCTCCTTCTCTCCACAAACCTCCTCCTCCCTCTTAGCCCTGATGACGTTCCCTAGTTGGGTAATGAAATGTCTTGCAAGAAAACCACCCAGCTCAGAGAGCACCAAGGACCCTTCGAATAGACGTATTTAGGAATGCGGGCAGCCTTCGACTTGCAACCATTCATTTAGTGGCCGATCGAAGTTACAGCGGCACCGAGTTTACGATTTATGTCCTCGCGCTTACAACTGCTGCAGCATTCTCGCGGTCACCTGATCAAACGTCGGGCGCTTGGCGACCGGCATGTATTTGTGACGGTTGCAGCCTCCTGGGTTTATGCGATCGCCATTTAATAATAATAATAATAATAATAATAATAATAATAATAATAATAATAATAATAATAATAATAATAATAATAATAATAATAATAATAATATTTTAATTTGTATACCGCCCTTCTCCCGAAGGACTCAGGGCGGTGAACAGCCAAAATAAAATACAAAAGGAACAATACATACAATACTAAAAAACAACCCTTAAAAAGCTTATTCAAATGGCCAAATTTAAAATGTAATAACGCCCTGTAAAATTGACAGAAATTTCAAACCCATAAAATCAAATTAAAAATTTTAAAAATCAAGCCAGTCCAGCAAGGCGGAATAAATAGGTTTTAAGTTCGCGGCGAAAGGTCCTAAGGTCAGATAGTTGTCGAAGTCCAGGGGGAAGTTCGTTCCACAGGGTAGGAGCCCCCACAGAGAAGGCCCTCCCCCTGGGGGCCGCCAGTCGACATTGTTTGGCTGACGGCACCCTGAGGAGTCCCTCTCTGTGAGAACGCACCGGTCGTTGGGAGATAGAGGACGGCAGGATACGGTCCCGTAAGTAGCCCGGTCCTAAGCCATGGAGCGCTTTAAAGGTAGTAACCAATACCTTGAAGCGCACCTGGAAGACGACAGGTAGCCAGTGCAGTCTGCGCAGGATAGGTGTTACATGGGAGCTTCGAACTGCTCCCTCAATAACCCGCGCAGCCACGTTCTGGACTAACTGGAGTCTCCGGGTACTCTTTAAGGGGAGCCCCATTGCAATAGTCCAAGCGAGAAGTAACGAGAGCATGAGTGACCGTGCATAGGGCATCCTGGTCCAGGAAGGGGTGCAACTGGCGGATCAGGCGAACCTGATAAAATTTGCGACCTTCCCAGCTGGCCTTCCAACAAGCCAAGTCCAGTGGGGGGGGGGAGCCGGACTCACTTAGCAACCGTGTGATTCACTTAACGGCGCTTTCATTGCATTTATGCTCAGTGTTAATGTTTGTGAGGCCTGTAGGCACCACCAAGACACAACCCTAACCCTTCTTTTAATCGTAACATGGAGGGCCTCTTCTGCGTCTGGGTTTACAGAACCATTTTCCAAGTGGTGCTACTACTCCTAGTAACTCTGTAGTAACCTCAGAGTAACACTGTAGTAATCTTGTAGTAGCCAAGACGCCTAGATGGGGGATAAGTATGTATGTATTTATGTATGTATGCATGCATGTAGGTAGGTAGGGAGGTATTTATAATATGTCATACAAAAATATAAAAGAAAATAGGAGGAAAAGAGGGGAGGAAAGAGGGAAGGGGAAAGTGTGGGGCAAAGGGACAAAGGAAAGAAAAGGCCTTGACTTCTGACTGGTGCAATAAGGTAAAGGTAAAGGTTCCCCTTGCACATATGTGCTAATTGTTCCTGACTCTAGGGGGTGATGCTCATCTCCGTTTCAAAGCCGAAGAGCCAGCGCTGTCCAAAGACGTCTCCGTGGTCATGTGGCCAGCACGACTAAATGCCAAAGGGGCACAGAACGGTGTTACCTTCCCACCAAAGGTGGTCCCTATTTTTCTACTTGCATTTTTTACCTGCTTTCGAAACTGCTAGGTTGGCAGAAGCTGGGACAAGTAATGGGAGCTCACCCCATTACACGGCAGCACTAGGGATTCGAACCGCTGAGCTGCCGACTTTTCGATCGACAAGCTCAGCGTCTTAGCCACTGAGCTACTGGGTCCCTTTGGTGACATCTGTTTGGTGCAATACAATAAGATAATTACATCAAACTTCAACTTTTCGTACTTTTACATAATAATATAAACTAACCATTTGTATAACAACAGACCCATTGATCGGTAAACCCCCAAATCAAAGTTTCGTTTGTTTGGGGTTTTTTCCACCTCGAGCACAAAGTCCAGAAGCGGTTTCCAGCCTTGGCCCTGAGAGGGATTTTAGGGTTTCCAGCCTTTTCTCACTCACTGCAGGCCAGAGCACCGTTGCACACTTCGCTTTTCCGGCCTGGCCTCTCCAGACAACCAGATGATTTAGCCCCAGATGGCCCGAGCTATCCGGCCATAAATGTCAACCATGAGAATGGAGGGTCTTTCGGAATGAAGGCAAGACTTTGGAAATTGCAACCAGCACCCTGTGAGCCCGGTGAGGTCAGTGTTAATGAAAAGATGTTATCGGGAAGGCTGGACGCCCGCCAAGCAAACGTAATTAGCGGTATTTGCAGAAGATGAAGCTTAACAAGCGCTGGGGAGAGGAGAAGAGGAGGAGGTGGTGGTTGGGGGAGAGAGGAATGACCCCCTTGTGGTACTTTTCCGACAAACACTTGTCACTTGGAAAAGGTCCAAGGCAGAGTAACAACCTGGCGAATGACTATTTAATTAAAATCTGTCCAGGGCTGGGACGGAGAGAGAATAAACATAGCGGTGAAATACACCTGCTTTCTCCCGTAAGGAATGTGCGCCGGCATCTGGCCCGGCTTCCTTCATGGACCCGCATTTGATTCACTCTTGAGGAAAGGAGAGACGGTTTTTTTCCTCTTACTCCGTCTCCCAACTCTTCCGTACTCCGAGGGTGAGAGACCAACACGCATCCCTTTAAAACTCATTCCGAAGGGCAGTCGGGTTGGGTTTAGGAGCATCTTTCTCGATCCACCTCGAGTGGATTCAGGTGGGCTGGGGCTTGTGGTTGTGGGGCCCTTGGCGTTTTGGGGATCCAGGCGAGTTTACGCATCCACGGAGGGTGGAAGGGAAGGGTTAGGGTGAGCATCTCTGCCCCTTTAAGGCATATTTCCCATTCTGTTCTGTTCTGTTCTGTTCTGTTCTGTTCTATTCTCTTCTATTCTCTTCTATTGTATTCCTAATACTATTCTATTCTATTTCTAATTCTATTCTATATTTCATTGTTCTGTTCTGTTCTGTTCTGTTCTGTTCTATTCTATTCTATTCCATTCCATATATTCTCTAGACTATTGTATTCCATTTTATTCTAATTCTGTATTTTATTCTACATTCTGTTCTAATTCTGTTCTGCATTCTTACTGTTTATTCAAACCATTCTATTCACTATTCTGTTCTGTCCTGTTCTATTCCATTCCATATATTCTCTATTCTATTGTATTCCATCTTATTCTATTCTGTATTTTATTCTACAATCTATTCTATTCTGTATTTTTACTCTTTATTCAATCCATTCTATTCACTATATTCTCCTGTTCTGTTCTGTTCTGTTCTGTTCTGTTCTATTCTATTCTATTCTATTCTATTCTATTCCGTTCCATTCCATTCCATTCCATTCCATTCACTATATTCTGTATTTATACTATCCCATTCTTTTCCTTCCATCTTATTTACATTCCTATTCTATTCACTATATTCCCCATCCTATCCTACCTTATCTTACCATCTTGCCCTGTTCCTATTCCATGTTTCAGCTTTGGGCTTGCACACATCTGGGAAGAGAAAGTTTTATTTTCAGGGTGAAGGGTCAGGGGTCATACTAACAGCCTTGCAGATTAGGGGGTCAACCTTGTGCCTTGATTTTGGCCTATGCGCAGAGGGCAAGTGACGCAGAAAGTATTGAAATCACTAACGCTAAGACATTTATAGTTGCTCCAACAACAGAATACACAGCAGGCTCCCTCTAGGGCAAAACCTTGGTCTTCCTAAGGCCATTCAGTGCAGACTCCAACGTATGTTTCGTTGTGATGTTGTTGCATTAAATTCCCCAGTAACGCCTTTGGGCAGGATATTCCTTTTGAGCTGTGCTTTATCATGCCTCTGGTCTTAAAACCCGAACTTCTTCTTGCCCCAGCCTATAAACGTGCAAATGGGAGCAATAGATCTCTTTTTCAAAGTTTTGGGCCTAGTAGGCTTCCCTGCAGCTTTCTGGGAGCAAAAACGGGCCATGGGGGGGACGACATACAACCCGGTGCCCTGTTTTGTGCCTAATAGGCCTCCCTGCAACCTCCTGGCAGCAAAAAGAGGCTGTGGAGGTTCCGTTTTCCACCTCCCTGAGCTCAGGAGGCTGGAAATAGGCCCATTTTCACATTCCACGGGCCTCTGGGAGGCTCGTTTTCCACCTCCCCTCATCTCCTGGCCTTACTCCTGAGTTGTCCTCTCTGCTTGAGCTGCTCTTGCCTTCTGGCAGCCCTTCTGATGCGTGCATTAGGAACAGGCTCCTCCTGTTCCTCTGCCTCACTACTATCAGGCTCTGGAGGCTCTGGAGTCCGCACTTCACTCCCCGATGGCCCTGGCCATACCTCTGCCTCCGACGCAGAGCCCTCATCGGGGCCTTCCCCAGCTTCCAGGACTGGCCCGTGTTCTTCCTCAGCCTCACTGCTGTCTGACTCCGGTGCCAGCTCCGCAGGCTGCTGGCGGACCACAACATTAATGTGGTTGCTTATGCAGGCCCAAAGAAGGCGATTCATTCTCTGTGGGGGCTCCTACCCTGTGGAACGAACTTCCCCCTGGACTTCGACAACTATCTGACCTTAGGACCTTTCACCACGAACTTAAAGCCTACTTATTCCGCCTTGCTGGACTGGCTTGATTTTTAGAATTTTAATTTGATTTTATGGGTTTTAAATTTTTGTCAATTTTATAGGGTGTTACTGTATTTTAAATTTGGCCAATTGAATAAGTTTTTTAAGGGTTGTTCTTAGTATTGTATGTACTGTTCTTTTTGTATTTTATTCTGGCTGTTCACCGCCCTGAGTCCTTCGGGAGAAGGGCGGTATACAAATTAAATTATTATTATTATTATTATTATTATTATTATTATTATTATTATTATTATTATTATTATTATTATTATTATTATTATTATTATTATTATTATTATTATTATTATTATTATTATTATTATTATTTTCCAAGAAGAGCCTGGGTTGGAAACGGACAGCGCTGGAATAAAGGCATCACCCCTGGAGCACCGAGGTTGTTATTTCCCATTACAAGCTCATTACACACCGTTTCCGAAAGGCCACGTTTTCCGGAAACGGCCTCCAGACAGACATTTACCTGCGTGGAACACCCCTGGCTGGATATGACAAAGTGCGCTGGTCTCTTTTTCAGAGCTCATTGTCTGCATGTTGGGTTGGACCAGCCCCCCCCCCAAAGCGGGGTGGGGGGTGTTTCTCTCCTCCCTCCAGAAGAAAATCTGCAAAGCAGAAAAGGCTTCGGAGAAACAGGCTAGCAAAATAAGCATCTAGGTTTCCCCTCTAGTTTGCACACGTACACGGCCACCCTTCCTTAGAGTAGAGTAGGATGGGTTGGGATGGGATAGAATAAGAAATACGGTAGGACAGAACAGGAGCAGGAATAGGAATAGGAAGTGAATAGGGAAAAGAATAGAGAAGAGAATAGGGAAGAGAAGAGAAGGAAGAATAGAATAGAATAGAATAGAATAGAATAGAATAGAATAGAATAGAATAGAATAGAATAGAATAGAATAGAATAGAATAGAATAAGCAATCAGAATAGAATAGGAATAGGAATAGGAATAGGAAGTGAATAGGGAAAAGAATAGAGAATAGAATAGGGAAGAGAAGAGAAGGAAGAATAGAATAGAATAGAATAGAATAGAATAGAATAGAATAGAATAGAATAGAATGGAATGGAATGGAATGGAATGGAATGGAATAGAAGAGGGAAGAGAATAAAAGAGAAGAGGGAAGAAGAGAAGAGAAGAGGGAATAGAATAGAATAGAATAGAATAGAATAGAATAGAATAGAATAGAATAGAATAGGATAGGATAGGATAGGATAGGATAGGATAGGATAGGATAGGATAGGATAGGATAGGATAGAATAGAATAGAGAATAAGAAATCAGAATAAGAAATCAGAATAGAATAGAATAGGAATAGGAATGGGGAAGAGAATAGAGAATAGAATAGGGAAGAAGAGAAGAAAAGAGAAGAGAATAGGGAAGAGAAGAGAAGGAAGAATAGAATAGAATAGAATAGAATAGAATAGAATAGAATAGAATAGAATAGAATAGAATAGAATAGAATAGAATAGAATAGAATAGAAGGCACCTTGGAGGTCTTCTAGTCCAGCCCCCTGCTGAAGTAGGAGAACCTATACCATTTCAGATAAGTGACTGCCTAGACTCTTAAAAACCTCCACTGATGGAGCGCCCATGATTTCTCGTGGCAAGCTGTTCCACTGGTTAATTGTCCTCACCGTTAGGAAGTTTCTCCTTAATTTCAGGTTGCTTCTCTCCTTGATTAGTTTTCACCCATTGCTTCTTGTCCTGCCCTCTGGTGCTTTGGAGGATAATTTAAAGTATTATTTCTCCGTGCAAGGTGTTCACGCTGCATTTCCTGCCTGTCCGGAGTCTATTCTAAAAGAAGCTTTTCATTCCAACCCGTCACGCAGCTACAACAGGCGTCTTCTCCCTACCAGGGTGGGAATCGTAGTTTGAGGTGCGGTGGACCTCTGGTTGAGGGTTAAATAAACTGGGACAACGTAAGGATTGGGTGAACCCCATTTATCTGGTACAATCTTTTTTGTTTACAGGAGGATTTTTTTAAAACCATATTTTATTAATTTTTAAACAAAAAAAACACCCAAAAACATAAATACAGCGATACAAAAATGCCAAAAAGAAAATTTTTGTGCAGAACTGTGTTCATTTTACATGACCTATCACTACAAAGTTTTTATACTCTATACCAGGGATAGTTAAGCTTTTTGCTATTGCGCGCCAAGAGCAGGGGGAGCGCAGGGAGTCACACGTGCGCATACCCACACCCATAATTCTATGCGCCCCACCACACGCCACATGTGCACACACGACCCCCCCTTGCGCTCCCCCTGCTTTGGGCACGTGATGACACGGTGGGCTCCTTTTTCGCTCCCCCCAGCTGAGAAACAGGCTGTTTCCGGCCTCCAGAGAGTCTCCAGGGGGTGGGGAAGGCCGTTTTCGCCCTCCCCAGGCTTCTAGAAAGGCTCTGGAGTCTGGGGAGAACAAAAAACAGGCCTTTTCCCCCGCCATCGGAGGCCCTCCGGAGGCTAGGAACAGTGTGGGTCCAGCGTGATGGACCCAGAAGGCCCGGAAATCAGCTGGCCGGCACACACATGCGCGCCAGAACTGAGATCGTGTGCCACCTGTGGCATGCGTGCCATAGGTTCACCATCACGGCTCTATACATTTTACTTTAACAAATTTTACTATGTCTGAGTCTGTTTTATTTTTCTGGTTTCAATCCATTTATTTATTTTTTTATTTTATTTTTTTATTTTATTTATTTTGTCACACAGCATATATAAGCGTAAGCATGAAATAATTATACAATATATAAGCATATATATAAGTATGGGTATGTAATAACTATCTTAATTGGATATAACAAAAGAAAACAATAGGACAGGAATGGTAAGCATACTTGTGCTCTTATGCACGCCCCTTACAGAACTCTTAGGAATGGGGTGAGGTCAATAGTAGACAGTTTTTGGTTGAAGCTTTGGGAATTTTGGGAAGAGACCACAGAGTCAGGTAGTGTATTCCAAGTATTAACAACTCTGTCACTGAAGTCATATTTTCTGCAATCAAGATTGGAGCGGTTAACATTAAGCTTAAATCTATTGTGTGCTCGTGTATCGTTGCAATTGAAGCTGAAGTAGTCTTCGACAGGAAGGACATTGTAATAGATGATTCTATGAGTTAAACTCAGGTCATGTCGAAGGCGGCGTAGTTCTAAATTTTCTAAACCCAGGATTTCAAGTCTGGTGGCATAAGGTATTTTGTTGTATTCAGAGGAGTGGAGAACTCTTGTAAAATATTTCTGGACACGTTCAATTGTATTTTTTTAATTTTTATTTTATTTGAATTTATATCCCGCCCTTCTCCGAAGACTCAGGGCAGCTTACATTGTGTTAAGCAATAGTCTCACCCATTTGTATATTATATACAAAGTCAACTTTTATTGCCCCCAACAATCTGGTATTGATGTCAGAAATGTGGTATGGGTTTCAGAAATGTGGTATGTGGTACCATATTCAGAAATGTGGTATGGTAAAAAAAAAAAATATTTTTTTTTAATTTTTTGACCGTTCTGAAATGGACAAATTAACACTGGATTTGAAAGGAATGACAAACTTATTATGTATACTCCAAGAGAAATGGTATAAGTGGGAGGAAAGGATTTTAAAGATCGCCTTTATACAAAACAGTTCCAGCTGTCACTCTGGAAAGTATTCTGTAACTTCCAGGTAAATCGCGATTTAGGTATCGAGGAAAGACAGAGAAGGATTCTTTGCATTACTTCCTGAAAAGGGAAGAGAAAATTAAATACAACAGGAAGCCAAGCTGGTTATTTTTTTTTTCTAAGGAAGGAAAATGTTTTTTAAAAATCGATGCACTGGTCACCGCGATAACGAGCTTCTGGACAATGCCAGGAGACACAGAAGCGAGGAGAAATTGCTCTGGTTCCAATTCCAGCCTCCGCTGAAGAATCCAGCACATCTCCCATTTTGGAAAGGAAGGTCAATTGGCAGGGACTGCTATTCCCTGAGCAACGGAGAAGACACAGGTGGCAGTCGGCTGGCGGGAGCCGGTGCGGGCAGAGGCAGCAGGACAAGCCAAGGAAACCGGGCCAGGCGTTTGGGTGGAAATCTACCATGTTTCTCAAAAAATAAGGACCGAATCTTATTTTCTTTTAGACTTGAAAATAAGCACGTTGGGCTTATTTTCAAGGCGGTCTTACTTTTTGTTTGAGGTACAAAAGGCCGGACTCAGTGAGCTGGACACGCTGTGGATGCACCGTCGCATCCAGGGGTTGGATTCAGCTGGTTAAGACCGGTTCGGGCAAACCGGATGGTTCACCGAATCGGTAGTTACAAGAACTAGCTAGCCCCACCCACCCTGCCCCTCCCCTCCCAGGAGTCTCACCTGGTCCGTTTTAGATGCCAGGTAAGTGCAGGGCCCGTGTGGAGGCTCTGGAAGGGCGAAAAACGGGCCTCCCGGAAGTCCAGAAACAGGTCCGTTTCTGGCCTCCGCAGGGCCTCTGGAGCCCAGGGGAGGCCGTTTTTGCCTTCCTGGAGGCTCAACGAAAGCCTCCAGAGCCTGGGGAGGGCGAAAACATCCCCCCCCAGCAGTGCAAGAGGCTGAGTAGGCCAGGCCCACCATGGCCACCCAGCAACCAGGCAGAGAAACGGTTGTTAAATTTTTGGAATCCCACCCCTGTTCGCCTCCATTCCGAACCTTCAGCATTCAGACTGGAGGCATTTTGGTGAACAGGAGGAAAACGGGGAGGGGGATTTTCCTGCCTGTCATCCTTCCCTCAGTCTGTGCTGAGCTTCCACCCTCCTGGGCTTATTTTCAGGATAGGGGTAACATTAGCCCCCCCCCCTACCGCCCCCGAAAAAAATTAGAGTTGGGCTTATTATTGGGGTGGGTTGTGTTTTCGGAGAAACGTGGTAAGCCAAAAAAAAAAAAATTCCAAACATTGGATAAACAAGAGACCAAGAACAGTTCGATCCGTCTTCTTGAAAGGATCCTGATTTGCCGGTGGTTTCCCACAGAGCGGGAAGGAATGGTCGCTTCTGGAGATTTCTGACAGGAATTTGCATTCATCCCTGCTGATGTCAACCTCAGAGATACAAGCCAGGGAGAAAATGGGACAACTGGACTTCCCCACCTGCTGATGGGCCTCCTCTCCAGGTGCTTTGTTGCAGCAACGGCACTTAGATTTATGCATCTCTTTCACAGTCCTTTACTCTCTAAACCAGGGGTGTCAAACTCAAGGCCCAGAGGCCGCATCCGGCCCACGGAGTGCTTAGACATGACCAGGGGTGAAATCCAGCAGGTTCTGACAGGTTCTGGAGAACCGGTAGCAGAAATGTTGAGTAGTATGGAAACTGACAAATACCACCTCTGGCTGGTTCCAGAGCGGGGTGGGAATGGAGATTTTGCAGCATCCTTCCCCTAGAGTGGGGTGGGAATGGGGATTTTGCAGTATCCTTCCCCTGGAGTGGGGTGAGAATGGAGATTTTGCAGCATCCTTCCCCTGGAGTTGGGTGGGAATGGGGATTTTGCAGCACCCTTCCCCTGGAGTGGGGTGGAAATGGGGATTTTGCAGCATCCTTCCAATGGAGTGGAGTGGGAATGGAGATTTTGCAGCATCCTTCCCCTGGAGTGGGATGGGAATGGAGATTTGGCAGCATCCTTCCCCTGGAGTGGGATGGGAATGGGGATATTGCAGCATCCTTCTCCTGGAGTGGGGTGGGAATGGAGATTTTGCAACATCCTTCCCCTGGAGTGGGGTGGGAATGGGGATTTTGCAGTATCCTTCCCCTGCCACGCCTACCAAGCCACGCCCACAAAACCGGTAGTAAAAAAATGTGGATTTCACCACTGGATATGACCTGCGGGGCAGGGGTCGGTTCCACTTACCTTCGCTACCTGTTCACAACGGGAGCACACACACGTTTGCTTTATTCGCACACGGCACTTCTGCGCATGCGCAAAGTGTCCGTGATGATGTCCGGGTGGGTGGGCGGAGCGTTCCGCCACCATTACTCCCAGTTTGCAAGATCCAGACTGAACCGGTAGCAACCCACCACTGCCCTGGGGGCTGCCCTGGAAACAGCAAAGAACCAGTCCATGGTGCCTATGCCAGCAAAAATGGAGCTTGGGAGGGCTGCAGGTAGCCTCCTGAGCTCTGTTTTTGCTGGCAGAGGGTTGCAGGATGCTGTCGCAGCTGAAAACGGAGCAGGCGAGGGCAGCCCACCTGAGCTCCATTTTCATTGGCAGAGGGTTGCAGGAGGCCATTGCAGCTGAAAACGGAGCTCGGGAGGGCCGCAGGTAGCCTCCTGAGCTCTGTTTTTGCTGGCAGAGGGTTGCAGGATGCTGTCGCAGCTGAAAACGGAGCAGGCGAGGGCAGCCCACCTGAGCTCCATTTTCATTGGCAGAGGGTTGCAGGAGGCCATTGCAGCTGAAAACGGAGCTCGGGAGCCCGTTTTCGCTGGCAGGGCGCTCGGGCTGCCACAGGCGCCCCCGACACGAGTGATGTCAAACTGTTGTGACCCAGACTCGAGCAGGTTAGCAACAAACGCAGTCCTTAATGAAAATAAACTTTATTCAAGCAGCTGGGAATTGACCCATTCCCAGCGTCCGTGAAACTCAAAAGAAAGCAAAGGCTTCTCACACAAAACAGTCCGTCATTATTTCCAACCTGGTCCAATTTAGATAATTGCCAAAGTCCTTTGCAGATAAGCGTCTCGAGCAGAGAATGGAGAGCTGCCAAGGTTTTCTCAGAGAAACATCCAGAGCAGAGAATGGGACGAGCGCAGCTCCAACGTTGTTTTCCGGCAAACTGAGACACCGATGCTGGTCTCCTTTTAAACCTTCTGGGAGGGGCCAATTATCTCTTGGCCCTACCCCCGAGGTGACCTCTCTGCTTGAGCTGCTCCTGCCTCTTGGCAGCTCTTCTCATTTGGGCATTAGGGACAGGCTCTCCCAGCTCCTCCTCCTCCTCGCTACTCTCGGCCTCTGGAGGCTCTGGAGTCTGCACCTCACTCTCACTACTCTCAGGCCCTGGAGGCTCTGGAGTCCGCATCTCACTCTAACTATTCTCAGCCTCTGGAGGCTCTGGAGTCCGCACCTCACTCTCACTACTCTCAGGCCCTGGAGGCTCTGGAGTCCGCACCTCACTCTCACTACTCTCAGGCCCTGGAGTCCACACCCCATTTCTCGATGGCCCTGGCCTCACCTCCACCTCATCACTGTCCGATTCCGCCACCAGCATCGTAGGCTGCTGACGGACCACAACACAAGCTAGCCGTGCCTATCCTGACCACGTGCCCCCAGCCCCCCCAACGTCAAACATAACCGATGCGTCCCTCTATGAAATTGAGTTTGACACCCCTGCTCTTAGCGGTTTACAACCTCAGCCTCTTGCCCCCAACAATCTGGATCCTCATTTTACCAACCTCGGAAGGACTGAGTCCACCTTCAGCCTGGTGAGAATCGAACTGCTGACAGTCTGCAGAATTATCCGGTGATACTTCGATTCTAACCGCTGCGCCACCACAGCTGCAAATCACCAAGAGGTCCTCGCGCCATCCACTGTGAGAGCAGCAATCAAAGGAAGGTGTCTCCAATCCCATGCTTGGGCGAAATCTGTTTTCACGCTAGCAAAAGGGCTGGATTCGATTCCAGGTCAGAAAAGGCTGGATCTGAACAGCGCCATCCGAAGCAGAAAACACCCCCTTCTTCTGAACCTTTGTTTAGGGAAGGACCCCCACACGTATTCGGAACACACGTGAGCATAGCATGGGACTGACAGGTGATGCATTTCTGTTTCATGTGTCACCTGAATCGTCGGAAGAGGGAGGGAGGTGTGATGGATATCTCCCGTGTTATGACAGCTAATTATTTCAGGCCACTAAAGGGGTGGGGCTAAGCTTCCAGATCTGAAGCCTCCTCGCTTACCATGGTCCTCCTGTAAGGATAATGCAACAGCCACCTCCTCTGGTGACATGACACGTACCAGAAACAATTCCGCACCAAACCGCCAAACGAAGCTGACTGCTTGTTAGCAGGTGACACAGGCAGGACAGGATGAGAGAAAGAGGGAAATACATTGTATGGTGTTCCTTTTGACACACAACAAGAGGCAGCAGGTGTTTTAACGGGAAGCCTCTTGATTTTCCCCTTTCATTTTGCATCCACATTGATGCTCGGAGCCTCTCAGGTTCCTTCCTTCCTAATCTTGGCTCCTCATTGTAAAGGTAAAGGCTCCCCTCGCACATATGTGCTCGTCGTTCCTGACTCTAGGAGGAGGTGCTCATCTCTGTTTCAAAGCAGAAGAGCCAGTGCTGTCCGAAGACGTCTCCGTGATCATGTGGCTGGCATGACTCAATGCCAAAGGTGCACGGAACGCTGTTATCTTCCCACCAAAGGTGGTCCCTATTTTTCTACTGGCATTTTTTTTTACATGCTTTCGAACTACTAGGTTGGCAGAAGCTGGAACAAGTCACAGGAGCTCACCCTGTTACGCGGCACTAGGGATTCGAACCGCTGAACCATTCGTCTTACCTCGGCAGAAAGAATCAGAGTTACTCCTTCTCTACTCCATTGCTTAAATGGAGAAAAAGCGAGGTTTTACACCAAGGCAGGAAAAACCAAAGGTACAAAGTACAAATTAGGCGAGACCTGGCTCAAAAAACAATCACTGGGAGAGGGACCTTGGCGTCCGAGTGGACGATCCCTTAAACACGAGCCAGCCGTGTACGGCAGCAGCCAAAAAAAGCCAACACAATCCTTGTTTGTATAAACAGGGGCATAGAATCAAAATCACGTGCAATATTAGTACCTCCTTATAAATCCTTGGTAAGACCACACCTGGAATGCTGCATCCAGTTTTGGTTCACTTCATTACGAAAAAAGTTGTTGAGACTTTGGGACTTTGAGACTGACGCGCAGCAATCCATTCTGCCGCACAAATCAGCTGAGAGGATAAAAGTACATAAAGTGCAAGTCATCAGAGCGAACCGGTTCACTCCCAGCTGATCGTCGGAACGACCGGTACATCCGAACCGGTCCAAACTGTCTGAATCCCACCCCTGCCCGCTCCCCCTTCACAAGGCACACCTGGGGACTGAGATATAAGGAGGTGCCGGTGGGAGGGGCATTTGTCGGGAACAAGCATTGAATCTGTGGAGCCTCGTGTGCGCTTGCCGACCCCTGGAGATTATTGTGCTCTGTTTTGCGGGGCTCGCCCGGTTTGCCTGCTTCGTTGAGCTTCTTGCTCTGGTTGTTGTTTGGCTAACCTGGTTTGCTGGACTACTCGCAGCCGGAGGCTGCTGAAGGTGCATGTGAGAGCTTTGCTCCAGGGCTTGTCGTAAACGTGGGGACGTTTGGGGGCAAAGTTGGAGCAATAAAGGGGAGTTAGACCCATTCACTGGCTGTGTTGCTTTTATGCCACGCCCTGGGTCATCACCCTCTAGCTGCTTCTCCCCCCCACCCTCAAAAAAACCCACTCCCCAATCCTCATCATCGCCTCTGCCAAAACAGGTTCATTAAAACCTTCTAAAAATAACACCAGCATTACATCCTCCAGGCCAGTCTTCTCCAGCTGGCCCCACAGCTCTCTTTTAGTTCACTTCTTGCGCAACGCTGCTATCTTAAAGAGTTGCGCATTTGAGGGGATCATCAAATACCCCCTCTTTCCCCCCCCCCCCGCCCCGTCTCCCTCCACCTCTCCCAGCAGAGCAGCTCGAGGAAGTTCAGCAACCGTTGCAAAAGATTTCGTTCTCTGCAAATGAAGTCCCCCGTCAGACCCGGCTTGCAGGAACATCTCGGCAACCGCTCTCTCCATAAAGCCAATTAAACGCTGTCAGCTTTTCATCCTCTCTGCTAAGTCCCCTTGGCAGTCCTTCCCCACATCCATCTCTGACCAAACCCTGAGTTATGGGTTGAGGGGGGGTCCCACCACCCTGGGCCAAATTCCTTGATTCCCAACCAGACGTGGCTGTCTGAGGAGAGCGTCTGCTGCGTCTGCAGCAGATCGCGGCTGAAAACGGGCAGCCGGAGTTGGTGGCTGTAAGCACGTGGCATCCAGACAGTCACCAGTCTCCATTGGACAACCTGGCCTGTCTCAGCTGGACTTGATTTCTCTTCTCTTGTCTCCCTTTTTTTTTTCTCTCTCTCTCTCTCCCTCTCTCTTTCCCTCTCTCTCACTTTCTCTCTCTCTTTCTTTTTCTCTCTTTCTCTATCTCTCCTTCTTTCTCCCTTTTTGTCTCTCCTTCTCTCTCTCCCTTTCTTTCTTTCTCTTTCTCTTTCTCTCTCCCTTTTCCTCTTTCTTTCTTTCTCTATCTCTCCTTCTTTCTCTATCTCTTTCTTTCTCTTTCTCTTTCTCTCTCCCTTTCCCTCCTCCTCTCTCTTTCTTTCTTTCTCTCTCTCTCTCTCTCTTTCTCTCGCGTCTCCCTCCCTCTCTCTTTCTTTCTTTCTCTCTCTCCTCTCTCTCTTTCTCTCTACCCCTCTCCCTCCCTCTCTCTCCCCTTTCCCCTCTCTCTCGCTCCCTCTTCTCTCTCTCCTTTCTCTTTCTCTCTCTCTTTCTCTCTCTCTCTCTTCTCTCTTTCTCTATCTCTCCTTCTCTTTCTCCCTCTTTCTCTCTCCCTCCCTTTCCCTCTCTTTCTCTCTTTCTCTTTCTTTCCTTCTCTCTCTCTCTCTCTCTCTCCCTCTCTCTCTCTCCTCTTTTCCCTCTCTCTCGCTCCCTCTTCTCTCTCTCCTTTCTCTTTCTCTCTCTCTTTCTCTCTCTCTCTCTTTTTCTCTCTTTCTCTATCTCTCCTTCTCTTTCTCCCTCTTTCTCTCTCCTCCCTTTCCTCTCTCTTTCTCTTTCTTTCTTTCCTTCTCTCTCTGTCGCTCTCTCCCTCTCTCTCCCTTTCCCTCTCTCCCTCTTTGTTTCTTTCTCTATCTCTCCTTCTCTCTCTCTCTTTCTCTTTTCCCCCCTCCCCTTTCTCTCTCTCCTCTCTCTCTTTCTCTCTTCCCCCTCTCTCTCTCCCCCTTTCTCTCTCTCCTCTCTCTCTCTTTCTCTCTCTCTCTCTTTTTCTTCCCCTTTCTCTCTTTCCCTCCCCCCTTCCCTCCCACCATTTCCTTCTGCAAGCAGTTTTAAGTTTGGAAGCTGCTTTGATTTATGGGGTGGCAGCTGCACACCTAGCTTCCTTACCAACCAAGCAATTAGCAGAAAACCCGTTATTTTCAGTTAACAGCGAGAACGGCTGGAAACTAAGGACAGAAGAGTTTCCTTCTGCACATCCATCATGGTTGGAGAGGGGCATAAAGGGGCTTGGGGAAAAAGAGGGGGGGTATTGTGCTGCCTTAGCCACTTGCCATTCTTCAGCAGCTTCACACCTGCTCCGATTTCCTGGTTTCTTCCTTATGTTGGCATGAGATGACAATTAAAAGAGCCCACCCCTCCTTGTGGGAGAATGGAAACAGAGCTGTGGGGAAGGAGAGAGCTTGATGTCTCCAGTTCGGGAGAAGAGGACCATTCAAAAAAAAATGCAGATATGTGCTAGTCGTTCCCAACTCTAGGGGGCGGTGCTCATCTCCATTTCAAAGCCGAAGAGCCAGCTCTGTCCGAAGACGTCTCTGTGGCCATGTGGCCGGCATGACTCAATGCCAAAGGGGCACAGAACGGTGTTACCTTCCCACCAAAGGTGGTCCCTATTTTTCTACTTGCATTTTTTACCTGCTTTCGAAACTGTTAGGTTGGCAGAAGCTGAGACAAGTAACGGGAGCTCACCCTGTTACGCAGCAGCACTAGGGATTCAAACCGCTGAATTGCCAACCTTTTGATCGACAAACTCAGCATCTTAGCCACTGAGCCACCTCGTCCCTCTCACCATTCAAATATATCGGGGCAAATTAAGGAGATTCTTGGGGTCCAACTTCAGGAAGACCTATGTAACTGGGTTAGGGTGACATCTAAAATAGCACTAGCAATAGCACTGAGACTTATATACCACTTCACCGTGCTTTTACAGCCCTATCTAAGTGGTTTACAGAGTCAGCATATGGTCCCCAACAATCTGGGTCCTGATTTTACCAACCTCAGAAGGATGGAAGGCTGAGTCAACCTGGAGCCTGGTGAGATTCGAACTGCCAAACTGCTGGCAGCCAGCAGAAGTAGCCTGCAATACTGCATTCTAACCACTGGGAAGGAAGGGAGGAAGGGAGGGAGGGAGGGAGATTGTAATAACAGACTTATATACCACTTAACAGTGTTTTACAGCCCTCTCTAAGTGGTTTACAGAGTCGGCCTCCTGCCCCCAACAATCTGGGTCCTCATTTTACTCATCTCGGAAGGATGGAAGGCTGAGTCAATCTGCAGCCAGTCAGGATTGAACTGTGGCTGTGGACAGAGTTAGCCTGCAATGCTGTATTCTAACCATTGAGAAGGAAGGAAGGAAGGAAGGAAGGAAGGAAGGAAGGAAGGAAGGAAGGAAGGAAGGAAGGAAGGAAGGAATAACAGACTTATATACCACTTCACAGTGCTTTACAGCCCTCTCTAAGTGGTTTAGCGATCAGCCTCCTGCCCCCAACAATCTGGCTCCTCATTTTTCCCACTTCGGAAGGACGGAAGGACGAGTCAATCTTGAGCCTGGTGAGATTTGAACTGCCAAATTGCAGGCAGCCCGGCAGTCAGCAGAAGTAGCCTGCAGTACTGCACTCTAACCACTGTGCCACCGAGGCTCAGGGTAAAAGGGTAATATTTGACCAGACGACCAGCAGAAACCTCCAGGACTAGCTAGCGTGGGGAAATATTTTGAAAGACCTGTTAGGAGAAAGAGGCGACAAACCTCTTCTGTGTTGCTGCCAAGAACCCAAGTTGGATGCGTCCCTGAAGTCCAGTCAAACGGAATGAAGATTGGATTTTTATTTAACCTTCGGGAGAAGACAAGCCATTTATTCTGGTTGCCAAGTTAAGACAGAGCATTTTCTAAACAAGCTTCTTTAACCTTCCGGGTCTACTTCTCCATGGCCTCGATGTGGTTGAAGGGTTCTGCTGCAGCTTCCAGCATTTCTCTGTGAGGTGAAGACCAGGAGATGCCAAAGGGTTGGGCAAGAATGAATGAAGGTTGACTTAGGCCCAGTGGTGGGATTCAAGTAATTTAACAACCGGTTCTCTGCCCTAATGATTTCTTCCAACAACCAGTTTGCCAAACTGCTCAGAAAGTTAACAACCGGTTCTCCCGAAGTGGTGCGAACTGGCTGAATCCCATCACTGCTTAGGCCTCAGAAACCTTGAGTGGGGGAGTCTCCAGGGGTAAAATCTACTTACCTTCCCTACTGGTTCAAAAGTGCACACGCTCCCCGTGCATTGTGTGTGCGCACGGACCCTCTGCGCATGTGCAAAACCCTTTTGCGCATGCGCAGAGGATTAAAAAAAGGTTACTTCCTGGTTTTAACCAGGTGACCGGGCGGGTGGACGGAGTCTCATGCTGACATCGCTACCGGTTCAGCCAAACCGGTCCAAACCGATAGCATTTTATCCCTGGGGGTCTCCCTTGAGGCCATCTAGGCCAACCCTCTGATCCATGTAAGAATCCATATCAAGACATCCCTAATAGGGGACTGTCTGGTTTGTGCTTCAAGGCAGTGGGAAGTCTGCTGCCCTCTGCTGTGTTGATGGCCATTAATTTAGATGGGTTAGACCAGCAGTTCTCAACCTGTGGGTCGTGATCCCGTTGGGGGTCGAATGACGATTTGCCAGGGGTCACCTAAGACCATCGGAAATATGGGAAGTATACTTGCGAGTCGAAGAATCGCGCTCCAGTGGTTGACTCCACAAGCCAGCTGCAGGCTCTTCAAATCGCTAGCCGAATTCAGCTTCAGGCACGATAAGTTAAAAAAGAGAGAAATCTTTGCTCTGATGTCTCCCTCTCAAGCCAGCTGCAATCACTCCCAATCGCTAGCCTAATCTGGCTTCAGGCGTGATAAACTTAATAGGGGAGGAGTCTCCGCTTTAATGCCTCCGTCCTCAAGGCAATCGCAAGCAGTTCAGATTGCTAGCCAATATGGCTTCAGGCATGATAAATTCAAAATGAAAATAATTTTACGGTTGGGGTCGCCACATCGTGGGGAATTGTATTAAAGGGGTTGCAGCACTATAAAGGTTGAGAACCACTGGGTTAGACCAACTGAGATTACAGATTCAAGAACAGCATTCTTCTTGATGACCTCTGAAAAGTTTTCCCCCAGTAATAGCATAATAAAATAGCAATTGATCCCCTCCCCTATTGTCACAGGTCACATTCTCCACTCAGGATGTTTGGAGGGCTCCTTGGGCAACTTTTCCCCTTCTTCAATGGCCACCTGTGTATTTGACCTTGGTTCCCACGAGAAAGGTTTTTTGTTTTGACTGCTAGCTAGGTTATCATGTCCCCACTACCCTCTACTAGTTTGTGGCAACTATGAAGCCAGCAGAAGATGGCTTCAGCTAGGTTCTCTTCAGAGTTGACAGCTCATCTTCCTTTCACAGTGCTTGGAGGGGTGGCTGTTGTGGCCCGCCCGCAGCCAGCAGAGCTGGCAGCAGATTTGGAAAGTGAGGAGGTTGGGGAGGAACATGGGCCATTCCCGGAGTCTGGGAAAGGCTCTGATGAGGGCTCTGTGTCAGAGGCAGATAGAGGGCCAAGGCCATCCCGTAGTTCTTTGCTGCCTCCGGCGTCTCAGGAGTCTGACATCAGCAAGGCAGAAGAACAGCGTCAGCCTGTTCCCAGTGTGCACATGCGCAGAGCTGCCAGAAGGCAGGAACAATTAAGAAAACAGGGTCAACTGGGGAGTAAGGCTTGGAGTTGATTGGTCCCTCCCATAAGACATAAAAGAGAAGCGAACGGGATGTGAGCTTTTGCAGGAAGCAATTAGTTGGTAAAAGCTCTGGAAAAACTCTGACTCTGTGCTAAGTTTGGCCTTGCCCTGAGTTTGGCAATTAGTTCCCTGGCAGCATTCCAAGGGAGATAAGGTGGGTGTTTGTAAGCGCTCCCCTGAAAGACTGTTTGAGAAGCCTTTCGGACTGGGAATGACAATAATTCACAGCCGTTTGAATAAAAGAGGTTTGTCAGGACTAAGATTGTGTTGTATATTTTATAAGGAAGCCTAGGTCAGAACAGTGGCCCATCCTTTGCCAGGATCCCTGGGTGTTTCAACCAGGCTGGCTTAATGATAGATAGACCACCTAGGACTTCTGCTTAATAATGAGCTTTTTGCCATCAGCCCTGCTGCCTCCGGTAAGATAACTCTCCAACCTATGGAGTTTATTTTCTAATTAAACAAGACAGGAAAGCAAGCGAGATGGGAAGGCAAGCTGCAAACACAGCGCACAAGGTCACATGGCAGAAATGTTGAGGGTGCCGTCGGCGTCCTGAAGAAGAATTAGGCTGTTGTGACCCAGGCCCAAGTAGGTAGTAGGAAACTCAGTCAGTGAAAAAACAAACTTTATTCAAACAGCTGAGAATTACTTCATTCTCAGCGTAGTTCAACTAAATTAAAGCAAATTCCTCCCAACACAAATTCCTCAGTCCTATCACCAACCTTGGTCCAATTAGGCAAACTGCCAAAGGCCTTTCTTGGCAAAAGTTCGGAAGACACCGATACAAAACAAATGCAACAAGACAAAGCTATCAAGGTTGTTTTCCGACAAACACCGTTGCTGGTCTTTTAAGCCTTATGAGAGGGGCCAATCATCTCTTGGCCCTACTCCCAAGTCATCCCCTTTGCTTTAGCTGCTCTTGCCTTCTGGCAGCTCTTCTCATGCGTTCATTAGGAACAGGATCCTCCTGTTCCTCTGCCTCACTACTATCAGTCTCTGGAGGCTCCGGAGTCCACATCTCATTCCCCGATGACCCTGGCCCCACCTCAGCCTCCGACGCAGAGCCCTCATCCGGGCCTTCCCCAGCCTCTAGGACTGGCCCATGCTCTTCCTCAGCCCCATCGCTATCTGACTCCATTGCCAGCTCCACAGGCTGCTGGTAGACATAGGCATTGATGCAACCTCAACTTTCGACAAGCATTTAGAAGAAGCTGGAAAACAGGGGGCCTCAGTGCACCAGCTTGTTTGCCAAACACAAATCTGTGTAAAGGTGAGGAACACCTGGCAGGAACCCCCATCTCTTAAAACGTTTCCTACCTGGTTTTCTTCAACTTGTCGGGTCGGCAGTTGGCAGTCAACCCAATCATCCTATAGGGTTGGCTGTCATCACTCCCGCCCTTCCCTTTGCTTCTAAAATTTCTTGTGCAAACCCTGAGAAATTAGGGTGCTACTTTCAAGGAGGACTACTGTGTTTCCCCCAAAATAAGGGGGAATTTTTATATATATTAATTTTTGCTCCAAAAGATGAATTAGGGCTTATTTTCTGGTTAGGTCTTCTTTTTTGGGGGAAATACAGTACTAAATGCATCCATCTGGCTGGCAATCTTGACTGGGGCTTATTTTTTGGGTAGGGCTTATATTATGAGCATCCTAAAAAATCACGCTAGGGCTTATTTTCTGGTTAGGTCTTATTTTGGGGGAAATACGGTACTAAATGCATCCATCTGGCTGGCAATCTTGACTGGGGCTTATTTTTTGGGTAGGGCTTATATTATGAGCATCCTGAAAAATCATGCTAGGGCCTATTATCCAGTTGGATCTTATTTTCGGGGAAACAGGGTAAAGAGATACCGTGATTCCCAAATGGGAGGCGACCCTCCTTTTTATTTCCCTTCTTTTCAGTTTTCAGTTTTTAGTGAACGTCTCCGGTGTGTTGCGTCAAGACTGCGGGAATTTTGCAGTGCGGGCCACTCAGCCAAACCCAGCGCCTCCATTGATCAGACTTTGGAAAGATTTCTCCAGGACAATTATTTATTTATTCCCATCCTTAATTCATGCAACCTTCTCCTCTCTTTCTGCGCCGCTAAGTGTTCTCAGGTGTTTGGAGATGAAAAAAAGGTGAAATACCAAAGGCTAAGAACTCAATAAAGCTGCTTCGCAGATCGATTCAGGATAGCTCGGTGAAAGGTGTGTGTGTGTTTTGCAGGTGTTTTAATGGGGGGAAAGATCAAATGCCAGGGCTAAGAAATTCATTTCTCTGCCTACTAAAACCAGAGAGTTGTTCTTGCTTATGCCTGGAGGGTTGTCGTGTTCAAGATTGAACTGGATTGAGCTGGATTCAAGATTGAGCTGTTGGATTCGAACTAAGGAGTTGTAGGTTTAGGCTTACCTCTTAATAGAATAGAATAGAATAGAATAGAATAGAATAGAATAGAATAGAATAGAATAGAATAGAATAGAATAGAATAGAAAATATGGAATGGATAGGATAGGGTAGGATAGGATAGGATAGGAAATATGGAATTAATAGAATAGAATAGAATAGAATAGAATAGAATAGAATAGAATAGAATAGAATAGAATAGAATAGAATAGAATAGAATAGAAAATATGGAATGAATAGGGTAGGATAGGATAGAAAATATGGAATTAATAGAATAGAATAGAATAGGAATAGAAAATATGGAATGGAATGGTGGCTCAACAGACTAATGCAGTCTGTTATTAACACAGCTGCTTGCAATTACTGCAGGTTCAAGCCCCACCAGGCCCAAGGTTGACTCAGCCTTCCATCCTTTATAAGGTAGGTAAAATGAGGACCCAGATTGTTGGGGGCAATTAAGTTGACTTTGTATATAATATACAAATGGATGAGACTATTGCTTAACACAATGTAAACCGCCCTTTCGGAGAAGGGCGGGATATAAATTCAAATAAAATTAAAAAAAAGAATGGAATGGAAGGAATGGAATGGAATGGAACGGAACAGAATAGAATAGAATAGAATAGAATAGAATAGAATAGAATAGAATAGAATTCTTTATTGGCCAAGTGTGATTGGACACACAAGGAATTTGTCTAAGGTGCATAGGCTCTCAGTGTACATAAAAGAAAAGATATATTCATCAAGAATCCTAAGGTACAACACTTAATGATAGTCATAGGGCAGTGATGGGTAACTTTTTTGTCATTGCATGTCAGGAGGGAGGCGGGGAGGTCTCGTGTGCGCATGCCTACACTCATAATTCCTTGCCCCTGCGTATGCGCGCACAACTCCCCCCCCCCACTCCTGGCACATGATGGCCCAATAGGCCCGAGCAGTGCACGCCAAAAGGAGGCATGGGGTAAGTAGAACAGCGCGCGGGGGGGTGGGGTAATCAGCTGTGGCATGTGATCTTTTTTTTTTTTACCTTTTAAAAGCATTTTTTTACATCCTATTCAGCTGGTAAAAAAGAGGCTCTGACAATCAGGCAGCTCAGCTGGGATCATCAGAGCCTTTTTTTTTAACCTTTTAAAAGCATTTTTTGAAAGAAGCGGCAAGCAGGCAACCGGGCGATTGGGTGGGCGGGGATATTTGCGCACCGGTTCTCCAAACCACCCGCCACCATCACTACCGGATCGGCCGAACCGGTCCGAACTAGTAGCATTTTACCCCTGTGTCAGGGTCTGTTTTGCCTGGGTGTTTTTTTAAGGAACCATGGGAACCACAAATCTTGAATCCAAGCACGTTTTGTGTAAACCCCTTGGAGATGTTTGTTTTCGTGGGAAGCCGAGCACAAATATTTCTCCTCCTGCCACAGGTTTAACGTCTTCAAGCAGCACCCCTGTCGACCCTGCGTTTCCATCCCTCCCTCATTTTCTTCCGCCCTGCCACGTTGCAGTTGCCAACAAACCCATTCTAGGAGTTGGCAGTTCTCCGTCTTTCGGTTTTTCAATTGTGAGTTTTTCTCCCTCGTCTATTACCCAGGCAACAAGATATGGCTATTTTCCTCTTTATATTTTGCTTAGAAAAGAATAAGGGGTTGGTTTTGTTTTTAGCAGAGGTTGTGCACGCGGGCACAAGGAGACAAAACGCGCACCAACTTTTGCAGAGACGTTCTTCCCAATCCCTAGCCAAGAAAAAAATGAAGTCGGGATCGTCCTTTAGCACAGAAGACCGTCTGTCAGGGTTCCAAGGAACACCCCCAACGAAATAAAGCTCTGAGGCTTGAGGTTCCTCAAAGTTCCAATTTATTAGAGATGTCGTGTTGGCACAGCTGGGAAAACCCGAAACTGAAAGCTTCCAGGTTTTCCACACCCAGTTGACACTTCACAGCCCTGCCCCACACTCACAAGTTCATCACATTGTCCAGTCAACTCTTCACACTCAATTGGATACACTCTTCAGGCAGTCTCTGTCAGACGCAGGATGTCCTTGAAAACGGAATGTTGTTATGACTAACTTTCTACCGCTCCAACAACAACCCCCTCCCAACTTCCCCAGCTAAAATATGTGGCAGTTAAGAAGCAAAAAGAAAATTGCCTCCCAAAACTGACACCGTGATTCTTGAAATCTATCTGGATCTCACCATTTAATACAGGTAAACCTTGATTTAACAGATTAACAGAGTTGGAAGGAACCTTGTAGATCATCTAGTCCAACCCCCCCGCCCAAGAAGGAGACCCTACACCGGTGATGGCTAACTTTTTTGTTGTCACGTGCCAAAAGCGCGCCCGTGTGCCCGCATCCATAATGCAATGTGTGCACAGCTCCCCCGCCCCTGCACATGTCTGCGCAACCCCCGTGACCTCCCACCCCCTGCGCATGTGCATGCAGCCCCCTCCCACACTCCCTCTGCGCCCAATTTTTGGCCTATTAGGCCTCCCTGCAGCCTCCTGAGTGCAAAAATGGGCCAATTGCATCAGCTAGCAACTGAATCTGTCTGCCTGCAATCAATCCAATCAGTGAGCAACTCAATCTGCCTGCCTTTTCCCTTGAATTGGGTAAGTAACTGGTTTTTTGGTTTTTTGTTTTTTAGACATAGCAATTTAAAGTTAAGGAAGTTTTAAATTTAGCGGCTTTTATCTAAAAATATAAATAAAATAAAATAATAAAATAAAATATTTGTGCAGCGTTCTGAGATTCGGTGTGTTTCTGTAGCGTTTCATTCTAGCTGCACAAACACACAAAATCGCACAAAGCTCTATGTGGCATTTTGTGTGGAAAAAGTGTGAAAGTTGGTTTCTGAGCTTTTTGTGGCTATGTGAGGTTCCTGCTTGTTGCAGGGGCCATTTTGGGTCAAGTGCAGCTGCTTTTACATTGTGTGTGAGTCAGTTGTGTTGTGTTGTGTTGTGTGTGTGTAAAGCGTGAAAGTTGGTCTTATTGTTTTGTGTACTTTGTTTATTATTTTTATTATTTATTATTGGCCACACCCATCCGGTCACCTGACCACCAAGCCACACCCATCCAGTCACCTGACCACCAAGCCACGCCCATCCGGTCACCTGACCACCAAGCCACGCCCACCAATTAAGCCACGCCCACAGAACCAGTAGGGAAAATTTTTAGATTTCACCCCTGGTTCTAAGTCATATTTTTCAGCGCCATGGTAACTTCAAGCAGTCACTAAGCAAACTATTGTAAACCGAGGTCTACCTCTATCGATCGATTCTTCCAAGTTGTTCCACACCCCAAGAGCTCTCTTTCCAGGCCTTGCTAACCAAAGATGCTTCAGCATGCAGATTAATCTACCGTGTGAATGCCACCATCGGAGACCACTTTAAGCCAGAACAGCCCTTCTTTAAACTCCCATCAGTTCTTCTGACCATGTTGGAACCATAAACTACTAGCCTTGTGGTGCAACCAAAACAATCTGGAACTGAACACACTCAAAACCGTAGAAATGGTGGTAGACTTTAGGAGAAACCCTTCCATACTTCCACCTCTCACAATACTTGACAACACAGTATCAACAGTAGAAACCTTCAAATTTCTGGGTTCTATCATATCGCAAGATCTCAAATGGACAGCTAACATCAAAAACATCATTAAAAAAGGACAACAAAGAATGTTCTTTCTGCGCCAACTCAGTAAGCTCAAACTGCCCAAGGAGCTGCTGATCCAATTCTACAGAGGAATTATTGAGTCTGTCATTTGCACCTCTATAACTGTCTGGTTCGGTTCTGCAACCCAACAAGAAAAACACAGACTTCAGAGGATAATTAGAACTGCAGGAAAAATAATGGCTACCAACCTGCCTTCCATTGAGGACCTGTATACTGCACGAATCAAGAAGAGAGCCGTGAAAATATTTGCAGATCCCTCGCATCCTGGACATAAACTGTTTCAACTCCTACCCTCAAAATGACGCTATAGAGCACTGCACAACAGAACAACTAGACACAAGAACAGTTTTTTCCCGAGGGCCATCACTCTGCTAAACAAATAATTCCATCAACACTGTCAAACTATTTACTGAATCTGCACTACTATTAATCGTTTCATAGTTCCCATCACCAATCTCTTTCCACTTATGACTGTATGACTATAACTTGTTGCTGGCAATCCTTATGATTTATATTGATATATTGATCATCAATTGTGTTGTAAATGTTGTACCTTGATGAACGTATCTTTTCTTTTATGTACACTGAGAGCCTATGCACCAAGACAAATTCCTTGTGTGTCCAATCACACTTGGCCAATAAAAAATTCTATTCTATTCTATTCTATTCTAAATAAATTGGCCAGGTAGGACGGCTTGCGTTTTAAGTAATCTCTCAGCTTGCTAAACGACCCCGGCAGTTTGCAAGACTTTTGCAAAGAGCGTTCTGACCCAACTCCCCCAAACCCGACAAAAACCCTCTGAAGTGAACTCAAAAGGTTCCTTTAATTAGGAGCGCCGGCAGAAAGTTTTCTCTCACCGCTGGCAAACAAGTCCATCCGTCTGCAAGATGAATAGTTGTCTGCCTCATCTATTCATCTCCACCCCCTGCCTTTTATCCCCAGAGCTAGAGTGGGGCTTTGTTAGCAGCGGTGGCTCTTCCGTCCCAAGGATCAGCCCATAGATTTCCACTGCTCTCCTCTCCTCTGACTTCTGTGCAGCCACGTGTCAGACACTGGACCCAGCTGTTCTTCCTCCTCCTCATCAGCCACCTCCAGACCTGGGGGCTGTTGACTCTCCATCTGAGGGCTGACGGATAGCCCAGGCTCCGCTTCTGTCTCTCTCTCTCTACCGGCTCTATTCCCTCTTCCCTCTCGGAGCTCTTAGGTTGCTTGGATGCTGACCCTGACTCCCACACCTCCTCCTCCTCTTCCTCTGATTCGGATGCCGGAGGGACCAGTGGCCGACAGGCCACAACACAGACTTTTTCACAGATAACCCTCAGGGCCTCTGGTGGCTCAGACTGCTAAGACAGTCTGTTATTAACACAGCTGCTTGCAATTACTGCAGGTTCAAGTCCCACCAGGCCCAAGGTCGACTCAGCCTTCCATCCTTTATAAGGTAGGTAAAATGAGGACCCAGATTGTTGGCGGCAATAAAAGTTGACTTTGTATATAATATACAAATGGATGAAGACTATTGCTTGACACAATGTAAGCCGCCCTGAATCTTCGGAGAAGGGCGGGATATAAATGCAAATAAAATAAAAAAATTGGGAAGGGTCTTGTAGCCCTCGGCTCACGGCAGCGAGAAAGTGGAGCTGGGTCTCCATGTTCGTTAAAACCCCCTCCCCAAATGCAGAGGATCACCGTCTTCCCGTGGCAAATGTTAAAATAGGCTCCAAGCAAGTTGGATATCTGTCATTTTGTCTCACCCGTCAAAGCAGAGTTTTTCCCGCTTGGATGGCCGAGAGGCCCTTTCGGCTATCGTGGACAAAACACCTCGACAAAACCCCGAGGCTTTTGAGGGGCCTGTCACTTCTGGGGAGCGAGGAGATGGTTAAAAAGATAAGAGAGCTGGGATTAGCCCTGCCTGGTTCGAAATGGGGTTTCGGGGGGCAGCCAGAAAAGACAGCCCCGAATCCCCTGCTGAGTTAACAACCAGGCAGACTTGGAGCCGAAGGTAATTCGCTCAGGTACGGATACTTTCCTTCTCAACTTTCTGCGGGGCTGGGGGGGGGGGGTTGAGATTATTTTTCCCCCTCTGCTTCTCCACATTTTCATAGGAAGGAAAAAAGGAAAGGAAAGGAAAGGAAGAAGAAAGGAAAGGAGAAAAGGGAAGGGAAGGGAAGGGAAGGGAAGAAAGGAAAGGAAAGGAAAGGAAAGGAAAGGAAAGGAAAGGAAAGGAAAGGAAAGGAAAGGAAAGGAAAAAAGGGGAAGGGAAGATAGAAGGGAAGGGAAGGGAAAGAAAGGAAAGGAAAAAGGAAAGGAAAAAGGAAAGGAAAGGAAAAAGGAAAGGAAAAAGGAAGAGAAAGGAAAAGGAAAAGAAAGGAAAGGAGAAGGGAAAGAAAGAAAGAAGAAAGGAAAGGAAAAAAGGAAAGGAAAGGAAAGGAAAGGAAAGGAAGAAGAAAGAGGAAAGGAAAGGAAAGGAAAGGAAAAAGGGAAGGAAGATAGAAGGAAGGAAGGAAGAAAGGAAAGGAAAGGAAAGGAAAAGGAAAGGAAAGGAGAAGGAAAGGAAAGGAAGAGAAAGAAAGGAAAGGAAAGGAAAGGAGGAAAGGAAAGGAAAGGAAAAAAGGGGAAGGGAAGATAGAAGGGAAGGGAAAGGAAAGAAAGGAAAGGAAAAAGGAAAGGAAAGGAAAAAGGAAGAGAAAGGAAAAGGAAAAGAAAGGAAAGGAAAGGAGAAGGGAAAGAAAGAAAGAAGAAAGGAAAGGAAAGGAAAGGAAAGGAAGGAAAAAGAGGAGAAGGGAAGATGGAAGGGAAGGGAAAGAAAGGAAAGGAAAGGAGAAAGGAAAGGAAGGAAAAAGAGAAGGGAAGGGAAGATAGAAGGGAAAGGAAGAGAAAGAAAGGAAAGGAAAGGAGAAAGGAAAGAGGAAAGGAAAGGAAAGGAGGAAAGGAAAGGGGCTCTGCCTGACTTTACTTTGGATGAAATTTATTTATTTTATATTTTGTCAAGCACAACAATATATTTCTAAATCTAAAGAAAGTTAGCAAAGTGGGACTGGAGGCTTTAGTCGGGTCCATCCAGGTAGCCAAGAGGGAGCAGGCTGTTGCCGAGAAAAATAAAATAGCATGGAAAGCAAAGCATGGGTTGCATTTTTTTTTCCCCCAATGGATTCAACAGCTGGAAACTAATCCCGGAGACAAAGCAACCTGGAATTGAGGAGAAACTTCCTAACAGTGAGGACAAAGAACCAGTGGAACAGCTTGCCACCGGAAGTTGTGGGTGCTCCATCGGCGGAGGCTTTTAAGAAGAGACTGGACAGCCACCAATCTGAAATGGTATAGGTTCTCCTTCTTGAGCAGGGGGCTGGACTAGAAGACCTCCAAGGGACCCGCCGGCTCTATTCTGATTCAATTCTTGGGAGTAACAGGCCTCGGATGGACGCTGGAAATACAGATTGTATGTGATAGAGGGAGCCCCTCGTGGCTCCCATGTGACACCTCTCCTGCGCAGACTGCACAGGCTACCTGTGGCCTTTCGGGTGCGCTTCAAGGTTTTGGTAATTATCTTTAAAGCGCTCCATGGCATTGGGCCGGGATACTTACGGGACCGTCTACTGCCACCGATTGCCTCCCACCGACCCGTGCGCTCTCACAGGGAGGGACTCCTCAGGGTGCCGTCAGCCAGGCAGTGCCGGCTGGCGACGCCCAGAGGAAGGGCCTTCTCTGTGCGGGCTCCCACCCTCTGGAACGAACTTCCCCCAGGACTTTGTCAACTTCCTGACCTTCGAACCTTCCGCCGCGAGCTTAAGACACATCTTTTTATCTGCGCAGGACCGGGCTAGAATTTTTAAATTTTAAATTTGGTTTTAATGGGGTTTTTACTATTCTGTTGGGGTTTTAATATTCGGCCGTATTTAATAAGTTTTTTTAATTGGGGTTTTAACTTGTATTTATGTATATTTTACTTGGCTGTAAACCGCCCTGAGTCCCTCGGGAGATAGGGCGGTATACAAATATGATTAAATAAATAAATAAATAAATAAATCTAGCTGGCTACATGTTAGAGGGAGGAGGTTGGCAAATCGAGCATTCTGCAAATCGGGCGTTCTGCAGCTGGAGGGTATTGGATCACCTTCTCCTCTGGAACTGCGTTGGTGGTGAGGAGCACATGACATGGGTTTTGTAACTTGTTGACTAACATAGTGGCTTTGTATTTTAATTTGGCTTACGTTCAGGCTCATTCATTCATTTATTTATTATTTATTTTGTCACAACGGTATATATATAAGCATAAGCATGAAATAACTATACGACATATAAGCATATATATATATATAAGTATAAGCATGAAATAATTATACGAGTTGGATACGATCAAGGGGAACATTGGGACAGGGACGGTAGGCACGCTGGTGCTCTTATGCACGCCCCTTACAGACCTCTTAGGAATGGGGTGAGGTCAATAGTTGTTCTGTCTCCTTCCCTACTTCAGACCTACGAGCTGGCCTTCAGCCAGTGGATTCACGGCTCTTATCAGTCCTGGCAGAGAAATCTTGCAGCTGCCTGCCAAAGTTCAAACAAATGACTCACCTAGCAAGACTTTCAGCTCTTTTTGTTTTTGTTTTTGTTTTTTTGTTTTTTTTATTGAAAAAGTTTTAACAAGACTTTCAGCTCTTTTTGAAACGGATCAGCTAAACTTTGCTTCCCGTGGAGTGAGAGCAGTCCCAAAGCTCCTCATATATCCTGTGGGGTGGGGCTCCTGCCCCACCCTTCCTTTTGATGATGCCACCTCTCTAATCTTCTGAAGCACGGGTCAAGCCAAGCTTGATTATTATTATTATCAGCTGGGTTTGAAGGCGTAGCCTGGGGAAGGGAGGAATCAGGGGATGACGGCCTCATTACGTCCTCCGACTGGTCTGGTTCTGGCTCCTGGAGCCGAGCCAAAGGAATCGGTGCTCCCGAGGTAAGCCTTACCGGCCCTTCCCCCTCACTTCCCGAGTCACTTTCGGGCATGGGGCAAGGTTCGGGGGCTGGAGTCACAACAATAGTAGATAGTTTTTGGTTAAAGCTTTGGCGATTTTGGGAGGAGACCACAGAGTCAGGTAGTGCATTCCAGGCATTAACAACTCTGTTACTGAAGTCATATTTTCTGCAATCAAGATTGGAGTGGTTCAGGCGTCCCCGGCTCCTTTCCCGGGTTTCTGGCGTGCATGTGCACGTGACGATCACCTGTCCGTGTGTGCGGCAGGGCCGAAAACTGGAAGAACTGATCTTCCGTTTTCCAGTACGAGCATCCGTGCTGGCCAGTAACTGGAAGACTAGCTGGCTGGCGTGCATGCACGTGCTGGAAACAGGAAGTTCTTTTGTTTTTTTTGGCATGCCACGTGCCCCCTGGGCAGCTCCTCTTCATGTCTTTTGGGTAGCTCAGAATACGAGAGTTGGAAGGAACCTTGGAGGTCGTCTAGTCCAACTACTTCTCCACTCTTCTGATCACAACAAAATACCTTGTGCCACCAGACTTGAAATCCTGGGTTTAGAAAATTTAGAACTCCGCCGCCTTCGACATGACCTGAGTTTAACTCATAGAATCATCTGCTACAATGTCCTTCCTGTCGAAGATGACTTCAGCTTCAATCGCAACAATACACAAGCACACAACAATACACAAGCACACAATAGAGCACACAATACACGAGCACACAATAGGTAGAACCGCCAATCTTGATTGCAGAAAATATGACTTCAGAAACAGAGTTGTTAATGCCTGGAATGCACTACCTGACTCTGTGGTCTCTTCTCAAAATCCCCAAAGCTTTAACCAAAGACTATCTACTATTGACCTCCTCACCCCATTGCTAAGAGGTCTGTAAGGGGTGTGCATAAGAGCACCAGCGTGCCTACCGTTCCTGTCCTAATGTTCCCTTTGATTGTATCCAATTAATATAGTTATTACATACTTATGCTTATATATATGCTTATATATCGTATAGTTATTTCATGCTTATGCTTATATATACTGTTGTGACAAATACATAAAGGGCAACTGGTGGCTCAACGGACTAAGTCTGTCTGTTATTAACACAGCTGCTTGCAATTATTGCAGGTTCAAGTCCCACCAGGCCCAAGGTTGACTCAGCCTTCCATCCTTTATAAGGTAGGGAAAATGAGGACCCAGATTGTTGGGGGCAATAAGTTGACTTTGTATATAAATATACAAATAGGATGAAGACTATTGCTAACATAGTGTAAGCCGCCCTGAGTCTTCAGAGAAGGGCAGGATATAAATGCTAATAATAATAATAATAATAATAATAATAATAATAATAATAATAATAATAATAATAATAATAATAATAATAATAATAAATAAAATAATTAAATAAAAATAAACCTCCCTGGGACCCTATACCTATTCCAGACAAGTGGCTATCCAGTCTCTTCTTATAAAAAAACCTCCAGCATAGGAGCACTCGCAACTTCTGGAGGCAAGTTGTTCCACTGATTGATCAGGAAATTTCTGCCTTGTTCTAAGTTACTTCTCTCCTTGGTTAGTTTCCACCCGTTGCTTCTTCTCCTGCCTTCAGGTGCTTTGGAGAATAGCTTGACTCCCTCTTCTCTGGGGCAGCCCCTCAAATATTGGAACATGCTATCATGTTAGCCTCCCTCGCCCTTCCGAGACATACCTGATTCTTGCAACTGTTGTTTATATGCATTGTCCCCAAAACTGGGCTCTTGCTTGGTGTCAAAACCGATAAGTCACCGGACACAAGGTGTGATACCAAATGATCCTTTTATTTTGGTACCAAGATGTAAGGACCCTGGTTCGAAAAGCTAACAAAGGGGCCTTGAGCAAGGTCAAACAAGGTCAAGGTTAAGTTGACTTTGTATATAATATACAAATGGATGAAGACTATTGCTTAACACATTGTAAGCCGCCCTGAGTCTTCGGAGAAGGGCGGGATACAAATTCAAATTAAAAAAAAACCAATAACCATTGAGCAAGGTCAAACAACCATTCTTATAGTTGAAAGGTGGTCCCATACGCCCCTTTGCCCTTCCCCTAATAATGCATGCATAACATATAATATTGATTGGTTAATTTATTTATTTATTTATTTATTTTGTCACAACAATATATGTAGGTATCATACAAAAAGATTATATAGTATATAAACACATATATAACTACAGACCAGTTATAGTATATAAATATAGTATATAAACACATATATATAGTATATAATAGTATACAAAAATAGTATATAAACACATATATATAGTATATAAACACATATATAACTACAGACCAGTTGCTCTAACATCTGTAGTCATGAAAACCTTTGAAAGGCTAGTGCTTTCCTACCTGAAAACCATCACGAATCCGCTTTTAGACCCCTTGCAATTTGCATACCGAGCAAATAGATCAACAGATGATGCTGTTAATATGGCTCTGCACTACATCCTACAACATCTTGAGTCTCCAAAGACCTATGCAAGGGTCCTTTTTGTAGACTTTAGTTCAGCATTCAATACCATCATTCCAGACATTCTTCTAACTAAGCTAAACCAGCTACAGGTACCGGAACAGACTTGTAAGTGGATCACAAGCTTCCTAACAAACAGGAAGCAGCAGGTGAAGCTAAGCAAGATCACATCAAATACCTGTACAATTAGCACAGGGCCCCCCCAAGGCTGTGTGCTCTCCCCACTTCTCTTCTCTCTGTATACCAATGACTGCATCTCCAATGATCCATTTGTTAAGCTACTGAAGTTCGCAGATGACACAACAGTGATTGGTCTCATTCGAGACAATGACGAATCCGCATATAGACGAGAGGTCTTGTGGTGCAACCAAAACAATCTGGAACTGAACACACTCAAAACCGTAGAAATGGTGGTAGATTTTAGGAAAAACCCTTCCATACTTCCACCTCTCACAATACTTGACAACACAGTATCAACAGTAGAAACCTTCAAATTTCTGGGTTCTATCATATCGCAAGATCTCAAATGGACAGCTAACATCAAAAACATCATTAAAAAAGGACAACAAAGAATGTTCTTTCTGCGCCAACTCAGTAAGCTCAAACTGCCCAAGGAGCTGCTGATCCAGTTCTACAGAGGAATTATTGAGTCTGTCATTTGCACCTCTATAACTGTCTGGTTCGGTTCTGCAACCCAACAAGAAAAACACAGACTTCAGAGGATAATTAGAACTGCAGAAAAAATAATTGCTACCAACTTGCCTTCCATTGAGGACCTGTATACTGCACGAATCAAGAAGAGGGCCGTGAAAATATTTGCAGATCCCTCGCATCCTGGACATAAACTGTTTCAACTCCTACCCTCAAAACGACGCTATAAAGCACTGCACACCAGAACAACTAGACACAAGAACAGTTTTTTCCCGAAGGCCATCACTCTGCTAAACAATTAATTCCCTCAACACTGTCAGACTATTTACTGAATCTGCACTACTATTAATCGTTTCATAGTTCCCATCACCAATCTCTTTCCACTTATGACTGTATGACTATAACTTGTTGCTGGCAATCCTTATGATTTATATTGATATATTGATCATCAATTGTGTTGTAAATGTTGTACTTTGATGAACGTATCTTTTCTTTTATGTACACTGAGAGCATATGCACCAAGACAAATTCCTTGTGTGTCCAATCACACTTGGCCAATAAAATTCTATTCTATTCTATTCTATTCTATATGAGTAAATATAAGGAGGTATAAGCATATATATATATATATATAGGAAGAAGAAAAGAAAAACAATAGGACAGGAACGGTAGGCACGTTTGTGCGCTTATGCACACCTCTTATGGTCCTCTTAGGAATGCGGTGAGGTCAATAGTAGAAAGTTTTTGGTTAAAGCTTTTGGGATTATGGGAAGAGACCACAGAGTCAGGTAAAGTATTCCAAGCACTGATGATTCTGTTACAGAAGTCATATTTTCTGCAATCTAGATTAAAGCGGTTGACATTAAGTTTAAATCTATTGGCTGCTCTAGTATTATTGCAATTAAAGCTGAAGTAGTCTTTAACAGGAAGGACATTACAATAGATGATTTACAATTTGGTTTACAACCCCCTAAAAGTCCTACGTTTCATATGCTAATAGCAAAAAATCGCATCACCTTGTTGTTCACCCAGGTCACGGCTTCCTTGCCAGCTCTGTGGTTTGGGGTTATTTTTTTTCTTATAAGGGAACGAATCTTGTTCTTAATATCCTGTCTAGGGGTTTTCTAACAGGTAAAGTGCTAACTTCTGTGTGCAGCCACACATACACACATACACACACACATACCATCCTATTGTTGGATGGGGTGTGAAAATGTTGGATAACTATTTAATAATAATATAATAATAATAATAATACAGTTGGAAGGGACCTTGGAGGTCATCTAGTCCAACCCCCCTGCTCAGGCAGGAGACCTGTACTGGGATTCGAACTGCCGACCTATCGGAGCAACACGCTCAGCTTCTTAGCCACTGAGCTACCTAGCCAGGCGAACAACCTCCCTAAAAGGGGTCTTTGGAAAATGCACCCCCTCCCCCATCCCCAACCAGGAAGGAATCCCCCACCCCCCACAAAAGAAGCAGCGGAAAGAAACCCCGCCCCCCATTTGTCTGAAATGGTGTCGGGTTTCCTGCCTGGGCAGGGGGTTGGACTAGAAGACCTCCAAGGTCCCTTCCAACTCTTATTATTATTATTATTACACAAAATGACAGTATTCACAGCAAACGAGATAACTATCCTGGATTTCCTATCACAGATCACTAGTTGAACACTTCCCAAGCGTTTAGGACTTCTTCTTCTTCTTCTTCTTCTTCTTCTTCTTCTTCTTCTTCTTCTTCTTCTTCTTCTTCTTCTTCTTCTTCTTCTTCTTCTTCTTCTTCCCCTCCTCCTCCTCCTCTCTCTTCATCTTCCTCTTCCTTCTTCTCCTCTTTCTTCTTCTTCTTCTTCTTCTTCTTCTTCTTCTTCTTCTTCTTCTTCTTCTTCTTCTTCTTCTTCTTCTTCTTCTTCTTTTTTGTCTTCTTCTTCTTCTCCTCCTCCTCCTCCTCTGCCTCCTCCTCCTCCTCCTCATCCTCCTCTCCTCCTCCTTCTCCTTCTCCTCCTCCTCCTCTTCTTCTTCTTCTTGTTCTTCTTCTGTTTCTTCTTCTTCTTCTTGTTCTTCTTCTTCTTCTTCTTCTTCTTCTCCTCCTCCTCCTCCTCCTCTCATCCTCCTCATCCTCATCATCATCTTCTTCTTGTTTTGTTTTCTTCTTCTTTGTTTTGTTTTCTTCTTCTTCTTGTTCTTCTTCTTTTTTCCTCCTCCTCATCATCCTCCTCATCATCATCATCATCCTCCTCATCGTCATCATCATCATCATCATCCTCCTCTTCTTTGTTTTGTTTTGTTTTCTTCTTCTTCTTCCTCCTCCTCATCATCCTCCTCCTCCTCATCATCATCGTCATCGTCCTCCTCCTTCTCCTTCTCCTCATCCTCCTCTCTTCTTGTTCTTCTTCTTCTTCTTCTTTCTTCTTCTTTGTTGTTCTTCTTCTTCTTCTTCTTTCTTCTTCTCCTCCTCCTCATCATCCTCATCCTCCCCCTCCTCCTCCATCATCATCATCTTCTCCTTCTCCTTCTCTTCTCCTCCTCTCTTCTTCTTCTTCTTCTTCTTGTTTTGTTTTCTTCTTCTTCTTTGTTTGTTCTTCTTCTTCTTGTTTTGTTTTGTTTTCTTCTTCTTCATCATCATCCTCATCATCATCGTCATCCTCCTCCTCCTCCTCCTCCTCTCCTCCTCCTCTTCTTCTTTGTTTTCTTCTTCTTGTTTTGTTTGTCTTCTTCTTCTTCTTCTTTCTTCTTCTTCTTCTTCTCTTCTTCTTCTTCTTCTTCCTCATCATCATCATCATCATCATCTCCTCCTCCTCCTCCTCCTTCTCCTTCCTCCTCCTCTCTTCTTGTTCTTCTTCTTGTTTTGTTTTGTTGTTTTGTTTTCTTCTTCTTCTTCTCCTCCTCCTCCTCCTCCTCCTCCTCCTCCTCCTCCTCCTCCTGTTCTTCTTCTTCTTCTTCTTCTTCTTGTTCTTCTTCTTCTTCTTCTTCTTCTTCTTCTTCTTCTTTCTTTTCTTCTTCTCCTCCTCCTTCTCCTCCTCCTCCTCCTCCTCTTCTTCTCCTTCTCCTCCTCCTCCTCTCTTGTTCTTCTTCTTCTTCTTCTTGTTTCTTCTTCTTCTTCTTCTTCTTCTTCTTCT